>NW_025999968.1:62273505-62291914 GCF_001458135.2 Marmota marmota marmota
CCCTGCCCTGCACGGTCCCCGCCGGCCGAGCTCGCCCCCTGCCCTGCACGGTCCCCGCCCCCGGTCAGCTCCCCTCTTTCCGCAGGTGCTGTCGGGCTGCGGAGTCTATGACGGGTCGGAGATCCACGAGGCCTCAGCGTAAGTCCTCAGCGGGAACTCTCCAGCGATTTAGAAAAGCTCCTATTGTCCATACCTTTTCTTGCATTAAAAATGGCAAAAGTTGTCTTCACTTCGGTGACGTTTCACTGGCTTTTTAGTACGTATAGAAACATGGGGATCGGGCTTAGTGCACTTGGTGTTTCCTCTGCAAGGAAGCTAACTTCCGTCTGTTGGTGGGGTGCAGAAGGTAATCTTCTAGTGGCCGAGTTAGTGACTGTGGGTTTTTTGCTTTGCTGGAAAGGTAGGTAGGCAGGCAGTAGGGTGCTCAGTGCCCACAGGCAGATCCCCCACCTCACTTCTGGTTCATAGGTTAGAAAGGAACGTCATCCATTAGGAGCCCGAGGCTGTGGCTCTGCAGGGCAGCCACCCTGAGGGTGCTACCACTGTGCTAGCTTGGGCCTGGAGTTGGCCCAGACATAAGGAGCCTCTGAGGGATTGAGCTGGTGTACTAAAGGGCCCGATGCCTTTCCTAATTTGGGCATGGATAGAAAGAGCGGATGAGGCAGGAACTGGCCAGTGAATGGGGACGTCCTGGGCTATTTGGCAAGGCACTATTTGAAGCATTAAGGTGACCAGGACCAGATCCTATCTGCAGGCAATGTGTGATCTTGGGCAAGTTATTACCCTTCCTTGCCGCAGTCTGGCTGGGCACACAATCACGAGCCACCACACAGCTTGTAGATTCAAACAGCAACTCTTTATTCCCGAACTCACACCAGCCATATACAAACACGTTCTGGGGAAATTCACGTTCTCTGCCCAAATCCACGTTCTCTCCCAAATTCACGTTCTCTCCCAAATTCACTTCCACTCGGCTTCTGTCTCCCAAAATATACTCTGAATCCCGTGAGAACTCAAGGGGAACTCAGGCAGCAGGATACGCCCTATTCCCAGGAGGAATAGTCTTTAACCTTAAACCTGGAACCTAAACTGGGAACGCCCTAATCCGCCTTGGTCCTTGAGCAAGGTCACCTACATTCAATGTCACTGCAACATGGGGTACGCTGGCAAGGAAATTGTCATACCTACTTGGCTAATGGCTCCCAGCACTTCCTGCCTCAGTTTCCTCCTCTGTGTATGGGGGGGGGGCAGTCAGAGTAGCATTCTGGGCAGGATTAGGGAACCTGGACTTGTTGGTATTTGGAATTGTGGCAGACAGAGGAAAACCCTAGTCAATTCCAGTATTGCCCCCACTGTGGTCTAGTGTCCTTGGGGAGGTGGACCTGATTCTATCCTGTTCCTATGTAGCTCTGCACCTCTCCCCCACTACTCATGCAGGAAAGTTGGGGGAGATGAGGAATGGGACTTCCTAAATGGTAACCAGAGGCCCCTCATTCTTCTGTGTTGCATACCTGCTGCTGTCCCCTCTATTACAGGGCTGGGGCCTTCCAGGAAACTGAGGCAGCACAAAGACACCCCCCCCCCCACTTCCAAACCCCATTCTTGTGATCAAGTCAGAAAGATTTCAGACATGTTGCTTAGGGTAACAGGAATGAGTTTACTGCAGGGTAAGAAAAGGGAAAGGGGACACTCTCAAGGGACAGAGTGGGAAGTCTCAGAGAGGAGAGGGACAAAGTACCTCTTCTGCACTCCAGTTTTATTGGGGATCCCAGAAAAGTTTCCAGAGAGTCCCACCCAGGTCCACCTCTTGACTTTTGACTGATAGCAAGGTGACATCAGACCCTTCAAGTTCCCACTGCCTGGACAACTTAGGTCACCTTGTCCCATGCTGACCAGTTCTAATTGGATTCTTAACCATACATTCTTATAGATTTTATAGTTAGGAAGAATTATTCTTATCTCCCTCAGTTTCAGAATCTGGTCTTTGAAAAGGCTCACAAAAGACTCCCCCTTCAGGGTAACCTGGGTTTCTCCCATCAATATTATTTCAGTCCTGCATTTTTAAGGCAGGTAGTTTGCTGAGGAATTTGTGACATAGCCTGTCCACGCAGGCCAGGCAGGGCTTCAGGTAAATTGATTCTTGGAAAATAAATATGGGGCTAGGCACACACCTGTAATCTCAGTGACTGAGGAGGCTGAGGCAGGAGGATTGCGAGTTCAAAGCCAGCCTCAACTTAGTGAGGTCATAAGCAACTCAGTGAAACCTTGTCTCTAGATAAAATACAAAAGGCTGGGGATGTGGCTCAGTGGCTAAGTGCCCCTGGGTTCAATCCTGGTACCAAAAAAAAAAAAAAAAAAAGGAAGAAAGCATGTGGGGGTCTGCACAGTGGGCCCATTTTATAGAATTATTTTCTTAAACTTGTGCTCCCACCATTCTCTTCTGCTTGTCCCCTAACACTTGGAGAGTCATGTGGGCAGCCTACAGGAGGTCAGATAGGTTCTGAGTGAAGAAGGGTGCCTAGGAACCTGAATACCTCTGGGCTGCGACGCCCATCCATTCACCACCCGGCTGCCCTCTCTTGTCTGAAAGCCAGCTTCTGCAGTTGTGCTGTGGTCCACCAGGGGGAGGTGAGTTGGCACCACTGGCATTTGGGTCATTAGCAAAGTGACCCTAACTTTGCAGAGCAAATATGGTATCTCATACACTAGGAATTTTTGTCTGTCACTTAGCTGAAATCCATTTTGAAAAGCACATTGACACGAACCTTCTGGATTGGGCATGCCCCAAGCTGTGGTCTTGTGGTTCTCTCCCTGTAGGATCCTGGTGCACCTGAGCCGTGGCGGGGCTGAGGTCCAGATCTTTGCCCCCGATGTCCGTCAGATGCACGTGGTGGATCACACCAAGGGGCAGCCTTCTGAGAGTGAAAGCAGGTGTGTCCAGGAGCACCTGCTTGGCTCGGGATATTCCCCACCCGCTATGCTTTCTCGCGTGCTGCCTCTTGTGACTCCAGGTGCTCACGCCTTCCTTTCCGTACAGGTGGTGCCTCTCAGGTGCTGCTGCTGTGTTTCCTGGGAGCCCCATGTAGGACCCCTGTCGTTTCCCCCCCTGAGACCCTGGCCCCTGAAGCCTGCACCTGCCCCACAAGCCTGGGCAGGCAGTTGCTTCCTGCCGTGACTGAGCCTTGGCTGGTTCGCACCTCTGGAGTAGTGGTGCCTTCCCCGCCCTCCTTTCTCCTACCTCCCGATGAGTTTCCACTCCTGGTGGCTCCTGGCTCCAAGTCCTTGGGCAGGGCCAACCTCTGACATAAATTTAGGGCCACTGGAATTCTCTCACCTCTTCTGGGTGGCCATCCTAAGTGCTGATTGACAAGCATCAAGTCTTCACACACGAATACAGTCCGTCTGTGCTGCAAGCTGCACGCAGGACGCGTCCCATGGGTACCTGTTTTCTGTTTCTGACTGCACACTGTTCCTCTGTGTCCCTCTGTGCTCTCTCCCAGGAATGTCTTGACAGAGTCAGCCAGGATCGCCCGAGGCAAGATCTCTGACCTGGCTCAGCTCAGTGCAGCCAACCACGATGCTGCCATCTTCCCTGGAGGCTTTGGAGCTGCCAAAAATCTGTGCGTATCTGAGCTTCAGGGTCTAAGCAGCATGCACACCTGCCCTGAGCTGAAGGTCTGGCTGTGTGCCTGCCTGTGTCCAGCTCAGGGAGCCACGTTGGCCTGGGGCCCAGGTAGCATTTCAGTGAGGCGTGTCTCTTTCCCTGCATTCTCTGAGCTCTCGTGGCACCTGGTGGCTGACAGGGTGGGCTGGGGCCCTCTTCGCTAAGCTCCATGCTGGTGGATCTCGTCTGGGCAGAATCAGCCACTGAGTGCGTATTCCCTCCCGGGACCAGTTCTCTCAGAGCCTGTAGCAGGGAAAACTGGTCTCTGTAGCCCGGGAGCGAAGGGCCTTGCTTGCTCTCCTCCTGGGCTGCTGTATAGGAAGCAGCGTGGTGACTGAGGGCCTGGCATGCAGCCAGAGTCTTAGGCGGAGGTCCTCATCAGGTTCGCTAGAGGTCCTTTCTCTGTCCCTGTGCATTCGTGGAAGTCCTCCTGGGGCTGGCCTAGGTGTGTTGTAGCCTAGAGATGGCAATGCTGATTCTCCTGGGAGAGCCTTGCACAGAGCTCTGCAAGTCCCCAGGCCATTTCCCTGGTGCTATCAAGTGCCACAGTGGCCCGTGGGAGCCAGACTCCAGCTGCCTGCACCTCTGCCTGCCCCATGTCCAGCCCTCTGGTGCCGGGCCGCCCGGCCCTCGCCTGCTGATCTCTTGGTGCCCCTCGTGCCGCCCCGCCCACCTGGCTGCCCTTCCCCGTGTGTCCTCCCCCCGCATGTGGCATTCACATCTAGGTCGCAGGCATGAGGCTTTCCTGACCCACGCTTCCAGCAGGAGTCATTGGAATGTTGGAAAGCCGACTTCCCTCCTCTGCCTTGGCCTCCGCTGAACCAGCTCCTGAGGCCCTAAGACTCTGTGCGGGAGGAGTGGCCTCACCCGGGTGCTGCGGCCAGCTGCCTTGAGGCCGGGTGCCCGCTGATTGTCCTTTTCCCAGTGTGGTTGATGGCAAGTTGACATTTATTCTGCCGGCAACGACACGGCAACCTGTTGGCCACTCACCTTCTGGGCGCCCTGGACCCACAAGGGAGGGACAGGCCCTTTGGGCCTTCCTGATACAGAAACTCAGCTCCTGGGGTCTTCCCACTCCCACCCCTGCTGCAGCACCCACACCGTTCTCCCTCGAGGAACTGTCCTGCCTCACATGCACTCCCTGTCCCCAAACCGGGGGGCTGGTGAGTGCCCCCTGGGCAGGCAGCAGGCACGTGCCTTTCCTGGGTTCCCATGTCCTTTGGTCTTGGGGACACAGCAGGGTGTGCGCATCGTCAGCTGGGTTTCCGCTTCCTACGGGACCAGTGTTCCCCTGAAAGACGGAAGAGTTCACGTGACCGTACCCCTGCCCATCAGCACCTTGCCCCATGGGTGAGAGGCCAGTGGTAGGGTTTGTTCATGCCTCCTGTGTGGCTTGCTGGTGTCCCCTGTGTTAACTTAGAAGTAGACTCTTGGGGCAGTCCTTGGTATTTGAGGACCGTGGGTCTCCGTCACACTGTTTGTCTGGGCTCGCAGTCTGCTCTGGGAGACGCTGCGGTCTTTCTGATTGCCATTCTGTTCTTTGTGACCTTGTCAGGAGAAAGGTAGGCCGTCCATAGAATGGCTGCCGCTGGGCCTGCAGGGCAGGGTCCCGCAGTGACAGAGGCTTGGTGGGGAGCCAGTCCCCCTCCCCCTCCTGACCTCAGGCCCTCTCTGGCCACCACTGCCAGCGCCCTGTTTACATGGGAAGGTCCAAAGGTAGCCGGACAGGAGCATCTGAAGCCTGCTCTGTGCTTGTGTTCCCACTGGCCCATGGTCTAGCTCAGAGCTGGTTTGTAAGCTGTCCAGCGCAGCCCTGCTTTGGAGGATAGGTTGTCCCTTCTGGTGGTCACTAGGTGTTTCTAGTTGTTTGTTTTTAGTGGTGTTTGGAGTTACAGTTAACGTGCACACATTTAAAGGGTGAATTTGGCAAGTTCAGCACACTTACGTACCCTCTGGAATAGTTGCTGCGACAGGACACTGAGTGTCCCTCACCACCAGAAGAGTGAGGACCTCGAGTGGGAGGAGAACACAGAGCAGGCCGAGATTCTGGAGGCAGAGCGTGGAGAGGGCGCAGGGGCACGTGCGCTTGTGAGTGTGAAAGGTTCTGCCAGCTGCACACCCCCCAGTGCAGAGGCCTCCCCAGTGGCCTGCTCTCAAAGGCAGGAAAGCGGACATTTGTCAAATGTCGTTTCAGTCCTTTTTGGTGAAGCAAGCATCTCTTGCTGTTTTTAGGCTAGTTACAGTTCTCCTGGAACTTTTCGGGGCTTGTGCCTGGACCCTGGAGCGGGGTGTAGTCGCAGACTGGCTCTGTCCATGCCTGGCGGCCTCCCAGCGGCCTCTTGCCTTCCTGCTGCTCTGTGGGAAGCAGGAGTGTGCCTGTGGCTGCGTGGGCGTGGGCAGCCGTGCACCCTCACATCCACACACGCTGCTTGCTTGGGTTGCTAGTGGGCTGAGGTGGCCCTGGGGGTGGGGTCGCACCTGGAGTGTGGCTGCGTGGCCACACCACGCCACGGCCTGCCACGCCACACTGAGAAGGCCCTCTCCTCTGGCAGGAGCACGTTCGCTGTCGACGGGAAGGATTGCAGAGTCAACCAGGACGTGGAGCGGGTCCTGAAGGAGTTCCACGGAGCTGGGAAGCCCATTGGGTAGGTACACCTGCGGCTGGGCAGCCTCCGCTGGAGCCGCCCCCCTGAGCCACATGGGCTCCAAAACCACTCACTCTGTGGTCCTCAGGAGTCCATTTCTTTTGAGAACTGACCAGGAAGGAGGGGCTCCTCCCCTCTGGTGGGGACTTTCAGAATTATCCTGGCTGCAGCAGTGTCCCTGTCCTCCTGACCTCCTGTCCTCCATCAGAGCAGCCCCTGAGCCTGTGCAAGCTCACCCCCCACTCTTTCACTGGTGCGGTCACAGCTCTGTCAAGGGCCAAGTCACAGTGGCCGGGCAGTGCTGCGAGCCTCCCTCAGGAAATCCCACGCAGCCGAGGCTCAGTGTCCCACGTGACCTCGTCCCCGTGCAGCCCACAGCTGCCACTGCACTTGCTGCTCAGTCCTCCAGCCCTGTCGCAGCTCATTCCCAGGCTGGAGGCGGTGCAGTGTGGCAGGTGGCTCTGCCCTGGAGACGGCCCCTGGGCTGGGCACCCCTGAGGAGCAGAGCAAGCCCAGGTGCACTGTGGGAGGCGTGGTCAAGGTGCGGGCTGCGCGGGGACCCCAGCACTGCGGCAGTCTACCCAGGGCCTGGGGTTTCCCTGCGTTGGCTGACTGGGGTCAGAGCTCTTGCTGGAGAGCAGAGCAGGTCCCCTAGGGCAGGCACTGGTGCCTTAACCGGGCCTGTCCTTGGCACCTGGCCACCACAGGAAGACTGTAGGCTCTGCTCTGGGGGTGGATGGGGCTGTCACAGCCCCTGGCCTTCTGCGCCTGGGGCCCTCTGACGCACGCCAGCTGGGCTCTGCACACTGAAGGTCACAGCACAGGTCAGAGCTCAAGCAAGACTGCCAGCAGAACCTGATGTGTCCCCACACTAGCCATGCCCCCAGACAGGGTCTGGTTTGAGCAGTGGGTACAGATGTGTTCCCTGTTGATGGGTGAAGTGGCCTCGTCCATTTTCTCAGTCAGAGGACGTCTGTGTTCCTGTACGCCAGGGTTCTGGGTGTCACGGGCTCTGGGCGGCTGGCAGCCACTTGGCTTGGGGGAGCTTGGCCTCCCTGTGCCCCTTGGTCCTCACGGGCTGGCTCTCCCAGGACTGTCCAGGGGTCTTTTGGCTCATGGAGAGCCCCGGGTCACCTGGTGCCACCACCTGCAAGGCACCAGTTTGTGGGGTGTGGACAGTGCCCCAGCTCCACAGAGTCCCTGTGCTCACGGGGGGGGGGGCTTTCTCTTTTCAGCCTGTGCTGTATCGCGCCTGTCCTTGCGGCCAAAGTGCTCAGAGGTGTTGAAGTCACCGTGGGCCATGAGCAGGAAGAGGGTGGCAAGTGGCCTTACGCAGGGACTGCCGAGGCCATCAAGGCCCTGGGTGCCAAGCACTGTGTGAAGGGTGTGACCATATCCTTTCTGGTGGCTATGGCCTCTGTGGTGACATGGCGCACATGGGACACTCTCTTTTGGCCCTTCAGGGTCCCCTGGCAGAGGGCCTCATCCCCAAGAACTGTACTTGCTGGTTTTGCTGTGGATGTCCTTGGCCAGGAGGGCAAGCCTAATGCCATGTGTTTGGAGGATGGGCCTGCATTGGCCAGGGAGGTCCGTGTGTCCATGCCCACTGCCCACCTGCTGAGTGGTCAGTGAGCGTCCCCTGAATGGCAGCGTCCCCTGGGTCGCCTGGTCTGTGGTCCTGAGCATGGTGTGGGGAGGTGCCCGTGGGGACCTTGGGGGCCCAGGCACCACCCGGCGGTCAGGAGGGCTGGAGCCTGGAGAGCCTCGGTCCCGGGTGGAGCGCGTTGGAGTGGTGCCTCTGGAAGGGGCTCTCTGCTCCCTGGGCTCCCGAGCTTCCCTTGTCCTCTTGGACACGGGAGCTGGAAACCAGTCTTCCACCTGACTGAGGGGCCCAGTGGCCAGCAGGGGCCCCGAGGCAGGGAGGGCACCTGGGGAGAGAGTCTGTGCCCGCCGCGGCCCGCCGCCGCCTCTGGTTTTGCTGGGTGATGATTTTTCCTTAACTTCAGCGCACGAAGCTCACGTGGACCAGAAAAACAAGGTGGTCACGACCCCAGCCTTCATGTGTGAGACCGCCCTCCACCACATCCACGACGGGATCGGGGCCATGGTGAAGAAGGTGCTGGAACTCACAGGGAAATGACAGCTCCTGCGCCTGACCGCCCCCATCTGCCGCGGAGCCGTCTGCCACCCGTGACCAGCTGGGCACAGGGCCAGAGCTGCTTTTCTGTTTGACTTCATGTTTTCTGCTTGAGCAGGGAGCTCTGCTGTGGGACAGGGGTCTGGCCTGAGGCTCCTCGCTGCAGGAGGGTGGCCAGCCACACCTTGACAGGGCAGCTGAGCATTCCTTGTCCACCCCTGAGGAGCAAGCAGTCGCCACTTCCCCCAGCAACTGTCCCTGTCCAGGAGAGACCCTGAGGGAAATACCACGCTGCGATCTGGGTTTGATGATTTGGGATGCTTGGGTTTGGAAGAAAACCAGTTGTTATGTTACCTGTCTGATAATCAGGAGACCAGAAGTGCACGTTGAAGGGTAGAGACCCTCTGGTCTCAAGTGGACACTGATCAGGGGAGGGACTTTCTGTAGCAGGCAGTCCTTTAGCTGCAGCATGGCTCCTGTCCAAACTGGAAACTCCTGACAGGGACGTCTGGGCCTTCTGGAATTGGTGAATGGGCTGTATCCATGAGGTTTCTTGAATCAGCCTCAGTTCTCTTAATTTGGGGGGTAGGGGGAAATTGCTGTCACTCGGCCTCCCTCTGTGACCGGGTGGGTGGACTGTGGATTCCCGGGTGGCAGAAGCTCACAGGTGTGTGGAGGGGGGAATAAAGGCTGCTTGTGTGCTGGTGTCCTTCGGGTGACTTTGGTTGGGGAGGGGCTCTCTCAGCTGGAGTCCCAGCCTTTGCACACTTCACCTGGACGTCCTTCTGCTCTGTGGGCCTGAACAGACGGGCCCGCGGGGGCAGTGGCTGCAGCCTGGGCTTGGTTGGTAGAGCCCTGTTTGTTCATGTGTGCAGGGAGCACTAGCCAGACCCGGCCGTGGGCCCTGTGCAGAGCAAGACGGGGCCCTGGTTGTGCAGTGTCTGCATACCCCCAGCCCCCCTCCCACCACAGTGCCTCTGGCCCTGGCCAGGCCCTGCAGAGCTGAGGGGAGGGGCCCTGCAGCTCCCTACGCTGCAAAAACAGTTTCAGGTTCTTCTCCATGGGACCGTGATTCTTGGTGGCCTGTCTTTCCACCAGTGCTGAGCCTCGGGTGGCAGCAGGTTGGTCCTTGTGTCAGGCAGCCAAGGAGCCTTCCTGGGCTATCCAGAGTCAGGAGGCCAGGCTCCCGTCCTCCTGAGCGTGTGTGCTGAACCTACACAGGTGTACACGTGTTCACACGTGGCATCTGGAGAAGCGCACAGATTACGCACGTGCTCACTGGTCTCCAGAGTGGCAGTGCCAACCCTGAGTCCCCTGTGCATCCTGCCAGCCGCCGTCCACATGAGGATGGCTCCTTTCATTTAGCCCTGGGTGTGAGCACCTCGTCCATATCCCACTTGCTCAGGGAGTGGCCGCTTCCCGTGTGGCACTGCAGTGGTGGGCATGACACTGCCCACCTGCGCAGGCTCCAGAATGTGTGGCTCTGCGCAATGACGTGGCAATGTAGGTTCATCCATCAACAGACGGACCATTGATGGGACAGCAGTAGTGGAGAAGCTGTGTGGCCTTTGGTGGCCACCCAAGGGCAGTTAACCACTGAGGGAAGTGAGGACTTGGGAGAGGCCCCCAGACACTGAGCAGGCCCTGTGGACAGATGTTACTGTCCGTCTGTGCTCAGGTGTGCAGCTGGCTGTCCAGTCCAGAGTGCCCAAGTGCACATTCTCTGACCTCAGGCTGAAGTGGCCACACCCACCTGGCAAGTGTGTCCAGAGCACACTGCAGTCACCATGTCTCCTGGTGTAGCCAGGCTCCTGTGCCCTGCACTGTCCCTGCTCACGGAGTTCCTGGGGGGCTGGGGCCGAGGGGAACGCAGGTCCAGGCAGGACAGCACTAGGACCCCACTGTAGAGGTGGTCTGAATTGTGGGGAGCCCAGGGCGGGGCTGCGCCAGAACAGAACTGAGGCCTCAGCCAGCGACTTGTTGGACAGTACTCGAGGCCCTGCTGCGTTCACTCTTCTAGGTGACAGTACTACCCCTCAGGGCTGGGCACCCATGGGCAGGGGTGAGCCTGTGGATGAACTGGGAACAGGTCAGGACAGGGAGCAGGCCTCGTGGAGGAGGGAGCCAGCCGGGAAGTTGGGGCAGCTTGCCTGGAGCCAGGCCTGCACTGCCCTGGAGGGGCTGTGCTGTGGGCCTCCACACCAGGGGGCCTGCAGAGCCCTCTTGGCTGGGCCCCACTCCCAGGTCGATGGAGGGAGGTGGGGGAAGGTACACCAACCCCACAGCTTCCCCCACTACCGCCGTCCCCCCAGGGGGTCCATCTATTGGTGGGTGAGCCTACATTGCCATGTCATCGCCCAGAGCCACATGTTCTGGGGCCTGGACAAGAGTGCAATGTCATGTCCACCTCTGCAGTGCCACACGGAATGGCTTTACTGCCCCAGAAATCCTCTGCACCCACCTCGACCCCTGCCAACAGCTGGACCTTGTCCAGAAGGTCAGCGCTCTCATTCCTACCTGCCTAGTCTTTGCGGACTGGCTTTTCCGTATGCTCGTGGCTGACAGCTCACTCTTATTTGCTAGTGCACTCTGCTCCGCTGCCTGGACGCACACATCTAAGGACACTTCGCACTCACCTTCAGCCGTCAGGAGGTGAACTGGGTTTTTCTGTGGAGTGAGTGGTCAGCTCCTGTGGGTGAATGGAAGGAATGCAGGGTGCTGGCTTCTCATTGTAATCCACAGGTGTAGATTGGGCTATGCTGTCTTTAAATTTAGATTCTCGCCCAATGCTAAAACTAAATATTCAAGGACATGAATTTAATGGGCTACTGGACACAAGTGCTGACCTTAGCATCATATCTCGTCAAGAATGGCCAAAACATTGGCCGTTACAACAAGCCACTCAAACGCTTTGAGGCCTAGGAGTGGCAACTAATCCCCATAGAAGTGCGATGGTATTAGATTAGAAGGATCCTGAAGAATGTGAAGGAACTATACAGCCATATGTATTGGATCATCTTCCTATAAATTTATGGGGACGAGATGTCCTAGATCAATTAGGTTTGACATTAACAAATAACATCAATCCTAACACCCTCACTACTAGGGCTAGACAAGGTTTTAGGAAAGAAAAAAGATTAAGAAAATAAGAACAAGGTATAGCAGCACCAATTCAAATAGATCAAGGAATAAATAGACATGGATAGGGTTTACAAAAAGGGCCACTGAGACAACAAAAATTACTTGGAAATCAGAAAGACCAGTATGGGTTCCTCAGTGGCCCCTGACTAAAGAAAAGATACAAGCAGCCCATGACCTGGTCAAACAACAATTAGCAGAGGGACATATACAACCTTCCGTATCTCCCCATAATACTCCCATTTTTGTCATTAAAAAGAAATCTGGTAAATGGAGATTATTGCAAGATTTAAGAGCCATTAATAATGAGATGGTTATTATGGGACCTGCTCAATCAGGGAATCCCCAATTGTCTGGTTTGCCAAAAACCTGGTATGTTTTAGCTATAGATATTAAAGATTGGTTTTTTTTCAATTCCAATTCATCCTGAGGATAGTCCAGGTTTTGCATTTACTATCCCTGCACTGAATCATGAAGGTCCTGATCAGAGATATGAATGGAAAGTACATCCTCAAGGGATGGCTAACAGCCCAACTATGTGTCAAATTTATGTTAACAAAGCAATCCAGCCACTTAGAAATCAAAATCCTGAACTACAAATATTTCACTATATGGATGATGTATTATTAGCACACAAAGATAAAAACACATTGCTAGAATGTTATGCCACACTTACAAACTTATTAAAAAATTATAATCTAGAGATAGCAATAGATAAAGTACAATTAAATTTTCCAATTAATTATTTAGGAGTTCTATTATCCTCAACCATGGTCCGTCCACCAAAAATTCAAATACGAGTAGATCAACTCAAATCACTTAATGACTTTCAAAAGTTATTAGGAGACATAAATTGGATAAGGCCTTATTTAGGTATACCAACAGGAGAGTTGGGACCTTTATTTGATATCCTAAAAGGTCCATCAGATCCAAATTCACCCCGAATGTTAACGCCTGAAGCAAGAAAGGCATTAAAAATCATTGAAACATATATGGAAAATATGCATTTGGATAGAATTGATATAAGTTTGCCTTTATTATTTATTGTACTACCAACAAAAAATATTCCTACAGGAGTATTTTGGCAAGAAGGTCCATTATTATGGATACATTTATCTTATTCTCCTAACACTATTCTTACTAGGTATCCTGAGGCTGTAGGACAATTAATACTCAAAGGAATAAAAGCAGCAAAGGGAGTGTTTGGAATTTCTCCCAATAAAATTATTACTCCATATACTATGAATCAAATTGATGAGTTAGCTAATGAGTTAAATACTTGGGCAATAATCATGTGCAAATCTAATGTTTCATTTGATAACCACTTACCATCTAATCCTTTATTGTCTTTTTGGTCATTGCATCCTGTAATTTTTCCAAAAATGACAAGAAAAACACCTATCATGAATGCTCCAAATATATTCACTGATGGGTCAAATAATGGTACAGCAGCAGTAGTTACCCCTGATCAAACTTTTACATTTTTAGTACCCAAACAATCAGCTCAAAAGGTAGAGCTTAATGCAGTTTTACAAGCTTTTGTGATGTTTAAAGATTCTGTATTTAATTTATTTTCTGATAGTCAGTATGTAGTTAATGCTATAGTATCTCTTGAAGATGCTGGTAGGATTTCCCCTTCTTCTACTGTTTTCTCTTTGCTTTCCACTATACAAAGTCTAATCTGGGACAGAAAAGATCCATTCTTTATAGGACATATCAGGGCACATACAGGATTGCCTGGAGCCCTTAGTTTGGGCAATGATTTAGCAGATAAAACTACACATGACATACATATTTTCTCTACACTAGAAGAAGCTATAAATTTTCATAAAAAGTTCCATGTCAATGCTAATACTTTACAAAAGCGTTTTAAAATAACTAAGGAACAAGCTAGACAAATAATAAAACAATGTCAAAATTGTGTGACCTTTTTACCACAAGTTAATCTTGGAGTCAATCCTAGAGGATTGATACCTAACCATATTTGGCAGATGGACGTCACACACTTGCCAGAATTTGGAAAATTAAAATATTTGCATGTTACAGTTGATACTTCTTCTGGATTTTTGATGGGCTCCCTTCATGCCGGAGAAAAAACTAAAGATGTTATAGCTCATTGCTTACAAAATTTTGCCACTGTGGGTGTTCCAAAACAGTTAAAAACAGATAATGCCCCTGGTTATACTTCTACCTCTTTTAAACAATTTTGCTCAACATTTGGCATTACTCATATAACAGGAATCCCATACAATCCACAGGGACAAGGCATAGTTGAAAGAGCTCATCAAACTATTAAAATGTACTTATTAAAGCAAAAAGAGGGAATTGGAAAGGGGTATATATCCCCCAAAGATAAACTTAAAATAACACTTTTTACTCTAAACTTTTTAAATTTGGATTCATCAGGACTTAGTGCTGTGGAAAGGCATATGTGTCCAAAAAATGTACATAAGCCCAAGGTACTTTGGAAGGATATTCTAACAGGACAATGGAAAGGTCCTGACCCAGTGATTGTCTGGATTCGGGGATCTGTTTGTGTGTTTCCACAGGGAGTACAGCAACTGATTTGGATTCCAGAGAGACTAACCAAAGCGATTTCTACAGACCAAACAGAAGATGATTTGACTCAAATCCATAACAGCTGATATCCAGAGCTCCAGCTTGGCTATTCTTACATCTGCGACAGTGATTAACCAGGATGCTCTTTTCAATATCTATTTTATTATTGCTTTTTCCCACATCATAAAGTTCTAATTTATTTTTTGAGCTCATTCAGACCTAAGTTAATGTTTTTCTGATCAGTTTTATTTTTTGACTGTGGAGTTTTTATAAACATTGCAATGGAGATTTCACCTGTGTAAAGCTACAAGGCCTTTACTATTGTCTTATGTGTTGTACTATTGTTTTATGTGTTGTACGTTTGTGTGCACACTTCTCTTTTGTGTTGTATGTCTGTATGTGCATTTGTCCATATATCATATATGAGGAGCACTCATGAAAAAATGGATCTGAATTTTTTTTTATTCACGTGATTTTAATGGCTTAATTTAAATTGAGTAAACAGCTTTTGAGAATTGTTTTAAAATGTGTACAAATAAGGAGGTTAACAGATCTGTTTGTTTACTCTCACCTTTCCTTTTCATTATATTTAATAATTCTGTTCAAAATAATGTAAATTGTTCAGAAAATTGTTTTCTTAGTACCTGTTGGAATGTTACGTAATTTTTTTAGCCATCATTGCCAGAATTCCTATCTTCATCCAAGTGCCGGTGAAGACAAAGATGAAACCAAACTACAGCTTCTTCGATAGTTATCACAACAAACTGTATAAACTGATGCATCAATGGATAATAACTCAACAAGTAATGCTCAATCAAGGAGTCGATTTACTTTGGGAGGAAATGGACATATTGATAGACCCCTCCGCTTTGAACTGCTTGCAGAACTTGCCTGGACTATGTATCACTTGTATGCATCGTGAACTATCTGTTGGTGCAGCGAATTGTGGTAGTGCTGGCGTATCTTTGCTGATGGTGTCACCGGTGATACAATTTTTCCAAAGGAGCCGTCAATTGGCTTGGTGTCATGGCATTTCTGTATCCTCCTCCCTTCTGCTAGTGATGGTCTAAAATTTGGGGGCCAACAGAGGTGAGGCAAAGAACCTCACCCCCCCCACTGGCACCAAGGCCAAATTTGGGGGCCAACAGAGGTGAGGCAAGAACCTCACCCCCCCACTGGTGCATAGGCCTATCCACAAGTATGGCTGTATGCTGGACCGGTAGTCAGTGATGGGTATGATCCAATGGCAGTGGTACCAACCTAAGACAGGAGGCTGACGCCTAGAGGTCAGCTCATCCGATGATGGATAAGGACCATATGTTGAATTGGACAGCCTAACAGGCACGGTCCCTAAGCCACATGCTTGTTGCTTAATTAAACAGAAGGGGGAGATGCTGAGAGCCATAGCCGAGTCGGAATGATGTATGGCATTTTTGGTTGAAAGGTGACGCCAGCCAGCCATGGAGATGATATGATTATGTTAAGATCTGCATTCAAGTGGATATTAGACCCCTGCTGTCCACCTTGGCCTGCTACTTTGGAGCTCCCAAAGAGTTCCCATTGGTTGGGAAAGTGCAGTAGGAGGGAATTCTGGAGGAGGGATTTCCTGTTGGGGTAGTGTGGCCCGGGAGAACGCCGCATGTGTGGGTCGGCATATTTCCTGGGAGTGTGTGTGGCATTGGCGGGAGTTTCAGAAATAAAGTTTGTTCCTGTTTGAGTGGCTCGTGATTTTGTGCCCAGCCAGACTGCGGCAGGTAAGCGGATGGAACTAGAGAACATCATGGTAAGTGAAATAAGCCAATCCCCCAAACCAAAAGCTGAATGTTTTCTCTGATAAGCAGATGCTGATGCACAGTGGGGCAGGGGGAGAGGGTAGGGAAGAGTGAAGGAACTTTGGCTTGTGCAGAGGCGAGGGAGGGGAGGGGTGGCAGTGGGGATGGGAAGGACCATAGAATGAGACAGACATTGTTACCCTACGTACCTGTGTGAGTGCACTACTGGAGTGACTCTGACCATGCACAGCCAGAGGACAGAGAAGATGTGCTCCTTTGTGTACAGTGTGTCAAAATGCATTCTACTGTTTGAAAAAAGTAAAAACACAACATAGGATATTAGCAATGAAGGAGAAATCATATATTAATCTTAGGCACTTCAAAAAAAAACAAACCAAGAATGATGTAGTTGTCGGTGTTTTGTAGGTATTCTCTATCCCACTGAGGAAGGTCTCCCTCTGTTAGTTTCCTGAGCAGGAGTGTGTGTGAACTCTTTCTCGGGTTTCATGGATGGTAGTGGGGTTTGGCAGATGGGTTTTCTGATGTGTTGATGTGATCGTGTGCTCTTCCACCTGTTGATGTGATGGGCTACATTAATTGATTTTCACACGCTGTACCAGCTTTTCCTGGGACAGACCCGTTTGGATTTGGTGTGTAACTATTTCTAGATGTTATTAGGTTGGATTTGCTGGTATTTTCTCAAGGAGGTTCTCCTCTGTGCTCGTGGGGATGCTGGTCTGTAGTCTCCTTTTCTTGGACTTCTGTGTCTGGTTACAGTAATGCTGGCCTCGCAGCATGGATTCGGATGTGTTCCTTCTGCTCTGACCTCGGGCGGCGACCGTGGAGAGCTGCTGTTGGGCTCGCAGTGACCCGCCCGGTGCTTTCCACTGAAGGCCGTCTGTGGCTGAGGTTCGTGGGTGTCGCCTGCTGTCTCTGGGAGCTGGTCCCTTCCCTTCGTCGGGGCAGCTGGGATCCCAAGGCTGTGCTTCTGGCCACACCCATTTGTGATGTTCTCGTGTCTTGTCTTCCGTGTCTTCTGCAGTTAGCTGAGGCTCATCCATTTCACTGATCCTTTCAAAGAACTGAGTTCTGTGTTGAGTGCCTGTGTTCAGTTTTATTAATTTCTCTCCCCGTCCGTCATCTGTCCTCTCTCTGTGGGTTTAACTGGCTCTTCTTTCCCGAGCTGCCTGCCGTGGAAGCTCAGGTTGGCCTCTGTCACGCACGGTTCCTGCTGTCAGTCTCCCCTGGCCGCTGTTCTCACCGCATCTTGCTGCGGGTTGAGTCAGCGCCTTCTCTGGTCTGAGTGGGGGTGTCCAGCTTTCTGTTGTTGATTCCGGGTCTGTTCCATTTGGTCGTCTGAGAGCAGGCCTGTGTGACTTCTGTTCCCTTGCACCTAAGGTGTGTCTGTGGGCACTCAAGAGTGGGCTCTGCCCTCGTGGGATGGGGCAGCTGTAGCTGTCCATCGTACCCAGGGGACCCATCCTGCCGCTGGGCTGGATGTCCTGACCCATCCTGCCTGTGGGTCTTGGGTTGCTGAGAGCTGTTGCTGTCCCAGCGACCATGGAGCCGCCTCTGGTGTCCTTTGTCACCAGGCAGTGCCCTCCTTGTCCCTGACCAGCTTCCTTGCCCAAGTCTGCTGCCTGGAGCCATTCCGGCCTCCCCCTTTCTCCTGATGACTGTGTAGGATCTCTCTCTATCGCTTTATTTTATTCTGTTTTATTTTTTTGTACCAGGGATTGAACCCAAGGGCACCCTACCACTGAGCCACATCACCAGCCTTTTTTCCTAAGACAGGGTCTTGCTAAATTGCTGAGGCTGGCTTTGAACTTGTGATCTCCTGCCTCAGCCTCTGAGCCACCACACCCAGCCCATCTCTATTTTTAACTCTGCATTGCCTTCATATTTAACGTGGGGTCCTTGTAAGCACATATAATTGGATCTGGTTTTTGATCCACTCTGGTGCCTTCGTCATTTGGTGCCTTTAGACCTGGACGTTTCCGTGTTTCTGAGCGAGTTGGGTTGATGTCCACTGCCTCTGTGTCTTCTCGTGGGTCTTTGTGCCTGACGTCCCCTCTTCCCTGACCGCTGCGGGTCTGTTTGTGTCTTCAGGCGAGGACGAGGCAGGCCAGCTCGCGGTGAGCACGCCCGGCCCTTGGTTCTGTTTCCCTCCTTTTGTGGCATATCAGTTGCACCACTTTTACTTATTTTTTAACTTTTTTTTAAGTTTGCCCTAGGATTTGCACACACATTTGCCCACTTTCAAATAACACTGCCACTCAGGGGTGGCGTCAGTAACTGTCAGTAATCATGCACTCCCGGGCCCCTCCGGCCCCTGGCGTGCCGCGCCCAGGGCGCTCCTGTGCGCACAGGTACGCAGGGCAGGTGTGCCCAGGGCGCTCCTGTGGGCACAGGCACACAGGGCAGGTGTGCTCAGACTCAGTGCTGCCTGCCCTGGCTGCGAACCGGCGACTCGGGGGAGGGGAGTGCCGCCCGC
>NW_025999968.1:62292284-62301644 GCF_001458135.2 Marmota marmota marmota
GCCCCGCCCCACCTTCGCCCCGCCTTCGTTTCGCCCCGCCTTCGCTTCGCCCTGCCCCGACCCCGCCGCGCCCCGCGAGGCTCTTCGGGTTGAGGGCTGAGCGGTAGCGGCCTTCCTTCTCCCTGGAAACTGCCTCCCTTGGAGGTTGAGCTCCCTGGGCCGACTCTGGCCGGTGTTCTCCTCTGTGTCCTTGTGGGCTCTTAGGACTCCCTACAGGGAGGGTGTTTCCCCTGCCTCTTCCCAGCTTGTCTTTCTGACTTCCGGCAGCTGGCATGCTCTGAACCTGGCTCTAGGCTTCCTGACACAGTGTCCCTTCCAGTCAGCTCTGAGTTGGGGCAGGGCCAGCCCCAGGGCAGGGCACCCAAGCAGGCAGGGAGCTGGCTGGGAGCCCTGGCTTTCTCTTGCCTGGTGCTGCGGGGTAAGCGACTTCCTGTGACCTGGAGAGAACACGTGCTGGCCCCAGTGGGTGGGGACGCGTTCCCTCCCCAGGTCTGTGCTGCTCTCCTCTGTCCCTGGGTGGAGGGGCTGGGAGCTGGGGGAGGGCCACGGCATGGGGGGGTGGGCTCTCTGGAGCCCCCTGGGTAGCCCGGGGGCACTGGCTGCACGTCACCCTTGGCCTTGCCAGGGCCAGGCGTGAGCAGGTCACCCGTTGCCTCCTGTCCAGGCAGGTGTCAAAAAGAAGAGAGAGGGGGTGGCTGGGCAGCAGGCCTGGGCTGGACGGAGCACTGGGAACCTGTGTGGGCATCACGTCTGTCTAGGTGGGCCAGGGCCTGTCCTGGCTTCAGTGGCCACCCCAGCCATGTGCTAGGAGGAGGCACCAAGGGAAGGGGTTCCAGAGGATCCGTCAGCCAAGACACAGACTCAGGCTAGAGGTGGGCTCCTGGGGGGGCCTCCAGGTGGGGAGGCTCAGGCTGTGCTACCACCCTGTCTTGTCACACTTGCTTTATTTTTTTCCATGTTGGGGATTAAGCTGAGCCCAGGGCCTCACATGCTAGGCAAGTGCTCTCCCCGGAGCTACATCCCCAGGACTTTTGTTTTTTATTTTGAGACAGGATCTCACTAAGTTGCTGAGGCTGGCCTTGAACTTGTGATCCTCCTGCCTTAGCCTCCCAAGTTGCTGGGATTACAGGTGTGTGCCACCGCACCTGGATTACTTGCTTTTATATTTTGGTTAAATACACAACATGAGGGGCTGGGGATAAGCTCAGTTGGTAGAGTGCCTCCCTTGCGTGCACAAGGTCCTGGGTTCAGCCCCCAGCACCACACACACACACACACACACACACACACACACCATGAAAGGCATCCCTTAGCCATCCTTAGCAGCACGGTTCCATAGCATTAAGCACCTGTGCAGCCCCTGCCACCCCCATCCCCAGGTCTCCATCCTCCCAGCTGAGGCTCAGTCCTGAGCACAGCTCCCCTCCCCTCCCAGCCTGGGCACCCCCACTCCGGGGACCTCCCGTGGGTGGGATTGTGCGGAGCGTCGTCCTCAGGGCCCACCCACCGTGTAGCAGTGTTGGAGTCCTTTGGGGCTGAGTGACATTCCACAGTGAGCCACGGCTCCTCTGCCCTTCATGCAGCCAGGGCCACCTGGGTCACGCCCCGCAGTGGCTCTCGTGAACATGGGTGTGTGGGTGTCTCCCTGACCCTGTGGAGTGAGGGAGAGAAGTGTGGCTGCGGGCCGCGACCCTTTGCCTCCCCCACTCCCCACGCACCAGCAACCCCTGGCCGTCCTGCCCACTGTGGTGCTTTCCTGCTGGCCGTGGCTGGGGCCCTTCCCAGGGAGCTGCTCTTGGCCTCACGGTCACTCGTGGTGGTCTCGCTGCCCACCCTGGACTCCTGTGGGGAGTGCAGGAGCCCCAGGGGCACCTCATTCATGTCTGGAGCAGTCGCTCTGGGCCACCCTGAGCTGAACCTGGGAGGCCCCTGTGGACATGAGGACAGCCCTGCCTCCTGCACCAGCAGAAAGGCAGAGGGCAGGCCGCCGTGTGCGCTGGGCACTCCAAGGCCCGAGCCACAGCCCATCTGCTGGAAAACATGAGGACACAGCACTGTGTGGGCAGGACAGGGTCACCCCGGGGATGGGCCACCAGGCCGGGGGCCTCTTCAGGACAGACCTGCCAGTCAGGGGCACCGTCAGGTCCTGCCCGTGCATCCTGGACAGCTGCTCACAAGGCCTGAGGGAGGGCTGTGGACAGCTGAGCTGGCGCGGATGTCTGCTTCTGACCCTGGTGGTTTGGGCCCGCGGGAGAGTGCTGGGTGACTGCTGCCGCCCGTGTGACCAACAGAAGTGGGAGGACAGCAGCAGGTTTTCTCCGTGGCTTGTGAAGGCGCTTGCCCTGTGGCCACCATGGGAGGCTTTATGGGCAGGGAAAACCCATCTGGGGTTGGAGCACCGTCGGCCAGCGGGGCCCAGTTCCAGATCCAGCCCACGGCACGCGTGGCTGATTGACCTGGGACACTATGATGTGGGGGTGAGGAGCTGCGTGGTGTCTGCGGGACGTGTGGGGTGAGGGCCATCAGACAGGCCCTGGTGTGTCAGGGAAGCGTGAGTTGACTTCCTAGAACACACCATAGCCCCAGGAGCGTCCAGGCCAAACGGGCTGAGCCTCAGGTGGACGCTGTGCCCTACAGCTACCGGCAGCAGAGCCTGCAGGGGACACAGGAGGTAGAAGGCTGCTGCTCTGGGCTGAGTCCTTACCTGGTTGCTGGCCTTGGTGCTGTGGCCACCCAGAGAGGCTTCGGACAGCTCTGCGGTACCACTCCCCACTGTCCACCTGGAGGTCAGAGGGGTCTTGGGGCCTAGATGTTCTCAGGTATGAAACCACAGGGTCCTGACCAGCAGGACCCCAGATGAGCTCTGGGGCTACTAGCGTGGCACGTGAGGACCCTGGTCACCCTCCCTGGGGCTGGATTCTGGTTCGTGCCTGTTCTGAGGCCCTTTCCGCCTCAGCCTTGAGTGTGGTGGATGGCATCTGTCCTGAGATGTGTCTGTGGCTGGCATGGTCCCCCAGGATCCCACAGCCCAGAGGGTTGGCGAGGCTGTGAGCGATGTTCCTCCTCACGTGAATGATGGCTCAGTCAGCAGGGTGTGGCAGGGACAGCATGGGCCCCACCAGAACCTGCTCTCCGGTTTTCCAGGGGTCATGGAGGGTCATGCGTGAGCTGGGAGTCATCCTGTCTCTGTCTCCTCAAAGCCCAGCCTCGGCCCCCGAGCCACGGGCTGGAGGTACTTGGACGTGGGGTGCTGGGCGGCAGTGCGGGGGTCGGCCCAGCCTGGACCTGCTGGGCCCTGGCTCAGGCCCCTTCTTGGTTCCTTGGTCAGTCCCAGGGCTTGGCCCACATTCTTCCCCCATCCTGTAGGATTTCTGGAACCTTCCAGCCTTACTGCTCACACCACCATGTGCCAGGCAGCACACGTACTTTAACTCAGTCACTACAGACTGCAAAGTAGGCGTGTTGGTCACTGCTGCGACCAAGTGTCACATTCTTTTTTTTTTTTTTAATTACAAGTCTTATGTTTATTTTTAACGTTTGAGACACAGGTTATCTTTACAATTATATTTTTGTGTACATATTTGCTTAAAATCAGTGAATTTTTAGGCCACATTTTGGTAACATTTGGCCTTTGTGAGTAGTTCTGAAGTCAGAGGGATCACGTCTGAAGATAGGCTCAGAAATTCTGGTCCAGTGGGTGCAGGTGTTCCCCTCTCTGGCAGCCGGGCTGATTGATACCTGGCTGCCAGGCCACCATTCACAGGTGCCAAGAAGACAGGGCGCAGACCTCCTAAAACGAGGCCACACGTCCACCCCTCGTGGCGGTAAAGGTTTCCCAGTTCAGGCCACCTGCGCTCAGGTAAACTTACAGACCTGGAAGAAGCATCGTGTCAGAAAGGGGAGGCTGGGCTGGGGCTCGGTGGGAGGCGTCCTAGCCTGGGTGAGGCGCTCGGTTCCATTCTCAGCGCCACATAAAGTAAAGGTGCAACACCAGGGAGCACTGCCCTTGGCGAGCCAGCGGCTGGCTGGGCCTGTTGGGTGCAGACGGGCCATAGGACGTCCGTCAGGCCGCAGAGCAGCAGTGGGTCCTGGTGTGCCTCTGTGGTCAGCTGGAGCCTTCCTGCTTCTGGGAGGTGCCCAGTTTTCTGGCTGTGATATCAGAGGTTGGGTACATCGAGGGGTTAGGGTTAGGGTTAGGGTTTTCCATCCTGACCCCGTGGCTCTCCTCCCAGCAGCCTGGGCCTCTCTGGCCTCCCTCTGACACGGCCTTGAGCTGCAGCCTGCATGCTGCTCGTCCCTGGGCAGCGTCTTCCCAATCACCACATTGTTAAACTCGGGCACTAGACCTCTGAGCCACATCCCAGCCCTGTTTTATATTTTATTTAGAGACAGGGTCTCACTGAGCTGCTAAGAGCCTCGCAGAGGCTGAGGCTGGCTTTGAACTCGCGATCCTCCTGCCTCAGCCTCCCACACTGCTGGGATTACAGGTGGGTGCGCCACGCCCGGCCCCAATCACCACGTTCTTAGAACATGAGAGTGTCCAGTTCTGGAGGCCTGGGTCCTGAGGCTCCGCATCTTGGGCTCGCTAGGTTCTGAGGACGCTGGCCCAGGCTGTCCCCAGCTTGGTGTTTGCTGTCCTCTTGGGCCTTCCTCGATTTATTTGTAGCAGCATTGTCCAGGTCTCTGCCCCAAACTCCCTTCTCACAAGTACCCTGACCATGAGTTCATCCGTCACCTCACTAGAGACCCTGCCTCCAGAGAAGGGCACCTCAGGCCCAGGGCTGAGGCCTCCAACGCAGGAATTTTGTGAGGACGTGGTTCAGCGCCCTCAGCAGGAGAGCCATCCTGTTCTCAGGAAGGAGACCGGGCATGACTGGGTTCTCAGCAGGGCTGTGGCTCGTCCCGTCCCACTTGCTGCCCTGTGCTCACGTCACTCCAGGTCCGGGTGGAGGAGTGGCAGGAGGGCTGCCCTTCAGGCACCCACCCCTGCCCTGGGGTTGGGTCATGTCCTAATTTGAGTCTGAGGAATCCCGTGAGCCCCTTGGTTCAGGCCCAGCATGGAGAGGGGGTCAGCAGCATGGAGAGGGGTCAGCTGCAGCTGGACCTCTGCAGCAGTCTGCTTACCCTTTCCCGCAGGAAGCCACTCGGGCCGGCCCTCGGCCCCTCTGCCCTCAGCTGGCCTGGGATGCCACGGGGGCCTCGTTCCTGGCTCTGGAAGGAAAGGGAAGGGGAGCAGTGGCGGGAAGGCTATGTGGAGGTGTCTGGAGATCACAGTGCAGCCCGCTGTTTCGATGCTCTTTCATGTTCTCATTCCCCAGAGTCCTGACTTCCTGGTTTTGGCCAAAGCCAAAAAGCAGAAGGACTGAAATCTTTCTCATTAAGCATCTTATGGTGTTTCTGATGGGGCCTGAAACAGGAAGTTGCACGGTCTGCTGCCGGAAGTCCACGACCTGCTTAGCGGCGGGGAAGTAGGTGTTCCCAACCTGCGGGCTCCGAGCAGGGGCCAGCACGGGGGATGCAGGACAGGGACCCCTGTGGTTGGGGGGCATGACTGAACCGACCTGGGCTGACAGCGGCTTGGGGAAAGCCGTGTTGCTCTGTACTAATTAGTTAGGGCCCTACGTTAATGTGTTAGGGCCACCATGACAAAGCGCCCCACACTGGGGACCACAGACATGGTCTCAGTCCTTGGGGCTGGGAGTCTGAGATCAAGGTGCCACAGGGCTGCCCTCTCCATGGTTTTGTAGACGATGTCTTCTCCTGTGTCCTCACGGTCATCCTTGGCAAGCGTCTGTGCCCTGACATTATGAGGGCATGGGTCGGATCAGGGTCACCCCAGTGACCTCAGGTTACCTCTGTCCCCCTGAAAGCTGCCTCTCCCCGTGCACTCACGTGCTGAGGTCCTGGGGTCAGGCACGCACAGCATGAAGTTGACCGTCTGGCCATTCCCGTTGCTCAGCAGGCCCACAGTCTTCACAGGGCAGCTGCAGGACCCCTCGACACCCACCGGTGCCACCCCACTGATGGGAACCTCCTGGCTGGTCCTCAGGAAGAAGTAAATGAACCAGGGGCCGCCTGAGTCTCAGGCCCTAGCTCTGTGCCCCGCCGTGGGAGCAGGGATGCACCTCAGTTCCATCCATGAGCACTCACAGGGCTCAGGGACCAGGCAGCTGGGAGACCATGGATGTCAGCCAGGGGTCAGTGTCTCCGAGCAGGAGCTGTCCCTGCAGGGTCCCCCTGACGCCCCAGACCTTCCTGCTTCTCGGCTCTCTGAGCTTCCATGGGGATTCCTCTCTGAGCCTAGCTCCCCAGCAGGGTGACCAGCCAGGCCAGCTGTCCTGGATTTTTACTTAGGCCAGTCGGGCTGGGCAGCTTGCAGAAGGATGTGCAGAGGGGCAGTGGAAAGGTCAGGCCCTCTGGGTTCTGGCTGATCCTGCAGGAGACCTGGGGTGAGTGGACAGGGCAGGCAGGGCTTCCGTGGCCTCCTGTCCGTGGTCCTGAGCACAAGTCCCAGGAGCCCTCCTCTGTCTGGGGGCAGAGAGGGCCTGGCTCCACAGTGCCCACCAAGGGACAGGCCAGGTGTGGGCCAGAAGGAGCCTGGGCTCCGGGGAGAACGTCACCCCTCCCAGTACCCTCCAAAGTCAGGAAGCAGATGGTGTGGCTTTGCCAGGACACTGTACTGCCACGTAGAGGACAGAGCCGAGAGGCCCACCGGCTCCCATGAGCCTCCCACACATGTCGCAGCCCCTGACCCCTGACCCCTCACCTGACCCAGCAGTTCCTATGGAAGGGACCAGCACAGGGCAGGTGCCACCTGCCCACAAGAGCAGGTGACGGGGTGCTGCCACAGTCATCGCACTCTGGGGAGGAAATGGTCTCTTCAGGGGATTTCCAGCCCAGGCACCGTTTTTATTGTGGGCGCAGTGATTGAAAGAGCTGTACTTTATCAGACGTGTCACCAGAGATGGGGACAGAGACACAGATGTAGAGAGAGAGAGAGAGAGAAAAGGAGAGAGACAGACCACAGTAGCGTAGGTCCCCAGCAGGGCTGTGCCCAGGGCTGCAGCCAGGAAGGTCTGTCCAGGTTCAAGGGAAGGTGAAGGGTGGCCTCATTGGCCTTCTGCCTCCCAACAGCCTGCCCGGGGCCCAGCCCTGGCTCGCTGGAGCAGACCAGGACTTGCTTCCCCAGCACACGAGGGCAGGAGCCCAGGGGCCCTCATGCGTCACACCCCAGGCACACTGTGTCTCCAGGATGGACCAGCTTCCTCTCTGCCCCTTGCCAAAGTCAGCACAGACCTAAGCAAAGATCAGAGGGGGCAGGGCTGCAGCTCAGCTTGGGGCACCTGCCTAGCGTGGGCCAGCTTCCCGCGTTCCATCCCAGCCCTGCAGAACCAGACGTCAAAGCCCAGGATGGGCGTGGCCTCAGATTCTCTGCTGACCCCGTCCTGCCTTCCGGGGCCAGAGGTGGGCACTGCCTGGACTTCAGTGCCCTCTCTGTGGAGGACTTTGCCTGACACCGCTCTTCTAAGTGAGGCTGCCCAACCCCCTCTGTGGGCCCCTGGGGAACAGGTTGGGAGGGGCCTCAGGGTGAGGTCGGGGTGCTGTGGGCAGTGGAGGTGCTGAAGACCACCGGAAAGGCCTCAGTTTCTCCCAGGCGGTTCTCCCAGCCTGCGGGGAAGGCAGGGAAGGAGTGCTCTGTGCCTAGTATCATGTCATCATTGAGGAGAAAATCGCAGAAGCAGAGTGTGGCCACATCCCGTCAGCCCAGGGGCTGCAGTCTGCACCTGCCTGTTGGGGGGAGTGGACAGCTTGCCTACTGGTAATAGTTCTGCTGTGTGGATCATTATCATTATTGTATGTAATATATATTATGGTTATTGTAACCTCTAGCCTGGGAGGTTCTGTTTGGATCGATGTTGTTCTTGGTGAAAGCAAGGTCGGAAGAACAGGGAGTCTTCTCAGCAGCGGGGTCCTGCCGCCAGGGCTGGGTGGGCTCAGCCGCAGGGCACTGCTGAAGCTCCTGCCGCTGGCCGCTATGAGCAGTCATTCTGTGGTCATTGCCACCAGGAGCCAGGCTGCAGCACTGTGAGGCCACTCTGCCCTGCCCTCCCTGGGGGCCTGCAGAGGAAGTGTCCTCCACGTGTCCCCGGGTCTATGAGCTGAGGGGTGTCCTTGCACCACCGACCCCTCTCCCAAGCTGCTATGGCCAGCTGCTGCAGGTCTTCTGGACACTTGGGCTTGGGAGGAGAAAGGAGCTTACGTCCTCTTCCCCTGGGGCCCAGGGGAGGAGAGCCGACATGGTGCTGGGGCAGGCAGCTGCTCCCAGGTAGGGACCCCCCTTTCTTCAGTGCCAGTCGGCAGTGTGGTGTCAGGCCAGCAGGAGCACAGTAGGCAGCAGGCCCCAGGTCAGCTGGGCTGGACCAGGGCAGGGTCCTCCACAGGGTGGGTGTGCCCCTGGGTTTGGGCTCTGTGTCAGCAATTGGGCACAGGCAGGTGGCCCACTCCCAGGACCTGTACTCATGGCCACCTGTCTGCTGTCAGCCCCTCAGGCTTCAAAGAACTGCAAGGTTCCCTCAGAGCTTCGGGACACCCTGGGCTCTGCTCTGGGAGCCTGGGCCGCCCCACCCCAGCTCCCCGGGGGCTCCCTGAAGGCCCCGACCACCTCCGTTCCAGATGCCTCCTGCTGTACTGCGCCTGCCCTTCCTCCTGGCCTCTGGCTCTCCCAGGGTCCACTGTTGCTGCAGGGCCAGTCCACATGTAAGCTGGACCCCACACTGACCAGAGGACGCTGGACAGAGGCTGCACACCCACAGTCGGGCTCCTCTGAGCCTCTTCTCCGCTGGGCCTTGCCCTTGGGCTTCTGCCTGTGCCCTTCCTTGGAGGTCCATCCAGAGAGCCAGCCCCCGACAGGGCCCCCGCTGGAGCTAGTCACCCCTCCAGCAGGCGCCCCGCGGTCCCCCTCTGATTGTCGGTGCCCCCTCCCCTGTTCTCCTGGCAGGTGGACAGCCATGCCAGCTGTCCCTGCTGACCACACTCGCCAGGCTGCCCCACGGTGGCTGCAGATACCAGCTCTCGGCGTCACAGGGTCCCCCGAGTCTGAAGGAACAGAAAGGTCCAACAGATGGCATAGGACACGTGCCTGGGGTGGACGAGGCAGCCACCCCTGGAAGCTGGGTCACTGGCCCCGAGCCTCCCAGGCCACAGCCCAGCCCCTCTCGCTGAACACGTCCTGGGAACGTGCGTGCGGGAGGCAGGGGTGATGAGCGGAGGACTGGCTGTCAGGGGGACCAAGCTGGCCAGAAGCGGTCCTTCCAGGTGGCCCGGGACAGAAGCAGCCGAAGCCAGTTCCCGGCCCACCCC
>NW_025999968.1:62301669-62327123 GCF_001458135.2 Marmota marmota marmota
GGGGTGCGGGCTGGGATCCCTCAGAGAGGCTCTGGCATCACACAGAGAAACCCACTCCGCTGCCTGGAGCTGGGGCTCAGGATGGTGGGAGTCCGTCCCCACGTTTTGTGGTGAAGGAAGATTTTAGGTCAGTACTAAAGCTCTGTGGTCACAGACGGCTCAGGATGTGGATTCCTCAGCGTCTCGGTCCACAGTGACAACACCACGGTGCTGCGCCTCCGTCACCACCCTTCCAGAGCCTTCTCACCTTTCCAGATTGGAGCCCTTTCCCCGTGGACGCTGCCTCCCTCTCTCCCAGCCCTGGCCCCTTCCTAGGCCCTGGGCTCGGCAGGTGGAAGCAGGCTGTTGGTGGGAGAGTCAGCCCCTGCTCGGTTTCTGGACCCCTCAGGAGGCGGGAATGGGCCTTCTCTGGCCTGGCCTGGTGTGGGGACCTCTGTCCCTCCTCCAGTGCAGTGACCCTGCAGACACAGCGGCCCTGTAAGCAGGCCACAGGGCTCTTGGCCAGGCACACTGCTGAGTCTGCCGGGAGGGACGTGTCCTCCTGCTCCGGCCCAGGTGTGTTCAGGCCAGTGGAGAAGGTGCTGGGGTGGGACCATCCTAATGCCTCCGCCACACTCCCAGGCGCCCTCCTCCCGCCCTCCCCGTTCCCAGTGACAGGTGTGGGCTGCTTCCAGACAGAGATTTCTCCTGGTCTCCCTGCCCACCCTTTACCAGAGGCCTTGGGATTGTGGCCTTATGGCCCCCTCTTTGGCCCCCACTGCCTGTCCACGTGGCCTCCCCTGCCTCGGCCTCGCCCCTGATCTGTGGTCACAGGCTCAGCCCTGTGTCCACTCAGACCCTAGGGAGCTCCCGGTGGGGGCGGGGAGCAGCCCTGCTGGGCAGGACCCAGGGAGTCGGAGCCGTGCTGGAGTGCACAGAGGTCCTCTGCCAGGCACCGTCCGCTCCAGCCTAGGCCAGGCACGCAGCCCCTCCCTCAGGGCCCCACGCGTCCCCTCTCTGCCTGTGCGCTGGCTCAGCCTGGTCTCCTTGCCCCTCCAGACTTTCCCCCAGTCCACTCCCAGCCCCAGGCTCTGTCCCTTCCTGCCCAGGCTGCTGGCTCCAGACCCCCAGGAGCACCATGTGGCTCCTAGAGTCCAGCCAGAGTCCCTGCCTTCTGCCACCACTCCATTGTCCTGCACCATGCTCACCCTAGGGGCCAGCTGTTGGGGCACACCCACTATGACTTTGCCCTCCACTGCCCCTCCCCATCTGTCCTCCAGGCCCACGGGCCATGCTCATGACCCCTGCCTCCGGTGGCATGAGAAGCGGGGACCCTGTGCCTGAGGACTGGAGCGGAGAGGAGGGAAGGGGCAGTGCTGCCGGGTCCTGCTGTCCCTGGGGAGAGCCCCGTGTGCAGCTGGGGTCTGCAGGTCCTCCAGGGTGTTTTCTGGGCAGGGGCCAGCCCCCAGCCTGGGGCTGGAGAGCCATGCAGCCCAAGACCCTGGACTGGCCTGGCCACAGCCTGAGTCTCACTCCAGGACTTTCCTGGACAGACTCCCTGCCACTGAGAGGGCTCCGGGAAACCCCGTGTGGGTGTGAAAGTGGAGCTGCCCGTCAGCAGAGGCATGGGACAGCGCCCTGTGGAAGAGCCGCTGGGGTCAAAGGGCCCCTTTACAGCTGGGAGGGCGGCTGCACCCCAGGGGCCTCTCCCACCTCCAGCCCCACCTTGACTCCCACCTCTCTGACCGCAGCCCTCCACCAGGTCTGAGCAGCTCTGCCCAGGACCTTCGCACAGCTGGGCTTCTGCCGGGAAAGGTGTGTCCTCCCCGAGAGACGCTCCAGGTGGCTCCCAGCTCTGGGTCCCTCCTCCAGTGTCACCTGCTTGGTGAGGCTGTCTTGCTGCCCACCCTGCCTCTGCTGTCTTCCACACTCATGTCTCCGTCTCTGCCTCTTCTGTGTCCCCCAGAGACGTGGCCTGGTGGACTCCCACTGCCCGGGGCCCAGGGAGACCTCAGCCTGTCAACTAGAAGCCGAGGGAGCCACCGCCTCCCAGGAGTCGGGAGCAGAGGAAGGGCCACGGGGTGTGGGGGTGGGCCCCGTGACGTGCTCAGCTCCTCCCTGGGGACTGCCCCATTCTGGGGTCCTGGGGCTCCTGGCCCGGAGTCGGGGTGCACTCCTGCTCTGGAGCTTTGGCCTCCCGGGCAGCTGTTCCTGCCCTGGCTTTCTGCTGTGGGCCCTGGTGGGTGGGAGGGCGTCCTGCTCAGGTGTTGGCAGACACCCCCCAGAGCGGGCATAAAGGCTCTGACGTGGCCGGGAAGAGTGTCCGTGCCGCTCGTTGTGGGTGGGTGGTGCCGGCCTGTGGGCAAGACCCGTCTCCACTTCACCCCTCCAGGTCCAGCAGTTCAGCCGAACCTCCCGCTCCCTGAGGTGTCGCAGCTCTGTGGCTTGGACCACAGCCAGAAGACACACCAAGGACATGTGACAGGCACCGTGTGGCCCTGAGACTCAGGGAAAGAAATCCCCTTTCCTGCTGCAAGCTTTGGGAAGGAACGGGGACTCTGTGGGGACTTTCCTGGGAAGCAGTGGGACTTACCCGACTTTTGGTTTCTCCAGGTTGGAGCTGCTGCCTGCCAGGGCGAGGCCGGGCTGGGAGGAAGTGAGCTCTTCTCCCAGAACCTTCCGCTGGCCCAGCCCAGGGGACACACCTCGGTGCCTGGTGGTGGGGATCCGCCTCGCGCTCCCTGAGCTCAGCCCCCCTGCCCTGGCTCCTGCCTGGGCCAGCTCCTCCTGCCTGGGGGCTTGGCTCCCCCACCCGGCTGGGCCTCAGTTTCTGATACCACTTGCAGAGGACACCTGGAGGAACTGCAGCCCAGGGCTGCTGGGGTGGACAGTGAGCCTGTTGGTATCCCCACCCCCGGGGCCTGGATCCCCCCTGCCCTGTATGTGCCCACCCCCTCCCAGCCTAGCAGCAGGGCGTCCAGGGGACATCCAGAGTCCTTCTTCCTCTGATAAGGAGGAAGTCAGAGGAGCAGGCTGGGCCTCTGTCGGGTCTCAGGAAGGTGACCCCTCCAGGCTCATGTTTGTTCGCAAACAAGATGAGGAAGCTCGGTCAGCCAGCGCTGCCTTGGCTGCTACCGGGCCTGGCAGGTGACTTTCCTGTAGCCTGAGTGCTCTGGGAGGCTCTGTGCCCTCCAGCCTGCCTGGGTGGGTCTGACCCGGTCTCCCCGGCAGCCGGGCCTGCTGGGTGCCTGGCCGTGAGGGCCTGAATGGTTCTGCCTCTGTCCTGGAGACCTGCACCCAGGCTCCTCTGCTGATGGCGCCCGCCTGGGTCTTCTGCTGGGTCACAGGAGCCAGAGATGGCATCGCCCTGCAGACCGGCTTCTCCCGCTGGGGGCCAGAGCGGACAGCATGTCACCTGGTGGGCGACAGGCCCGCAGCAGTGACCACAGGCAGCAGGAACTCCAGCTGGCTTGAGTTCACCTCCCTGAGAGCTAAGCCCGCCAGGTTACACCTGCCAGGTGACAGGCCTAGTGACCTATGATTGACACTAGAGTTACGGAGGCGCCATTCCTACCAGCCGAGATCAGGCTCCCTGAAGAGAGGCTGAATCGGGCAGGGGAAGCGGACCCTCCCCCGGGCTCTGGGTCTTCATCCTAATGTTCTTACAGCTTCACTTTATAATCAGGTCTGATTCCCATCACAAGGGACATGGACTCTGGATCAGGAAGCAGATGGGGACCTGCCCACTTTGTAACCCACACTCACCTCTTCATTGTGCACTCTTCAAAAATGGCCACTGATAACATGGTTTGGGATCCACAAAATCTGGGATGGCCCACGGCACCCGGATCCTGGCTGCTGGTGAGGGTGGAGTGTGGGGCGCTGCCCTGAGGTGAGTCTGAGGGGTGAGGGCAGGAGGGGGTGGCCATGCTGGGGGCGTTTCCTGTGGGGTTCCACAGGCCCAGCTGAGCAAGAGGGCAGGTGCAGGGTAGGGGCCATGCCCTCTGGGGACTGGAGGCTGTCCTTGTACATGGGACTCCACCCAGGGTCCGGAAGGAACCACCTTGGGTCTGGGGTGCACCTTGGGTCTGGGTAGCTGCTCCAGAGGCCACAGCAGGATGGCAGGACAGCAGGACCAGGTGGGGAGGTGCTGCAGGGGCACTGGGGGAGAAGCCAGGACTCCAGAGCTGGGGGGCCCCCACAGCCCAGACAGCCAAACTGCCAGCCACCACCCCCCCCCACCTCTGCCCCGTCGGCCATTCCCCACACCTTCCCCACACGCTGGGGACCCCAGTCTGCCTCCTTAGTCTGGGACCCTGGCCCTACCCGTCTGGCACTGGCCATGTCTCTGTGTGCACGTGGTCCCCAGGGCCAGAACAGGTGTGGACTGCAGTTACTGCGTCTCGAGACTCCTGTGGGCACGGTGGGGTGCACATTTAAGCATCTCTGTTGTGTCGCTTGCTGTGCTCAGTTCTGTCAAGTGAAACATCTTTTTAAAGCCTGAGTGGGCTGGTGGTTTTTAGATTTTTCTCCGTGTTGTTCTGTACTTTCCAAATTTCTGTTTAATCAGATATTTGGTTTGTTTTCGTAGAAGCCATGCAATCTGCATTTAGAACCTGGTCCCAGGGTGGCAGACACATCTGCCAGTGTGGACACTGGGCCCTGCCCTGGTGTCCAGCATACTCCCTTTACCCCTATGGTGGCCACACCTGAACCTGCAGCCCTGGTCCACGGGGGCAGGGATAGTGAGGTTCCTGGAGCCCTTAGCTGCCGGCCAGTAGCTTCTCCCGATCCACTGCAGACCCTGCCGAGCAAGGCCACCTGCACAGGTGTGGGCAGAACTGGAGCACCAGGGAGGAGGCCCGGCCGGCCGAGGCCACAGCCAGGCCAGTTCAAGGCACTTTTCAGCAAGGAAGCCACGGCCACAGACAGTGGGCGGGGAGCAGACTGGTCCACGGCATTTCTAGTACTCAGATGGGCAGAAAGAAGGTTCTAGGACAAGACCCTTTCTTGAGAGGTCAGGAGGAACCAAAACCTTCCCCCTGCCATCCTGATCTGGTTCCCTGTGGGAACAGTGGCCTCTGCTCCTGACTCCTGCCTGCTGGACTTCTGTGGCTGACTCACTGCCTCCTGTTTACATTGCCATGCGTGTGTGTGTGTGTGTGTGTGTGTGTGTGCGCGCGCGCATGTGTGCCCGGGTGAGCACACGTGCAGTCCAGGCAAGGAGAGGCCACGTCAGCAGGCCCTATTCCAGGAGGGAGGCTTCCTCCGCTGGACACTTCCATGGGGCCCAGCAGGTCAGAGGTGACCTTGTGACAGGTGCTGGGGAGGTCACAGCCTCCTGACAGGGCCAGAGCAAAGGAGGCAGTTCTGCAACCCAGGCCCACTCCTGCCGCCCGCTCCTGCTGCCCCTGGAGAGCTCTCAGAGCCGCAGGGTGGCCACCGTGAGGCCGGGGCGCATCCTGGGCAGAGACCTGCTGCCCTGCTGTCCAAGGTCTGGCCGGACAGAGCCTCTTCCTCCTCCTGCCAGACTCCAGACCTGAGACCTTTGGGCCTGGGGAAAAGGTCAGCTCACTTCCTCCCTGCCCGAGGTCTGCGGTAGAACGTGCTCCTGAAAGTGAGTCCCAAAACCCCGGAGCGGGGTTTCCCTGGCTTGGAGAAAGTCCTGCTGGGGGCTTTACTGGAGCCCACAGCTGCCGCAAGGCCAGGGGCCAGCGGGCCGGAGGGGGTTCCTGGAGACCCACAGACTTTCTCTGGGCTGAGTCCTGGAGTCGGCCCCTCCTTCCCGCCTCCCGCCCCTCCAGGCCCCTGCTGGGTGAGTGCGGTGCGCAGGGGTGTGGTTGGCTGGAGGCTGTCCTCCCTCCTGGCTGGGAAGCCTTGTTCTCTGCCCGTGGCCTCCTTTCCTGTGGCCTGAGAGCCCTTTTCTTAGGACGTGAGCTTGGGCGTGGGGTCTGCTCCCCTCTGGGAAGAGCTCCTCCTGATCCTCAGCTAATCACATCTGACAGCTCCTAGCTCCAAACAAGGCTACCTTCACGGGCTCAGGGGACCTGCACTGGCGGGCACTTCTCACCCAGAGCCTGGCAGGGCTTGGGCTCCACCACTGGTCCAGCTGCCACAGTGTGGTCCTCCTGGTGTCTGCCAGTGAGACCTGTCACCCCTGTGTGCTGGGGTCTTGCCATGGCCCTTGGGGCTGTTAGCCTGGGACGAGGGAGGTCCTGTCGCTACCCACCTCCCAGGCCTGACCAGCCCCTGAGCTTGTCTCCTACCTCCTTCCTGCACAGCCTCGCGCCGTGGACAGCAGGGCTGCCTCTCGTGTTGCAGGGGCAGGCAAAGTGCAGCAGCTGTGCGGAGACCGGTCGGGGCTCCTCAGCAAGCCGCACGTCCACTCCTGGGGATGGGCACGCACAACAGAAATGGGAACAGGCGGCCGGGCAAAAGCCCGCACCAGGCTGCTGACAGATGGCAGCAATGGCCCGAGCGTCTACTGACAAATGAAGGGAGGGCATCGTCACACTGATGCTCCAGGGGGCCTGGGCAGCGTCCTGGTGGACGGAGGGGCAAGGCATGCCGTAGTCCCGCCCACACGGAAAGCACAGAAGGCAAACGCCCAGAGAAGGAAAGTGGGTGGTGGTGTCTCGGTCTGAGGGTGGAAGTGAGGTGGACTGACTGCCGATGGGTCTCCCTGGGGAGGGGAGAATGTTCTGGAACTAGAGAGGGCAGTGGTTGCCCAATAGTGAGAGTGCCCTGACTTGTGCATTGTAAAATGTTAAACAGTCATTCCACGTCCTCGGTCTTTTACTTCCCGAAAAATCAACCAGCAAGTGGCAACACTGCACCCTTTCTTGGATCCCAGCCTGGGGTCAGAATTCTGGCCAGGTCCTCTGCTCAGGAATTAGGGGCTGACCCCAAATGTCACCAGTCTGCTCTCTCTGGGTGCTCAGGACCCCTCTTGACTCATTCAGTGGTCAGCAGAATGTGGATGCCGGATGGAGGTCCCCTTCCTGCCTGCACTCCTGTGCTGGGGGTCACTCTTGGGCCTTTTCTGGGCCCGTCCCTCCAGGAGCCAGCTGTGGTACATGAGATCTCTGGCCTCCTCTTCTCTACCCGGCAGAGGAAGTACTGCTTGTCAAGCACCGGTGTGTGTCGGGAGGCCTGTCCAGGCCTCCTCCCTGCTTGTTCTAAGGTCAGCTCATGAGTGACCCTAACCCACCTTCCCAGTCCCTCTGACCTGAATGTAATGACCGAGGTGCAGCACTGACCGCAGGACTCTGTTCCCACGTGCCCTGTTGTCCCTTCCACCGAGCCATGTCCACGGCAGGTTTCTGAGAAGTGCCACTGGTCACCTGGGCTCCCGTTGGGACACAGGCACTGGCTCAGGTTTGGGTGAGGCCCACGCAGGGCAGCCTGCTGCAGAACTGGGAGGCGGGGATCCCTGATGTGCTTCAGGGTGCCAACGGCCCTGCCCACGAGGCCCACAGTGAGGGGTGGGGTCTGGGGAAGCGCGGTAGGGTGCGCCTGGCCCCCTGCCAGCCCCGTGGCAGCTTTTCAATACTGGCTTTCAGACTTCTCTGCCAGGGGCTTGACCTAACTGCCTTCGCGCTACACAGACGGAGCCCTGGGGGCCGAGTGGCTGCGGGTGGGAAGGCCCAGGGTGGTGTCCAGGGGCCAGCAAGGGAGGCGAGAAGGGAGGGGCTGCCAAGGAGGGACACAGATGGCCTTGGCCCGTCTCCCTGGGTGGGCCCACTGCTCCTGGCCTGGGCTCAGACAGGCTCCTGCTGCCCCTCACGCTTGACATTTGCTGGTGACATGTAGGAGGGGCTGCGGGCAGGGTCCCCACCCTCCCTGCAGATGATGGTGTCTGGTTATACAGCCATTTCCTTGGGAAAGAAAGTGACCCGGGGGATTCCTTTTCACTTACACCATCTTGCCAAACTTCAACATCCTGACTTTAAAGCACCGCTTGAAGCTCAGTGCCGAGGTTGACCTTGGCCTGCCCCACGGGCTTGTCCTAGAGGAGCAGAGGGGTCCGGTCTGCTGACCTCTGCTGTGAGTCCGCTGACTTGCGACTGGTCTGCCCTCAGCCCTCGCCAGGCCCCCGGCCGCCCCTTGCCGCTCTGTTCTTGGGCCCTGATCTTGAGTCACCTCCTGTTTTCCTGGGTAGTTAATGTTGAGTTGTCTCCTCAGGAAGGGACGGTCCCTCGGGCAGCTTCTGAGCCACTGTGTAGCTGAGAATGTCTTTCTGTTGCCTGGACACACACCACAGTGACCCACCGTGACCCAGCAGGAAGCAGAAGTCCAGTGTGCAGGGGTGGGGGGCTGTGGCCTGTAACGGGGGAGCCCCTGGGCCCTCGAGTCCCCTGGGCACTGGTCTGAGGCCCCCACTGGAGGGGCGAGGGGTACCGGGCTGGTTCTCCTCACCTTTGCTGAGACCCAGGGAGCCCATGTCCACTGAGGTTTCCTCCGAGGCCTGAGTGTGGGTGGGCTCGCTTCCGAGTGCTCCTGTCTCCCTACTGGAGTCCACTGTCTACCCTGCACTGTCCTCTCCTGCCAGGGCAGGGGCGCTGGGCGTGGCCATGGGGTGCCGTCAGGAGCCGGGTCTCTTAGGCTCATGGACAACGAGCAGCCATTTCCTGCCTCGGTCTCCCCACCTATGGTGACAGCCCTCCCTCATGGACAGGGGTGAGGAGAAGGCCACTCACACACACACACAGGCACCTGGTGGGCAGGTGTGAGGAGAAGGCCACACATACACACACATGGGCACCTGGTGGCCAGGTGTGAGGAGAAGGCCACACACACACACACGGGCACCTGGTGGGCAGGTGTGAGGAGAAGGCCGTCGCACACACACACACGGGCACCTGGTGGGCAGGTGTGAGGAGAAGGCCGTTGCACACACACATGGGCACCTGGTGGGCAGGTGTGAGGAGAAGGCCACACACACACACACACACACGGGCACCTGGTGGGCAGGTGTGAGGAGGCCACTCACACATACGGGCACCTGCTGGGCAGTGGTGGAAGCTTTGCTCACTTTGCTGGTGGTCATGAAACGAGGACATCAGACATTCCTGTGCTCCAGGCCCACCCAGGTGTGACGTGCAGGTGTGCTGGGGTGACACTCCCGCCTCTCCTGAGGGGGGGGATATGGGGAAGAGGGCTGTTCCCTGACCCACCGCTCCTGTCCACAGGATGCCGTCCCTGACCTTGGGCCCGGGTGGGCGCCAGGCCCAGGAAGGCCGGTCAGACCCCTTCCTCAGGCTGAGAATCTGCAGCTCAGCCCACCTGCTCCAGACCTCTGCTGAGGGACTGGAGGTCCCTGGCACTAGACGGCCTCAGCCCCAGTCCCAGTCCCAGGACTAGATCAAGGGGACTGGAGGCGACCGGGTGGTGTCCAGTCTCTGAGGAAGCAGGGACAGAGTCCAGGTGGGTGGGCCCACTGCTCCTGGCCTGGGCTCCGACGTAGGCTCCCTGCTGCCCCTCTCGCCCCAGGACAGGTCTTTCCCTGCCGTTGGAGGCCTCTGACAGCCTGGTGCCCCGACTGTGGCAGCCCATCCTCCTGGACCTGCCAGACCCGGGCTGTGCAGCAGGCAGCCCACTACCAGAGCCCCCTGGACCTTCACTGCTTTGAGAGCACCCAGGTGTCACGAAGGTCCTGCTGTCCGCGGCGTCAGCTCGCCCGCCTGCCCCTGGGTTTGGTTTCTGCCTTCGAGCGCCCTGCAGAGCCTGCCGTGGAGATAAGTTCTGACATATTGTGGAATCCGGCATTTAAAAAGTGATTGTGATTTCACACTTGTACACGTGTCCCAATGCCTCCGCGGTTTGACACTCAGAAGCCGTGAGCCAAGCTTCCTCGCCCCTCGGGCCTTCTGTCTCTTCCTCTCCCTCACCTCATTCTCTCCTGCCAGAGCTAGAGTCACCCAGATGTCTTCTAGTCTTGAATGTGGTTTCCCGACCGCTGTCTTACTTTTCTGCAACAAATTACACACTAGGAGAACCAGACCCAGAGACGTTCACTGTCACCACGAGGCTCTGGGTGTAAGATTTTTTCTGAATTATAAGCAGTGCAATAATTAATATGCATTTGATGAAAACAACCAGCAAATATCAACATTAGATAAATAACCCCCCACTGGGGATTGAGCTCAGGGGTGCTTAACCACTGAGTTATATACCCATACCATACCCAGTCCTTCTTAGTTTTTGAGACAGGGTTTTGGTTTCTTAGGGCCTTAGTCGCTGAGGCTGCATAGGCACCTGAGACATTGCAATCTTTTTTTAGTTAATTTAATAAGTTATTTTTTGGTGGCACTTGGGATGGAACCTAGGGTCACTCTTGCACTAGCTATGTCCCCAGCTCTTTTTAATTTGAGAAAGGGTCTTGCTAAGTTATCCAGGCTGGCCTTGAAGTTGCCATCCTCCTGCCTCAGCCTCCAAAGTAGCTGGGCAGGTGTGCACCACCACACCCAGCAGCCATCTTTTCTTTGTGGTAATCGAATCATTTGTTTAATTAACTAGTAATAATAACGGCGATTCATCTCTAAAGACACAGTGAGGAGCTCATAAAGAAAGCCCTCTGTGGCTGCACCCACTCCGCCCTGAGGGGGCCCCTGCCAGGTCCTTGGCTGTGTTGCCAGGGTCACCTCTGCTGTTGTTTATTTTCTTTAATTCTCAGATACTTCACCTTCCACTAGAAAACTTTGATATGAGTTAACAAGATCTAGGTGTAGTGGGCTGAATCATGGCCCCAAAGAGATCCACGGCTCCATCCTGGAACCTGTGAATATGGGCCCCACACCTTGGGACGTCTTAGCAGTTGGGACTGACTTAGGGACGGAGATGGGGACATTAGCTTCGGTGATCCTGGTGGGCTGAAGTCATCACAGGGTCCCTGTCAGAGGAAGGCCCGAGATGTGAGGCAGGAGCAGAGGCCAGAGTGGGGGAGCCACACTGCTGCTGTGGTGATTAGGATCTGGACTGTCCTCAGAGTCTCCTGGGTGCAGAGGGGGCTTTGGGGAAGTGACTGGATCACGGCGCTCTGACCTCAGCAGTGGATTCAGCCACTGATGGCTGGGAGAGTCCTGGAGCTGGGACCTAGTTGGAGAAGTCAGCCTTGGGAAGCCCTAGGAAGTTCCGTCTTCTCCGCCCTCCCCCACTTCTGTCCTTCCCGGCTGCCGTGAGCCGAGGAGTTCTGCTCCTCCAACTCTTCACTAGGATCTTCTGCCTCACATCGGGTTCAAAGCAATGGAGTCATCTGACCAAAACTCTGAAGTCATGAGCCATAATCGATCTTCCCTCCTCTAAGTTGTTTTCATCAAGTATCTTGGTCACAGTGACCGAGTGTTGACTGATACAGAAAATTGGTTCCAGAAGTGGGGTCATTGTTGTGACTATGTGAACCCCTGGCGCTGTGGTTTGGAAGCCTTTGGAACTGGTTTGTAGGAGGAGTTTGGAAAAGTCGGAGATGCCGGCTGGAGATTCTCCTTCGAATGTAAGGAGAACTTAGTGGGTGATTGTGACGGGACCCCAGAATCCAGAATGCCAGGAGGAACGCAGACAGTAAGACTGTGCTCAGGAACCTTCGCATGGGACGAGGTCTCTGCTGGGAATTGGACCAGAGGCCGTTTGTTACATCCTGGAAAATAACTTCTCTCCATTTTGCCCGTGTTCTGAGACTTTCTGTGAGGCTGAATTTAAGGTGATGGACACATCAGCGGAGGAGATTTCAAGGCAGCACCCATTGAGATGTTGGCGTAGATATTGTGGGCAGCTTGGGGCCAGATTCACCATGAGAACTGGAAGCGGAAAACAGAGGGAAAAGGCTTAAAAACTAGCAGTTTGGCCAGAAAAGCATCGAAAGTTGGGGCCAAGGAGGATGCAGGTGCTCAGGAGAGTAGATAAAAGAGAAGCCCAGAACGTCGCACAGGGCACAGGGATGGTGGGAAAGTGGCCCTGGGGGCAACTCCAACATCCAGGCCACACCCACTCGCTCCACAGTAGAAAAGGGTCCACTGGTTTGAAAGGCGCTGCTTGGAGGGGAGAGCACCAGTGCTGCCCAGGAAGTCATCTCCCCAGGCACTCAGAGGCGGCTGCAGCCGTGGCCCCAGGGGGCCTGGCTGCTGCTCGAGCTGGTGACAGACCTTGGCATCGCCCATGTGGTCTGGTTCTGCAAGACGCTGGAGTCTGGGGGTCATGAAGGCTTCCACTGAGATTTTAAGGAAGGCCCGCAAGGGGCAGACACCGTGTTTCAGGGTCCTCGCTGGCAGTCCCTGACAGGGTGATGTGTGAAGCTGAAAACCGAGGCTGTGATGGAGAAGCCAAGAAGTCAGAGGTGCCGGGAAGGCAGACTGTTTGCAGAGGAGAACCAGGCAGTGAGCAGAGCCAGCACAAGAGAGCCGCACAGGCAGGGCTTCCCCAGCCCCGTGGGACCCACACTCCACCTCCAAGGGTCGTGGAGCCCAACGTGGAGCCACGGGACTTGGTGTTTGCCTGCTGAGTTTTGGTCTGTTTTGACCCCGCCCTTTCTGACTATGCCTCTGTTCCTTCCTTTGGGAATGGGAATGTTCTGCGTGCCGTTTTATGTTGTATCTAAGTAACTTGCTTTGGATTCTGGGGCTCACAGCCAGAAGGTTGCCTTGAGTCTCCGAGGAGATCTTGGACTTGGGTTTTTGATCAGTGGAGGGACTGTTGAGACTGCGGGGACCCTGTGGGTGGACTGGACACATTCTGCACTGTGTGATCATCAGGAGACCCTGGGGCCAGGGATGGAATGTGATGGGTCGTATCTGGAATGTCCCCAGAGTCTCATGCGAGCTGGGGACGGGGGAGTAGTGATGGGATCACGAGGCTCTGACCTCAGCAGTGGATTAATCCGCTGTTGGCTGAATGGATGACCGAGCCCAAAGTGGAGGAAGGATGTCACTGGGGTGTGCCTTGGAAGGGTCTCTCAGGCCTCTCTTAAAAGCCCACATTTATAGAACCAGAGTGATTGACGATTCAAGTTGTGTACTAAACCACAGCTTGCAAAACACATCTTAGCAGATGCCATGGCCCCCAGCCAGAGCTTTGAAGCCCATATTTATTTGGCCACTTGAGAGGGCAAGAGCCCTCTCTGGCTCCCTGCGGAGGAGGTTTCGACACGGCTCTGCTGCCCTGGCAGCTGTGGAGTGAACCCTCCCAGCCAAGCACTGCGGCCTCCGCCTCCCCGTGGTGATGGCTGCCCCGGGAAGGGCCTGAGACCAGGCAGGGAGCAGGCCCGGGCGCCTTCCGCCACATCACTGGGGCCTGTGGGGTCCCCTCAAAGGAAACCCAAGTCTTGAGGATGTGTCTGTGCAGGCCGAGGGAGCCCCGAGAAGCACCTGGGTGTCACAGTCCCCTCCACATACAGCCTCCCATGCCCCTCAGGCCTCTCTCAGCTGGAGGAGTCAGTGGGCACAGCAGGCCTGGGTGGAGCTGAGCACACTGCTCTGGGCTTGCTCCTTCTCAGTGCAAGCCCCTTGGAAGCGGCTGTCAGCGGTGGCTGTGGTCATGGTTACCACTCTTGCTGCATCTCACAGCAAAACAAAGTTGATCCATGATGGCCGGGAATAAAAGACTGACATCTCCCACATGGTGTCGGGCGGGAAGTTTCCCAGGCCAGGCCTAGACAGAGCAGCGCCCACGGAATGTCCCTGAGCCTGATGGGGCACTCGGCACCATCCTGAGCGGCTGAGGAGCCAGAGACCCTCAGAGCCACTGACAGCCCCCTTCTGCCCAGGAGCCTTGGGGTCATGGGGCCCTTCTCCTGTGGCTATCTTCTCCTCTTCTGAGGACGCCAGTTGTGTTGGACCAGGGCCACCCTGATCCTATGACGGCGCCTAGGTTGATGGCCTTCGCAAGACTCCACCTCCCAGGAAGTCAGCCTCAGGCACGGCATTTGTGACCTCAGCTGACCTCCGGGGGCACAACTCCACCCCGACATGTCTTCTCACTCATTGAGGGTTCCCTCTCCAGAGCCCTCCTGCTGTCCTCTGGACTGCTGGCTCTCTGCAGCGGTGAAGGGGGCCACCAGGCTTTCTCCCCTCGTCCTGAGAGCTGGAGAGCCTGCTGTGGGCCCAACCCCTCTCAGCTCCTTGGGGTCCTCCTCATTTTGCTGAAGCATGTCCTGGAGAAGGCACGAGGGCGTACCTCTCCCAGTCCCCGGGAGCATGAACACCTGCCATCCACTTCCATGCCTGGTGCACAGTTTGGCTGGGGATGAAATCCTCAGCAGAAAACCTTCTGAGGGCATTGCTGGGGCTGCCCACCCACTCCAGCAGCTCCACCTGCCCATGGCGGGGGGCCTGACGACAACTTGGCTTTCAAGGATGAGGGAGATGTTCCTCAGAAATATTTAGGAGTCTCCTTTTTTCCCCTTCATTTTCTGAAATTCACAATATTTTAATTCACTATTACTACTCATGGTTGTGGCTCCTTTTCAACTGGACCTTTTGGCCTGAAAATTCACATCCCTTCAATTCAGAAACTTCGGTTTCTGTGTCAGGCAGCCTTGTGTTACTATAACGAAACCACCAAGGCAGGCTGTTTTATAAAACGGTTTATTTTAGCTCATGGTTCTGGAGGTCCAAGGTCAAGGGGTGGCCTCTGGTGATGGCTTTCCTGTTGGCAGAGTCCTGAGGCAGCACAGAGAATCCCATGTCGTGTGTGTGTGTGTGTGTGTGTGTGTCCTCTGGTCTCCCTCCCTATTTTATAAAGCCACCAGGACCCAGTCATAGGGGCCCCCGCCTGTGGCCTTGTCTAATCCTGATCCCTCCAAAGCCCCCACGCTCAGCACCGGGTGGCCTTTCCATCCTCCTGATACCTCACGGTGGTGACTGAATCTCAGCAGGGTGCCATGGGGGACACCCAAGCCCCCCCCAAACCACAGCGCTCTGCCCCATCCTGCCTGGGTTCTCTGGCTGGGGTCCTGCTGGCCACACACCCAGCCTCTGCCTGTCTGGCTTCCTGTCTTCTCTGTCAGATGCCCTTGTCCCTGCCTCCCCACTGTCCACTGAGTTTCAGTGGTGGCTGCACTTGACCCTCCAGCTCTGTCTTGGGCCTGTGCTGCGTGCTGGGGGCCGCCTCTCCTCTGGAGCCGTGAGCAGCAGGGGTGCTACGGCCAGCACTGTCCACCCATGACTCGCCTGTTTCTTCCAGGGTCCATAGTTTCCCTCTCGCCCCGTCTGCCTCATGTCACCAGGCATTCACTGGTGGCCTGCTCTCTGGCCACGAGCCACGAGGATCCCCTGAGACTTAGGCACATAATGCTGAGGTGCAGGAGAGGCCTCAATTCTAGAACCTGGGTGGCCTCGCAACACGGGTTCCTTTAACTCAGAATCAGAACCCGCCACTATAGACCGAATGTCTGCGTCCCCAGTTCACATCCGGGCATCTATGCCCCCAGGGGCTGGTGTTGACGTGGGCCTGCAGGAGGTGACGAGGTCACGAGGAGAAATCCTGATGGGAGACCCAGAGCTGTCCTCTCTCTGCTGCGTCAAGGCACAAGGAGAAAGTGGCCATCCACAATCCTCCCCAGACACGGACCTGCTGGCACCTGGACCTCGGACGTCCAGACCAGAACCAGGAGAAACAGTTGCTGGTGTTGAACGGCGAGGGGACAGGCGCCGGGGTGGGGGCAGGAGGGAGGGACTCATTCTATGAGTGGCCCACGTGCTGACCCTCAGGAGCCTTCTTTGTCAGAAGCACTTACCTGCAGCCCTGCCTGGCTGGAGTGGACCCATGAGGAGACACAGTCCCCAGCACACGACCTGTTATCTGCTGGAGAAACGCAGGCGCAAAATCAAGTCGATAAGCCTACCCTGAAGGGCTTTTGTGACCAGATCTAGGAGCTCAGGATATTAAGGATAATTCTTCCTCACCATAAAATCTGAAATGATTTATGTTAAGAATCCAATTAGAGCCAGGAACAGTGGTGCACGCCTGTAATCCCAGTGGCTCGGGAGGCTGAGGTAGGAGGGTCACAAATTCAGACCCAGCCTCAGCAAAAGTGAGGCACTTAGCAACTCAGTGAGACCCTGTCTCTAAATAAAATACAAAATAGGGCTGGGGATGCGGCCGAGTGCCCCTGGGTTCAGTCCTCAGTACCCCGCCCCAGGAAAGAAATCCAGTTACTAGTGGTCAGTGTGAGACAAGGTGACTAGGGTTGTCATGGCAGTGGGGTCTTGAAAGTCTGATGTCATCCTGCTGTCAATCAAAAGTCAAGAGGTGGACCTGGGTGGGACTTTCTGGAAATTTCTCTGGACTGCCCCAATAAAACTGGAGTGCAAGAGTGGCACGCTGTCCCTCTCCTCTCTGAGAGGAGCCCCTCTCCCTTGAGAGTGTCCCTGCTGCCCTTTTCTGCCCCTTTGATAAACTCATGCCCATTACTCTGAGTGACAAGCCTGAAATCTTTCTGACTTGATCACAAGACGCAGGGTTTGAGGCGGGGCAGGGGACGGTCCTTGAGCTGCCTCAGTGTGTGGAAGACCCCAGCTCTGTACAGAACCACCCACGTCGCCATGCTTTGTGACAGCCGCCTGAGCCGGGCCAGGACTGTCACCTCTGTAGCCACCTGCAGAGCCTGACAGAGCAGGGGTCTGGAGAAAAGACCCCAGGTAGTGGGGGGGGGTGTGCCAGAACCCAGAGTGTCCCTGTCCCTTGGCCTCCCACCAGCCCCTTTGCCCTCTGGCCAAGCTGGACACAGCCATCTGTGCGGCCAGCTCAGGAGGCCAGAACACAGTGTGGGCTCCAGGCCGCAGGAAACATCAGGTAGGGGTGTCGCGAGGAGCACTGGCCGTCAGGTAGGGGTGGTGCCTCTCTGCATTGGCCGGCACAGACACGGCTGTCCAGCTGCCAGGGCTGGAAGTCCTCACTGCGCTCCACCCTGGATCCCTGGCCGCCTCCAGCTGGGCTGCCCTGCCCTCCCTCCTCCCCTCTCCACCAGAGTGACTAATAGCCCGCTCCCCTGGGTGTAGGCACGTCTGCTCCCAGGCCCTCCTGCCCCTGCACATCTGCATTGAATCCAGCATGACGCAGCGCAAGGGGGGGCCGTGGGGGAACATGGGGGCCGTGGGGGCCGTGGGGGCTGAGAGATGGGTGGCCAAAGCCCTCAGGACCTTCGGCTGGCGAGTGCTGGCCAGGTGGACATCCCGTGCCGAGGGGAGGGATCGCTTCTGTTTGCTTCGCTGGGAGCCATGGACACAGGGCTTGACCCTCAGCCACAGTCAAGAGTGCAGACTTGGAATGTGCTTCTCTGGGAAATGAGCCCCAGCGTCCCCGGCGTCTGGGGCTCCTGCAGGCCTTGCAGATGTTGGGGAAGAAGGAACACACATGGGTGTCCTGGAAATCCCTGGGTTCAGAGGTCCCAGTCCACTACAGCCCAGCTCCGAGAGAATGCCCAGCCCCTGGGGCCATGGCCGACCCCAGCCAGACTCTGCTGAGCCCTGAGACCACCTGAGAGAGTGCCCAGCAGAGGGCAGGGGCTCCAGCCTGGGCCATGGGGGATGGGCCAGTGTCAAGACACGGCCCACTGCCCACTGAGGAGGTGCAGCAGGCCCCAGGGCTGCACCGCAGGAGGATGGACTTAAGGATGGGTGGAGAGGAGGCTTGTGGGGCCACCAAGAGGGGCCACACTCCAACCCAGACCTCCCGGCACGTGCACACGCTTGGTCACAAACAGCAACTGAGTCAACCACGAGGCCTCACGCCCAGGAGCACAGAGGGACCGTGTGCGCAGAGCAGAACACATCAGCAATGAGGAAATCAGCCCTGTGGTCAGCCTGCCCAGTCGCAGCCCAGGGGCGGGCTGGAAACACCCCTCCGCCCTCTGTCTGCCATGCTGATCTGACCACGCCGCATGCCTGGCCTGCACAGCTCCGCTGCCTGATGCCCACACTGCACCCTCTCAGAGCGAGCTTCCTCTCTCAGGGAGGTCAGCCTGGCCTTGCTTTCACCTGTCCTGAAATTCCTTTTCGTGATGACGACAAGGACCCTCATGGCCTGAGTTGAGGTCCATCTCCCTTCAGGGGACCTCCTCAGGACCCTTGCCCCTGGGACACAGCTGCTCCTCAACAGCACAGCAGAGGGCTGGGCCTTGCTGCAGAGTGACCAGGAGGTGGGCACCAGCTGCCCAGCACCACAGGACAGAGGGTACCCAGTGGGGGGAGGGCCAGCCCATTGTACCTGCCCATAGCTGCGGGATTCAGCTGCTGCCCTGTCCTCTGATGTCATCCAGCTCCATAGGTGACTCCCCCACCATATCACGCCTCCCCAGCCTCCCTCCCTGCCCCACCAGGCTGCCCCCACCTCTGCCCTCTACAAACCTGGAGTTGCCCTGGAGCCCGCACCCCTGTGGACCTCTGTAAAGTGGGCGGCTCGTTGCCATCCATCAGACCAGGGAGGCCTGCCCTGTGCCGGGCTCTGCACCCCACACACCCTTGACCCACCGTCCCCAAGGACAGAGTCTGTGGGTCTTTGCTGGAGGTGCACGGTGGGGTGGGGGAGGGGCCCCCATCATGGGCACTTCGTGGACAGTGGCGGCTGCAGAGAACACAGGTGCACAGGACAGGTCCCGGCAGGGCAGCACACCACGCCATAACGGCCACAGAGCAGGAGGGCGTGGTGGGCAGTGGGGACCCCAAAGTGAGCAGGCACCCCATCCCTGAAGGGCCATTGCTCCACGTACGCTCATGTCTTTTCCTTCTCCCTTGACCTCGCCAACATCTGACCGATTTCCCCCCAAACACGTGCCATCCTTTTCTCTCTGTGTGACAGTCATGACTTGATCCCTTCACAGGTCATCTTTGAGCATGCGTGACTTGGGACCGTGAGAGCTCCTGGGTATGAGGCGGCCCCTTGGAGCAGATCTGCGCCCCTGCCCAGTCCTACTTACTCATGATTTCAGAAAGTCAACAAGTCAAAGTGCTCGCAGAGGAACAGGCTCAGGTCCCACAAGGCGCGTCAGCGTTAAACCAAAAGGGAACTGGCCCTGTGAGCAGGCTGGTTCTGGTCTGGGGGCCCCGGATGTGCGGCCTGTGGAGGAGACACACACGGGTGAGCTCAGGAAACAGCGGTGCCAGCACCGGAAGGCCACTGCAAATGGGGGTCAGTCCGAGTCCCTTCAGGATGTGGCCGTGGGTTTACCCTGTGCCATGGCTGCCCCCCGTTTCCCCATTGGCTGTAGCCCTAGGCAGTGGCCAGCCGAGGCTCTGCCCCCTGTAGCTGGGCATCCCCAGCCCCCCCGCCTCGTGCCAGCCTGCACATCCTCACGCCCACAGCCAGCCCCCGCCCCTTCCCACCAGCAACGGCAACAACAGCAGTCACCATTCTAGGGTCCAAGTGACAGGCTGGGCTTGGGGGGCCCTGCAGGCCTGCAGAACCTCAGCCTCAGTGCCCAGGGTTGAGCCCTTTCCTCTCGAGGACGCCTGTCCCAGGATGTCCAACTGACTGCCTCGGTCATCCTTACAGCTGCAGGCCGGGTGTCCTGAGGCCGATGAGCAGTTGACCCCTGCCTCCCGAAGCCCCACCGAGCATTCTGGTCAGAAAGGGACTGGCCACCCAAATATCTAGCAGTTGCTGCTCTGAGCCCAGCACCCCTGAACCGGCAGGGGGTGGCCTAAAACGGTGTGCGGGTGGCTGGCCAAGCATCTGTGCTGTGGCTGCTGTCTCCCCCTGAGCCGGCCACACACCTGCCCGCTCCGCTCCTCTGGGGGCGTCTCCACAGTGGGGCTTCTTCACCCCCAGGAAAGAATGGGGCTCTCTGAGCAGGGAGCTGTGGCTGGGGAGGTGTCACTCCTCCTGTCCTTTGTCAGGCTTAGGCTTGGGAGGCAACAGTAGCCGGGCCACATGTAGAACAGCCACCACCTGCAGCCCGGGGACAGAGGGCTCAGGCACAGAGTGCATCCAGGGACACAGAGGCATGGCTCAGACCAGGGCTTCTCACCTGCGGTGACTTTGAATTCCAGAGGATCCTTGGCAGACTCCAGAGACGCTTCACGTTGTCACTCTCGTCCGGTGGCAGTGGGGACGCTGTTCACACCTGCATGCACTTATCCTCTGTGTCCCTCCTCCATCCCTCCTCCATCCTGCCCTCCTGTCCTGGGAGGCACAGGTTTGCTCCTGGAGCTTAAGGACGGACCCCAGAGGACACAGTGCCAGTGACCACATCAAGGGTGCACGCCCAGCTCAGCGCCACACCTGCTAGCCCTGAGGACCTGAAGGGTGTCAGGCTGGTGACTCATGGGGCTCCCTGCTGACTGGACCTCCTGCAGAGGCCCTGGGGTCCTGACACCGAGCCTTGGGCATGGAAGGACTGGGGCCTCAGGTCAGGTTTGCTGGAGACAAGGGCTTCAAGGGGCCTGAGGCCCTGGGAGCTGGGTGGGTGCCTGAGAGGAGGGGCCACCAGGGCTGGTGAATGGACACTGAGAAGGGCCACAACAGGGCCTCTCAGAGAGCCAGAGAGGGAGAAGGGAGGGTAGTGGAGGCCGGCTGTAGAGGAGGCCCAGCTGTGGGAGGCCGGGGCCTACGGAAGCCCTCCTGCACACCCGGGCTTCCCAGGACGGACAGGCTCTGGCAGGTCGTCTGGAGTTGTGTCCGACCACTCAGGAGTCAGGAGATCGGGGAAGAAGGTTCCCCATCCTGTTCCACCTGCAGGGTCAGGCCACCCACTCACCTCCAGGGGAAACAGGCATGACTCAGAGCCCAGGCCTCTGCCCACACTGGTGGCAGTTACCCACAGCCCGTAGCTGGCAGGTCTCAGACCGCTAAGAACGGAGCCCTCGGCTCGCCCACTGGCTGGGAGTAGTGGTCACTTCAGGAGAGGATCCTGCCCCCAGGCTGCTCCTCAGGGCAGCAGGGCTCCGCTTGCCTGGCACCCTGTCCCTTGGCCAACACCCTTCCAGGATACACCCTTGGTGCCCGTGTGGCCTGGGAAGTGGGACCTGGGCAGACAAGTCCTCGGGTGGGGGAGGCCCGCAGGAGCCAGGGCCTGGCAGCCCACGGCAGCATCCTCACCTGGAGAAAGAGCGTCTCCAGGTGCACCCCCCACCCACAGGAAGTAGAGGACAGGAAGGAGCATTCCTTGGTGATGGGCACCTCCATCGATTCAGGGAGGCAGAGATTTCTTCCTTCCGCTCGTTTACTCATTTGCTTTGGTCGGTGCTTTGCAGAGGTGCATGAGGGTAGGCGTCTACACGTGCACAGCCAGGTCTTGTCACGGTCCTCTGCATCTCCTCCCCTCCCCTGCCCTCCACCTCCCTCTGTCCCATGATCTCCCCTCTGGGCCACTCTGCCCACTCTCCCCTTCCCTGGTCAGCCTTCTGCCTGGCCTTGACTCTCCGGGTCTGGCTTATCTCACTCAGCATGACCTTCTCCAGCTCTGTCCATCACCGGCCACAGACCTTAGGAGGAGCCCCTGTCCCCATCTGGGGCATGGTGGACGGGCCCATGTTCCTGCCTGCCAAGGGAGACTTTGCCCTGGCTGCCCTCCCACCCTCCTCCACGGGCCTGTCCTGCCCTGGGGAGAAACATTCCGGTGTCTCGTCAGCCCCTGGGCCACGTCTTCTGGTGACAACGTCTGACATGCCACGTCTCTCTCTTGCAGGCGAGGAGTGTGGATGCTGCCGTCACCTGTGTTCCCGACCCCAGACAGGGCGTGTGAGTAGTGAATGACGGAGGGATGCGGGGGACCAGCACCCAGCCCGCCAGCTGTCTCTCCTCTTCCAGAGCCTGGTCCCCAACAGCACCTGGTGTGACTGACTGCTGCCTGGCTCGACCCGCCCCCGCCGCCGGCTCGGCATTCTGAGCGAGGGGCGAGCGCTGCATGATGAATGGCTGCAGAGCAAGGGGCACTGGCCAACGAGGGGAGGCCAGGTGCCACGGCAGGACGGTCTCAGAGAAGGGAGGTGTGCCTGGTCCTGGGCCCATACGACCCATGTGGGGGCCCCAGATGACAGTGTTGACACTAGACACCATTAAAAAAGTGTTTTAACCAACCAGGTGAAATTCTCTTTGTTAAAAGGAGCCATGTGATCCAAGCCACAAGATTTACATGTCCAGAGCTGAGGGCTGCTAGGCTCTGGCAGTTCCCCCAGGGGACTGCACAAGGCCAGGGAGCTCTTGGAGGCTGGCTGATGCGGCACAGCTTTGGGGAGCATTAGGAAAATAGTCACTCAACAGCCACTAACACAGAGACTGCCAGGCGCAGTGGTGCACGCCTGTTACCCAGTGGCCTGGGAGTTGGGCCAGCTTCAGCAACTCAGTGAGCCCCTGATCAAATTAGTGAGACCCTGTCTCTAATTAAAAACAAATAAGGGCTGGGGACGTGGCTTAGTAGTAAAGCACCCTGGGTTCAATCCCCAGTACCAAAAAAAAAAAAAAATCCCATAGATGTGGACACCTCCTTCGCGGACCTTGCCAATAAGCCACGGCCCTATGGAAAGTTTGCTGTTCACGGAAAATGCCCTCGGCCACCTTGTGCTGGGGACTCTGGACAGACAGTGTTCCATGAGGCAGGACTTACTGCAGGTGACCTGGAGAGGTCCAGGGCTCAGAGTGGGGCCTCAAGGCCAGGGTGCAGCCTGCGCTGGACCCTGCTCTCCAAAACCCAACCTAACACTGCACCCTGCTTGCAGGGTCTGCGGGTCCGCCAGCCTCTGTGGGCCACTCCCCAGGGTCCTGTACTGCGTTTGTGAGCTGCCAGCTGTTTCAGGAACACACCGTGTCACCGTGTCACTGCTTGGGCTCTGGGCAGGGCAGGACAAGGTGACACTGGGGAGAGCACACCTGGTTTGTAGCAGGCGCAGGCGCAGCCTGAGCATGGCAGGACTCCGGCCTCGCTGGTCTCACACTGTCACCGAGCTCTGGTCTGACCGGATTCGGTTCCTGCTTTGGGTCACAAATGGGTCAGGTGAACTCACTTCTGGTCAGTAAATTCAGGGGTGGGCCTATGCTCGTCGCGGGAAGCGGCCCACATGGTCATGTTGTTGTGGGTCTGCCAGGAGTGGGCACAGCCTACAGTTCCAATGCCCGGCTCGCACTCGGGACCTTCAGTATTGTGCAGGGGTGAAAATTTGCTGAGCCCCCAGGTCGTCCTGAATGACCCCAGTGTGTCCTGCCAGTTTCTCCTGCTTGGAGCAGGCGGCACCTGGAGCCAGGCCGAGCAGCAGGTGGACCTAGCAGGGAGAGGCCAGGTGTGGATCCCTCAGAAAGGACTGATCCCTCTGTGCCACGGGGCATGGGTGGAGCAGTCGCCCTGGTGCTACACCTCTGTGCCTCCCAGCCTGCAGGACAGGACCCGCCACCATGCCATGCAAACCAAATGCCCACGTTGGCGTGTGGCTGAAGACCTGGAGGCTCAATGGAGGAGGCTGGGGCATCCACAGGGACAGAGCGGTCAGACTGCGTGGGGAGGAGGGGCCGCCTGCCGCAGGGGCACGGCTGCCTGCTGGGGCGTGAGCTGAACGCCCAGTCCTCCCTCCTCCGCCCAGGCCAAGGCCAGGCCTGGGCACGGTTCTCGAAGGTCCTTCTTACCTGAATAGCTCCGTCTCTTGTGAGAAGGGAGGTCATGGTGGGTCTGTGGACATCAGGGGGCCGTCGTGGGGCTGCAGGCTTTTCTGAATTTGATACAAACAATTAAAAAGCCAGTCTGACTGACTCAGCTACATCCTGTGACGGGCCATGGTCTCCTCTAAACCTTAACCCACTGGGCAGCTCTGCCTGGGCCCTGGCTGGCGGCCTGCTTGCTAATGCACACGGTCTGTAGGTGACCCTACGGACAGGCTGACCCACCAACCCGCCCTGGGAAGCGGTGTCTCCCCCACACCCCAGAATGTGGCTGGACATCCTGGACAGGCCATCCCTTGGGCCTGTGTGGGCAGCCCCAGGGCATCTGTCCTCTGCAGGCCTCAGCAAGGGATGCAGAGACAGCAGGTGGCTGGGAACGTGGCCACTGCTCGGCCCCATCAAACCTCCATAGCCACCGTCACTTTGTAGCACCCCCTCTGCAACCCTCTCTGAGCTAGTCAGTGTGGCCCTGCCTGGTCTGCACAGAGGGGCCTATTCCTCTTGGGGTCGGTCGTGGGGTCCCTGTCCCTGCGTGTGGGAACTGGGGCTTGCCTGTCTCCCCCTCTGCTGGCTTTGGGGCCCTCCCTGGGAACCTTCTCCACAGGGTCCTGGGGTGACGACTGCTTGGGTAAGACAGTGTCGGTTCCTCTTTTAGGCTCCTAAGGCAGACAGGAAGTCAGGACGTCATTTTAACTAAACGTCTGCTGCTTTTTCCTCTTAGAGGCCGGGTTCTGTCGCGGTTCTCCACGGGGCGGCTGGTGGGTGCTTGTCAAGGACCACTCTGGTCCACACGAATGTCCACCAGGGGTAAGGCCCACCGCAGAGCAGCCTCTGCCTCCCGGAGGCCCAGGACCCTGCCCCACAGGCAGATCGGTTGGCGCTCGTCCCTGAGTGGACAGCCCAGCTGTGCCGGGGACGAGGCCAGTGGCCTGCCTGGAGCAGACCCACGTGAAACGCCAGGCAGGTGCCACGCTCATGGTCCTGAACTTCAGTCCTGACTCTTCATCATGAGAACCCAAGCCGACTCCCTACACAGGGCGTGGTGGCCTCCCTGTGACCCAAGCCTTGGCCCTGCCCCAGCCTGGCCTCCGTGACTGACAGCTCTTCAGTGGGCCTTCGGGGGCTCCTGCTGCCCCAGGGAGCTCAGCAGGCCGTGACTCCGTCAGGAGTGGCGCCCTGCCAGCCGTCCCCGGCCGACTGCCCACAGGAAGCTGCAGGCCTGGTGTTCCAGGGCCCAGCTGCACTCCACACACCCACTCTGTCCCCTTCCCTCCTGGTCCCTGCAGAGGACAAACTAAGGTTAAGACTCGGACACGGTTCCCCTCTTCCTAAACAGGCGCCGCGATGCAGGGGAAGCCTTTCTTTTCCTTTCAAATGAGGTAGTTTTACCAGAAAGCGAACAGAGAGGCTAAGCATTCAGCAAAGCGAAAGCCCAGCCTGCCAGGACTTGATGAACCCGCAGGCGGAGACCGCGGTGCCACTGGAAGTCTGAGGTGCTGCACCCTGTGCCCATGGCCTGGTGGGACCTTGCGAGGCAGCAGTTGGGGGACACCATGGGAAAGTCCCCAGTCTCACACAGCAACACAGTAGCATCGAGTGACCCTCTCTCCCATAGCAGGTGGTCACAGCAGCCAGACCTGGACCTCCACAGCTATGGCCCAGTCCACCAGAGCCACCAACCTGGGAGTCCTGGTCTCTGGTGGTTGCCGTAGCAGCCCAGGGTCACAGACCCAGCACAGCACACCCCTGCCTTGTGGCCCCTAGGACTGCAGCTCACAGCCCCAACCACGGAAGCCCTCAGGCTCCGGGCCTCCCAGGGCCCCGCAGCACACCCGCCCTCCTCCAGGGGCTCCTCCACACACACCCACCCTCCTCCAGGGACTCCTCCCCACACACCC
>NW_025999968.1:62328048-62353430 GCF_001458135.2 Marmota marmota marmota
CACACCCACCCTCCTCCAGGGACTCCTCCCCACACACCCACACTCCTCCAGGGGCTCCTCCCCACACACCCACCCTCCTCCAGGGGCTCCTCCCCACACACCCACTCTCCTCCAGGGGCTCCGCCCGGAGCCTGATTCCTAGGGCACCTGGCACCCGTGTCTGTCCTGACGGTCCCACTTCACTGACAAGGGTGGAGGGATGGTCAGATCAAGGCCCTGTCCTCCTGGACTCCATGTTGCTTTGATAGTTGGTCTGATTTCCAAAGTGACCTTTCCTCTGAAGTCTACCAGCGGCTCTGACGTCTAGGCTCTGCGGTCTGCAATCAAGTCTGCATCAGACTCTCCCTCTGGGCCAGGGCTGCTGACCTCTGTGGCCGGGGTGCAGGTGGCCCTCAGGCTCCTTGCTGTTGCTGGTGTGGGGCTGTGGGGGTGGGTGGCCGTGGGTGGGAGGTGGTGGCATCCGGCAGAGCTGGGCTGGACGGGGCTGGGTGGGCCTGCTGGACCCGAGGCCGGAGCCCAGCCGGGGGGCAGAGCTGGGAGCCTGCTGCCCGCGGTATTCCCCAGCTGTTTCCTATTGATCGTGTCTGGTCAGTTTTTGCTGCTGTGACCAAAAGACCTGTCAAGAACAGTTGTGGAGGAGGAAAGGCCCATTTCGGGGCTCAGGGTTTCAGAAGTCTCCGTCCACAGACAGCAGGCTCCATTCCTTGGGGCTCAAGATGAGGGGGACATCGTGCCGCAGAGTGAGGTGGAGGGAGGGGGCTCACGTGATGATCAGAGCAGAGAGAGGCTCCGCTCGCCAGAACAGATCTGTACCCCGTGGCCCCCCAGGGCCCTCCTCCTGCAGCCACACCCCCTGCCTCCAGTGACCACTCAGCGAGTCCCACCAAGGACCCATCACTGGGGGGGTCAGGCTCAGTCATTTCTCCCCAGACCCTCACACGTGTTTCACACACGGGCTTTTGAGGGAGCCTCACATCAAACCATAACAGATTGATTGTTTGATCATTGATACTCAGAAGTAAACCTCGGGGTACTGTACCCTGAGCCATGTCCCTCCCCCTGGCCCTTTTCAGTTCTGAGTCAGGGCCTCACTAAGTTGCTGAGGCTGGCTTTGAACTCGCGATCCTGCCTCAGCCTCTAGAGCGGCTGGGATCACAGGTGTGGGCCACGGCGCCCGGATGCCATCTGTTTTAGTCGGCTTCTTCATCACTGTGACCCAAAGGCCCAGGAGAGCCCTGGGAAGAGGGAGACTCATCTTGGCTCAGAGTCAGAGGTCGTCCATGGTCGGCTGACTCCACGGCCTTGGGCCTGACCTCGTGGCAGAGGGTGTGGTGGGGGACAGCAGCTCAGGACATGGCAACAGGGGACAGAGCTCTCTGCCCATCAGGGACAAAATACAAACCCCAGAGCACACCCCAGGGACTCTCCTGCCTGCAGCGCCCACCCAGCAGGTCCTATGGGGTAACCCGGGCGCCCCGCCCTGCCGCCTGCCCGGTCTCGCACGGGCTTCCGGGCAGTCCACAGCAGCACCGCACCCGTCACGCTGCGTGGCCTTCATGGCCAGCGCTTGTCTAGCAGGGCCTCGCTGCCTGTACTCTGCCGCAGCGACTTTCCTCTGAACCTCAGCTGGCCACGTCCATCCTCCCTGCACTGTGGTTCATGTCCTCAGGGGGAGGCTGGCCCTGCAGGAGGCCTCCCCAGGGTGAGCACTGTCCCCTCCCAAGGGGGATGGTGGCAGGAGAACCCCTCCCAGGACTTGGCCCGCCCGTGGCTCTGAAGACAAGCGGACCTGGAGGAGCAGCTGCTGGGTTCTCGGACCACAGACCCACCTCCCCTGGGACGGGGGTCATTCTCCACCACACTTCTCACGAGAGCCCAGTCGGCACTCCCCAGATGAAGACAGGACCACTGGAAGACTGTCCAGGAGGCGGCCAGCAGGGGCACCTCCACAGCCACCCCAGGGGCCCAGGGTGTGGGAGCTCCCTGCGGATGTACCCAAGGGGCAGGGCAGCAGGGACGTCTGACCCTTGGAGTTGGCACAGTGCTGACCAGAATTCCACAAAAGGCCACGACCCTCGGCTCCTGGCATCGCTGGCTGATGGAGGTGGCCGGGGCGGGTACCAGGACAAGGTCACTCCCTAATCCAGCCGCGCGGCCGCCTCCTCTTTAGCAGCCCTCTTGTTGAAGGACGGCTGGAGGGAGATAAAGCAGGCCCAGAGCCATCCCAAGGGTGCCAACTGCGGGAGTCCCAGCCCACCTATGGGCAGAGTCAGGAGGGGCAGAGCCCTCTCTTGAGATGCCAGGCCTGGCCAGCTGTACCGGACCACGGCTGCCCTCCCGGGGTGCGGCCTCTGTGCCGCCCCCAGCTCCAGAACCCTGCTTCATGACACTGGTGTGTGGCACACTCAGGGCCACAGGGCTTGCTCTGTCTTGCCCTGAGCTGGACCACCCTGGCCCGCCGCGGCGCCACCTTCCTACTGTGTGCTTCTGCACCCCTACTGCGTGCAGGGCAGTGCGGCTGGCGCAGGAACCACAGACGTCCTCCAGGGGTGGGGCTTTCCAAGGTAGAGGGCAGTGGAGGGCCCCGGGGCCAGCTTCTTTCTGAGCTCCACGCGATGATGCCAGGGGCCCAGGCTCCAGGTTCCAGGCAGGGGGTCAGGTGGCCCCCTGACCCAGGACGTTGCCTGTGCTCGGCTGTTAACCATGCCACCTCCCCAGCCCCAGCGCTGGCTGTGGCAGATCCTCTCCGCCAGGCCCCTGAGGCCGCCGGGCCCGCCTGCCCTGCCCACCACAGCAAGGAGACCTGGGGAACAGGGACTGTGCTGTCAGAGACAGTCGGGCTGCACCCTGGCTGCTGCTCCTCAGAGGCCAGCAACGACCCCTGTGTGACCACCCACTGTCCCCTGGAGCAGAGCCACAGTGCAGGGGCCAGGCCCTTGGAGCAGTGACAGGGACACAAGGCCGGCCCTGCCCAGATTCAAGACAGCTGGGCTGACAAACACTGTGGGCGAGGGCACAGCTGGCACCTTGCTTCCCTGGTGTGGGGTTTCTGGAGATCAGGGCGCCGGGACCAGCCTGGCGACCCCAGACAAGGCGCTAACAGCCATGTTGAGGCCGGGAGGGGCAAGGGTGGCCAGTGGCCTCCCACAGAGTGCTGGGCCATCCCCAAGGCACCCAGGGGCAGCCCTCGGAAGATGAGAGGAGAGGGAGGGCTCAGGTGGAGGGCCTGCGGGCAGCAGGGAGATGATGACCAGTCTGCCCAGAGCCCAGGGTCCAGGCAGAATTCAGAGGCTCGGGCGAGAGCAGCCATCGGGGCCCAGCTTGCCATGGTGAGGAGGCAGGAACACCTGAAGGCAGACTCGGTCTCCCTGCTGACTGTCACCATCCTGTCCCTGGCCCTCAAGCCTCTCTAGGGACGCCCAAGGTCTCCTTCGGGACAGGCCAGCGGGGCTCAAGGCTGAAGGGAGGCCCAGCTTCCCAGGCGTCTTTCCCAGGGCCCTCGGTCACGCACGGGCACTGCGCCCAGCTCCCCACAGCCCTTCAGCCCGGAGTCGACCGGCCATAATGAAGACATCGTCACCTCTTTTTGCAATACTGCCCCGAGCTGCACCCCAGCCCGTTTTAATTTCATTTTGAGAGAGGGTCTCACTAAGTTGCTGGCCTAGAACGTGGGGTCCTCCTGCTTCAGCCCCTGAGTCACGGAGCTCAAGGCGTCCCACCCGGCTTCCTTATTCTTTCACAGTGGACACACTCCCTAATGCTTCTGCTGAAGTGTGGGTGGCTCCGTCACCATGCTCTGTGACAAGCCTGTGAGCACCAGGGGGTGGGGTGGGGACAGAAAAACACTAGTTCTCACAAGTGTGAGGTCTTGTTCTGCCTGGGTGAGAAGTGCACCCCTTAAACACCTGTTAGCACCCAGCGACCATGGACGTGACACACAGGCCCTGACCACGGGGGCTGTTGGGGGGCTCTGGGCAGGAGGAGGGTGGGCATTCGCCCACAGCCAGGGGTCAGACCTGTGTCTCAGGGGATGGTGCACGCCTGGTTCACCTGGAAGTGCGCACACACACACACAGGTGTGCCCCCAGGCCCCCTGGAAATAGCGGCCTGCTGTATCCATTCTGGACCAGCACACAGAGGCCGCCCTGGGAGGCTTGGTCAGGGCTGATGCCTGTCATGGAGTGGCCTGTCGGGCTGCAGAAACTGGCACTGGACAGGAGGCCTCACACTGTGGAGTCCTGCAGGGAGGCGGGGGGACTCTGAGGGAACTGCTGCTGGAATGTGACAGACCTCGTGGCCGGCAGGGGACCTCAGCCTCCACTGGGCAGTCCTGCAGGACTCTGATGGTCACTGGGGTGCAGCCCACCTCGGCTGCTCGTGTGTTTTTAGTGCTGAGTGGGGAGGGGAGAGGGACAGGTCCCTGTACCCAGCGTAGCGGCAGGTCCAGGAGGCTCTGGAGCACACCACCTTTGTGTCTCTTGAGGAGGACGATGGCGCCTTTGACAAAACCGGCAAGATCCAGTGTTCTTTCCGCAGGGATCCCAGAGGAGAGCGAAGTCCAGCGGGTCTCCTGGGGCTTCCGGCATGGCCACTTCCCGCACGCACGCACACAGGTGTGCACACACACACGCACACTACACGGGAGCTCCTGGCAGGGCAGCAGCTGGGAGGCCCTGGGTCAGGTCTCCTGCAAACACCCTCAATGCTCCCGCGGTCACAGAGGTCATCCTGTAAGGGCAGGTACGCGTTCCTCCTTCCAAACCAAACGCCCTTCCTTGGCTCTCAGGAACCCCTGTGCCCCGCGAGGCCTGTGCCTGGTTCCTGGTTTGGGAGGAGCCTGGTGCTGAAGCGCAGAGGCTCAGCGGGCTCCTGGGCACTTGTGTGCCAGTGCTGCTGCCCTGTTGGGAAGGACCTCGCTCTGGGTGGGGCAGTGTCTGAGGCTTCTCCCCAGGGTCAGCCTCTTGGGCCCCTCCTGGCCAGGTGGATCCTGTCCTGGCAGACAACATGGGCAGGTGGCTCACTGTCCCCTTTGTCACCAAGCTGTGTATGATGTCCACCCAGTGGCACTTCATAGAAACCCTGTCCCCGTCCTGGGCAGTGAGTTCCTGTCAAACATGGTCTTGGAGGGAAAGAGAAGAGAGGGACGTGAGGCACTGGCACCTCCTTTGGTTTCTCGCAGTGCTGGGGACAGAACCCAGGGCTTCTCACGAGCCAGGCAGGCACCCTGCCACCAACCCGTGCCCAGCCTTCCTTCTCATCCTGAAGGCAAAGAGACCCATCTCCCCAGGACCCAGGAAGACCCTGGAAACTGGGGATGGCTGCTTCAGGAGGCAGCTAACACCACGGGTGGCCTTAGAATTCTAGCAAGTTCTGTTCCAAGATGACCTGGAGTTGCTTGGCACAGCCTGGGGTTCCCTGCAGAGCCAGCCATCACACAGCTCAGGTCCCTGGGCCCCGGGTAAGAGACCCAGGTAAGGAGACATGCAGCCACCGCCTCAGGCAGAGCCCCTGGCCCCTGGTCCAAGCTCCTGCCTGGGGCTGTAGCCCCCCACACCGAGCTCTTCCTAAGCTGGGAATCCACCTCTACTGCTGCTCCTGAGACCAGGGTCACCAGGTCCACAGGGCCACAGAGCTGCCTGCAGGCCACAGTCCCAGCTAGGGAGGGGCCAGGGACACACAAACTCCAGGCAGTGCAGAGGGTAGGGAAGGACCTGGGTCATTGGCTGGACCCTGCTGTGTGTAGTTTGGAAGTTTCTGTCATGTGTGGCATCAGGAAGAGCACACAGGGACAGGTCCTGGCGCTGAGGGAGCCAACAGGAAATGCCAGGTGCACCTTTGCGATCTCCCCGCATTTCCAGGACCATCAGGTGCTAGGGCAAACAACTGAGGTTCTGAGGGCGTGAAGGTGCCCCAGCCGTGCCCGCCTGGCGGTCCCTCGAACTGTGTTCTCTGGGGGCAACTCACCTGTGGGCTCTTCCTCCTACTGCACGAACCTTGCACCTGTGGGATGAGTCAGAGAGACCCAGGTGGCATGGAGGACGGGCAGGCACTCTAAAGACCCCAATGGTCCAGGCTCACAGCAGCCCCACCCTCTGCCCAGTCATTGCCCCAGGTCTTGCTCTGGGCAGGGAGTGGACTCCCAGGCCCCTGCTTTTGAGGGAAGATGCTCTTTCCGGGCACGTGTGTGTCCTGGCTCAGGGGCCCTGTGACAGCCTGCCTGGGCCAGCAGGGGGACTGTGGGCATGGAAAGTGTTTCGGGTGGCCACAACTGGGAACCCCTGGAAGCAGCTGCAAGGGTCTCTTCCATGGGGCCAGTACTGGGCTCCACCAACCGTTTCCCCTTCCTCTGCCCTCCTGGGCGAGCAGGCAGGGCCTCTACGTGGCCATCGGGGCAGTCCTGTGGCCTGCAGCTTCTGAGACTCCATCTCACCCTCGGGATCTCTCCTCCCGCAGCACAGGACCCAGCCAGCCAGCCTTGCCAGTGACTTGGTGGCCGCGGTCAGCCTTCCCAGAAATCAACCCTATCGCAGTCTCTAACTTGGAATCCGTCATTCCCCATGCAGCTGGGAGTGGCGGCTTCCCGGCTGCCCCTGGGGTTGGCCCTGTCAGGAACACGGCCCCTAAGAGATGGCCAGCCTCTCACCCACCTCCTGGGGGCTGGGTAAAGCTTTTAAATGAAACCCACATTTCCGAATTCTGGAAGTGGACAGCTGGGCCTGGTGCGCACCTGTATAGCTGCGACGGGGACACCTGGTTCTGCACAGGCAGCCTGTGGCCACAGCCACGATCACCATCACCAGCAAGATGGCAAGGGTGCTGACGACGGCCGCACTCCCCTCCTGTTGGGGACGCGCTGGGCTGTCTGTCACCATGGCTTCAGGTCCAATGAAGGTCTCTGTGAGGAGGACAGAAACAGCCATGGCTGGAGGGTCCCAGAGGAGAGGGTCTTTTCATCCCCTAAGAGTGAGCCCTGCAGGGGAGTGCTCCCAGGGACCGGCACGGGGCGGTCAGCTGTTCCTTACAGTGGGGCTCCCCGGCAGGCCCAGCCCTGACACAGGGCCCTCGAGGGGCTTCTTAAATGGAGGTGAAATTCACATTCCATGGACCCTTCCACAGTGGGCGGGTCAGTGCTGTCGAGTGCTCACGGCATGGGGCAGCAGCCTTCCAAGGAAACCTGGTACCCACGGGCAGCCCCTCCTGCTCTCCCCTGTGCCCCACTCCTGGCCCCTCCACTCCCCTGACGGAGCACCGCCTGCTCTGGGTCCTTTCTGTGAAGGGACCATACCACGTGTGGCCTCTGCGGACCAGCTTTGGCCACACGGGCACGATGTCCAGGGTTCACCACATGCAGCCTATGTCAGCACCTCATCCTTTTTACAGCTAAGTAACACTCCATCATGTGATGGCCACGCAGTGTCCAGCCAGCCATCTCTGATGGGTGTTTGGGGCCCTGTGGCTGTTGTGAAGCATGCTGGGTGTCCACAGGCACTCGCCTGAGTCCCTGTCCTGGGCAGATATGAAATGGAACCGCTGGCCACCAGTCTGCCTTCGTCAGCAGTGTACGAGGCCCTGCCCGCCGTCCTGGCCCGTCAGAGGGTGGTTCTCACAGGGAAGTCAGCAATGCCATCCAGGGGCGCTGGATACAGATGCCAATGTGTCTCCAACACCAGAGAACAATGCCCTCAACCACAGGTTGCCCTGAATGTGACTCAGGGTCACCTAGAAGCTTTGTAACACTATCTTAGTGGGGTGGCACACTCCTATAATCCTAAAGACTAGAGAGGCTGAGCAGGAGGGTGGCAAGTTTGAAGCCAGCCTGGGCAACACCCTGTCTCACATTAAAAAATACAGTCTATAGTCCCAGCAGCTCAGGAGGCTGAGGCAGGAAGATCACGAGTTCAAAGCCAGTCTTAGCAACTTACCGAGTCCCTAAGCAACTCAGTGAGGCCCTGTCTCTAAATAAAATGCAAAATAGGGCTGGGGATGTGGCTCGGTGGCAAAGCGTCCCTGGGTTCAATGCTCAGGACTATAAACAAAACAAAACAAAAAAACATTGTCCTGCGGCCAGATGCCAGGGTCCGGGCTGGGCTCCAGGTGACCCACTGCGCAGCTGAAACTGAGCTTGCGAGAGCCCTGGGCTCCACCTGCCCGGGCTGCCTGGCAGGAGGCAGCGGCCAGAAGCTCTTGGTGCTGCCCTCATCCTGCTCCAGGGGGGCCCAGACGGTGCGCATGAGTCAAGGGGCTGCAGCCAGATTCTGAGGGAGGAAGGAGGAGCCTGCTGGGTGCTGGTGGTCAGGGCCGCTCCACCAGCCTGGGCCTGGGCAGCCCAGGCCCCACTCAGCGGCCTGCACTGCTCTGACATTCACCTGTTTCCACTTTCACTGAACCTGCAGGGTACGTAGCAGATCCTGTTGGTGGCACCTCTTTCCTGCAGCTGGCAGGGCCCACAGAGTCTAGGCTGCAGCATCTCCCACCTCCATCTTCTGTGTCCCATCTGACCGTGGTGACAGGGACACAGACCGGGAGAGCCTGCACCCCAAGCCCAGGAGGACCTGGCCAGCAGCGAGGCCCAGCCCAATTCCCCGTGTGGGGGCTCATTCTTCTCAGGGACCTCAGGGGCATGTGCCCGGGGCAGAGGGCTTGGGGCTGCACAGGGGTGGCTCCACCCTGGCCAGCTGCCGCCTAGTTTTATGGCTTCTGAAGTGTCACACAGTCCTTTCGGAGCCTCAGTCCTGCTGGCCACGCAGCTCTGCAGGTGAAGCTGAAGCTGGGGAGGGCAGGGCAGTGTCCTCTGCTCGGAAACCGTGGGTTTCCCCGTCACCACCACCTGCCCTCACCTTCCTTCCTCTCAGCCACCTTTCTGACGCCACTGCAGGGTCCCCTGTAGGGCCTGCTCCAGTCCCCACAACCCCCCGCCCGGGCCTCACCTGTCCCCGTGAGGTTCTGGTGCAGAAGCGCATTCTCTATGCAGCAGCCGACGTTCACGCTGGGCGCCCAAGGGACCCTCAGGACGCTGACCACATGGTACAAGCCCCGCTGGTTCAGGGAGACCGTGTCGTTATGCAGGGCCTTGTCCAGCTGGCTGTTGTCCGTCTTGTTGATCCAGTACACGCTGGGCCTCGGGTAGCCGTCTGTAGACACGCAGGTGAAGGTGAGCTCCTGCTCTGCAGAGGGACGGCTGGGCGTGCTGACCACCGGCATGCTGTAGTTGGCTGCAGGGGAGGGAAGGGGGGTGAGGGAGGCCAGGTTCTGCACCTCAAGATGCGGAGGGTGCAGGTGCCAAGGGCCAGGGCTGGAGAAGGTGGCCCCTGTGGCCCACCCTGGTAGAGCAGCCAGATCAGGGCTGTGGTCTGAGCTGCCAGCACAGGCCTGCATAGACACCCAACTGGGGAGCCACTGAGCCTAGCAGGCAGTGTCCTGTACCCAGGGCCAGTTCAGACCCCTCATTGGATCTAATATTTCTCACAGGTGACACTGCCATCTCCTTGCTGAACTGTGCCCTGATGGTGGTTATCTTTAAAATTTCCTTGAATTCTGCTGGACAGAGTGGCACATGTCTATAATACCAGCAGTTTGGGGGGCTGAGACAGGAGGGTCATGAGTTCAAAACCAGCCTCAGCAACTTAGTGAGGCCCAAAGCAACTCAGTGAGACTGTCTCTAAATTTTATATACATATATAGAGAGTTCAGGGTTGTGGCCAGGGGTTAAGCACCCCTGGGTTCAACCCCCCAAATCCTTAAATTCTCATCTCATTTTGTGTTTTATAGCACTGTCTTCTAATTCATTTTGAAAAATCTAGCTCGAGCTGAAGAGTTCAAGGCAGCTGGCAAGACTGGGGGTTCTGTGAAACCAGGGGGTCTCAGGTTGCAGAGCTATCCTAAAACTGACCAAGTTTTCACTCACTGCCTCACCGGTGGGAGAAACCCAGTAACCAAGACAGGACTTTCTTCCCTGAAGGGAGCAGGCTGCTGGGCCAGGGCTGGGTTCTGGGAACACCTTCTCCAGGATGAGGCTGGGTGAGACCTGCGCTCTGCTTTGCAGCCTCACCTGCCACGTGCAGTGTGACCACGGCTTCCAAGATCCTTCCTAGCTCTAAGGATTTCCTAAACACCAGGCAGTTGAACTTCTGCTCGTCCTGGGGGGTGACATTGCGCAGGTGCAGGGAGAAGTCCCCCTGCTGCATGCTGTCCAGTGACAGGTGTGCCCTGTTCTTGTAGTGGCTGTCCTCGAGGCCTGTGGAGCTGTTCCCGGGGAGGTAGTAGGTCACCACTGCGTTTGACTCGCTGACTTGCCAGTAGACAAACAGGTCGTCTAGGTCGAAACGATCTGTTCCCGGGTAGACGCAGCTGAGTTTGACGTCACTGCCCACCATGGCCCTGACTTCCTCTGCTTGAATAACTGCAAGAGTCCAAAGATGAGATGGATATTCTGAGGGTGACTCCCAGCCCATGGAGTCACCCAGACTTCTGGGTTACAAGGCTCAGACACTGATCCTGACACATTTAAGCAGAAAAGGAATATGTTGACAAGATCCACCCAGGAGGCAGCTCAGATGCTGGATGGTGAGCCACCTGGCTCTGTTGTCCAAGGCCAATACCTGGCTCTGACAGGGCACAGCTGGCATGCAAGGCCACCACTGGGAGAAGCCAGGGAGGGTGCCTGGGCTGCTCTGCACTATTTTTAAAATCTGGCATGCAAAAGAGAACAATTTCTGGACATTATAAAGTCATTGTGCTCATGAGAAAAGTTCACGCGACATACAGAGGTACAATCACTTGCACAATCACTTAACTGCCTGGCTTAGACTGGAAGGCTTGGTGGGGCCTCGGGTCTCTGCTGCAGGGCCACATCATTGCTTCTGGCTCTTTTCAAACTCAGTAAGGCTGACTGGGACAGAGAGCCTGGGGGGACAAGAAGCCCCTGACTCAAAGGAACTACATTCTACCTACCCTGAGCATGAAATCAAAGAACTATGGCCTTTGGAAACGCAGTGTCCTCTATGGCCTTCTGTCCTGCACACCAGCCTAGGTGTGAGGCCCAGAGGACCCTGGCAGGAGGTGGTGAGGACCTCCTGAGGCCCTGGGTGTGAGGCTCTCACAGCTCTGCATGAGGTCTGGAGGCTGGGTAAGGTTTGGCTGGGTAAAGCACCCTGCATTAAGCACTGACTCACCAGCTTGCAGGCCACTGAGGAGGAGCAACAGCAGGCCAGGACTGGAACAGAAACAAGGGAAGGCAGGTGAGCTGCAGGTCTCCGCTTGCTTCTCCTTCCCAGGAGCAGGGGTCCGCCCACAGGAGGCCCTGGCTCCGTCACAGAAATGCGAATTCGCCGTCTGGAGAGGTCCTGGGCTTCCCTGCACGGGGAGCTCAGGGAGAGAGGCCTGGACCACACCTCCCCGCCCCGCAGAGCAAGACCTCAGGGCTTCCAGCCCAGACCTCCCAGACCACCATGACAGTGAGTAAAGAAGGCTTGGGAGCCGCCGCAGGTCCAGGCTTCTGCCTCCGCCGCGGCCTTGCTGGGAACCACAAGAAACCGCTGAGGCCGTGCGAAGTGCTGCCGTCCCGGCTCCCACCGCCCCCTGCTGCTTGGCCCGCAGCACCCCTTCCCTGGTTTGGAACTGTTAACGCGGAGGGGGGATCCCAGGTGTGTGGGGAGAGGCCGTGTCACTAAACAGTGGGCACTTGCTGGCCTCCGAGGTGTCACAGGGTGTCACATCCTCCCTCCTTCTGGGAAATCAGCGGAGCAGCGGAGAAGGGCGGCTCGCGGTGCCCGCGCCGGGGTGCGCCTCCCGCTGGGCGCGCAGCCTACTCGGTCCCTGCCTCCGCACGGCCGCCTGGCTCGCGCACGCCCCGCCCGCGCGCCGGTGCCGCCGGCCCAAGCCGCCCCCTGCCGTCCACACCGCTGGTACCCGCGCTTCCCTCGGGGGCCTGCAGGTGAGCCCGCGAGCCCCGCGGGAGCCGCCCGGAGCTGGGGACGCCCGGGACCGCTGCCTTCGGGGCGCTGTCGGTCCCACTTCGGGCGGGGACACCGCGCCCTGCCGCGCTCCCTTCCCGCACCGCAGGGCGCGGCCGTAGGCGGGCTCACCTCAGCCGCATGGTGGGCGCCGAGACCTGGGGCGCCGAGACCTGGGGCGCCGAGACCTGGGGCCGCGGAGACCGGCTCTAACTGCGTTCCCAGTTCCCAGGGCGCCGCGGAGGCTCTGAGCGCCAGCGCGCGGCCGCCTGGGTGCAGCCCTGGTCCCCGCCCCCGGCCCGGCCCTCCCTGACCGTGACCGCCCCCGGGAGGAGGCGGGGCGCGGCGGAGAGGAAGGTCGCCCTCTGGCTCGAGAAAGTTCATCTCTACCCAGGCCCGCGTTCCAGTCGGCCCGGTGCTGGACAGGGCCAGGTCCTCCAGGTCACGGGGACACGGGCCAGGGCTGTAGGTGCCCGGGGAAGTCCCTGGAGGGTCGCCGGGGACAGAGCGGTTGGGCCATAGGACACTGAGCTTTCCCCAACGCTGCCCAGACTGGTCCCCATCCCCGGCCCAGTGTCCTAGCCCCACCTTCCCTGAGGGTGAGTTATGAGAAGCCCCAGATCTGAGCCAGGGGCCAAAAGTAGGCTTCTCCAGGTGGACACTAGGTGAACCACACCCGATGACTGTTTAGGACTGGACCAAAGGCAGGGAGGGCAGGCCTGAACTGACACCCCCTGCACACCCAGTTTGTTCCCCTAACCTTTGTGGGGTCTGATGGGCCCCCCTGGTACAGCATCTTTGCATATGAGAGGCTCTGAGAAGCCCACTGCTTGGACCTGGGTAGACTTTGCTCTCCTGTGTTGGCCAGTGTTGTCTGGCACCTGGTCTGTGGAAGACTGTGCTGAGCTCTGGGCTGTGGTGGAGGCCCACTTGCTCCCTGCCCCCCACAACACACAGTACTGGGCCCTCCTCTCTGCTGACGCAGTGCTCCTTGCTCCTTCCCCAGGCCAGGTACAGAGGTACTGCCAGACTGGTGAGGAGGTGGGTCAGGAGGGGACAGGGTTCCCTCCCTGTAGGTGGCAGGTCTGGAGGTCCTGATCTCCTGGGAGCAGCCGAGGGTTGTAGCCTCTCTATTCAGTTCTGCCTCACCCCAGGCCTGCTGCCCAGGCTGATGGTGGAGCAGGGGCAGCCTTTGTGAAGGCAGAAAGCTGGAGGCCTGTCCCTGTGCCACTGGGCAAGGGGAGCTCCCGGAGCCCAGTCCCCATGCAGATTTCATTCATTCAACGAAGACCCCATGAGCACCCAGCACTGGCTAGGTTCTCAGAGAGCACGCGGTGAAGAAGGCTCTAGTCTCTGCCAGCTGGACGCGGACGTCCCCATGCAGCTATGGGACAACCAAGTGAAGACAGCCAAAAGGTGAGTGCCGGTGGTGACGGAAGTTCCCGAGGAAAAGAGCCGGGACAGTGAGCATGTGGTCCCCGAGTCCCCAGAGTCGGGAGTGGAGTGGGCATTCAGAGGCACTTCTTCAGGGAGGGGCCATCTTCCCTTTGGGCAGGAAGCGCAGGGACTAGAGGACCCCTCCCATGTTCAAGGGTCCAATGAAGGGGTCTGCTCTTGGGGTGGGGATGGGGGCCAGAGAAGTGTCCTGAAGGAAAGGTGAATGTTGTCCCTGGACAGCAGGGTGCCCGCACAAACCAGATCGCGTGCCTCAGGATGGGTCCAGCTCCAGGAGCCAGGAACTGTGTCCAGTGTGGGCTGGAACCCACGTGGCCAGGGCCTCTTCAGGGGCACACGTTCACACACCCAGCATAGAGAGGGACATGATGTTGGTGGCCTCAGTCCCCTCCCCCGCCCCAGCTTGGCTCCAGCTGGCAGAAGACTGGGTTTGGGGAGAACCAGCCCAGCATCACTGGCCAGGTGAGCAGAGCGGTCAGTCGGGCTGGGCAGCTGGCACCACCCATGCCTTCTCCTGCCAGGTCAGACTGCTGCCACTCCCCTCCCCTTGGTTAGATGAGTCCCTGAGGCCCACACAGGGCTGTCTCTGATGGGGCCAGCCTGGGCTGGGTGCCCACCTCTGGGCCTATCACTGAGGCCCAGGGGCCTGCACTGTACTGATTGGCTGATGCCTGGGTTGGGGCAACGCCCCTTCTAGCACTACCCAGATCCCCCTCCACCCTGCAGCTCTCCAAGCCAGGCCTGGGCGCTGTGCTGCCTCACGGCCATGGGGCAGTGGTAGAAGATGCTCGGGTGGCACAAGCATGGCTGGCAAGGGGGTAGGGGCTCGGGCTCACAGAGGTCTCAAAAACCACTTACTGCTGCTGGACCCACTGAACAGCAGAGACTCTGGATGGAGGGGCCTATTGTTCCTTGGGCACAGTAGGGAAGTGACACAGAATGCAGCTGGACTAGAGGGGGCACCATTGGGCAGCACCCGGGCAGCTGTGGGGGAGGGGAACCAAGACCAGAGATGGTAAGCTCACGACGGGTTGAAATCCCAGCCTTGGAACTGTGCATCACCAGGCAAGTTAGTCAGCCCCTCTGTGCCTGTGCTGCCCATCTGTGAAGTGCAGCTGATCACACCCTCGTGGCTCAGTGACCAGGTAATGCATGCGAGTACAGTTGTGCGACTGTCCTAAATTAATGCACACCCTATAGGCCAAGGGTTCCAAATAGGACTCTGAGATGAAGGAGAAATAGGAAACCCTTTGGGAGGCTTCCTTCCTGCGGCTGTGGCTCCCTCGACCAGGACTGCAGGCGGGCAGGGAAGCTTGGTGCTGGGGTGGGACAGGCCCAGGCCATCAGGACTGGGAACCAGAGGAACTGCATCCCTGCAGCCTGGATTCGAGGTTCCTGGGCAAGATATGGAATCGTCTGGATGCCCCAACCTGCCCCCTGAACCCCAGCTGCACCCAGGGAGCGGCAGGGCTCTGGGCCCCAAGTCCCACTGATGGGAGGCCTGCAGCAACCTAATTTCAGGTCTTTCCCCCACACGGGAAGCACAGTCCCCTGAGAGTCACAGCACAGTGTGCCTCTGACATCCCAGATGACACTCGGAACCTGATTCCGGGCTGGGGAAGCCCATCTTTTCTCTTGGGGGTCTGCTCATTTCCTGAGTCTGCTGCAAGGAGTCACCGCAGACTTGGGGGCTTAAAAACAGCAGGGGCGTCGTTTTTCCACAGTCCTGGAGGCCAAAGTCTGAGGTCACTGCTTCACCTGGAGGCTGAAGGGAGACGCCTCCCTGCCTCACCCCCTGGGGTGCCCCTTAGCTGAGCTGCAGCTCTGGAGTCTCTCTGCCTCTCTGGTCAACGGCCGTCCCCTCTGCATGTGGTCAAGACTGCCTCTGCCCCACTCAGATTGCAAATGGGCCCACCTGGGTAACCCAGGAGGCACGTCGACTCAGGCAGTGGGGTCCTTCCCTGCCGTGCGAGGTAACACCCACAGCTCCGGGAGTCGGTCACGGGCATCTTTTGGGGGGTGATTTACAGCCGACTCCAGGGATTGCGAATGGGGCCTTGGGGGAGGGTTAAAGTACACAGGAGGATCTCCAGGTGGGGACGATTCTGTGTGCACGTTTGACAGTGCGGAGAGGACGAGGAGCGTGTCTGGAGACCTGAAGCCTGGCTCTCCTCCTTGCTCTCAAGCAGGTGGAGAACAGGCCCTGGTTTTCTCTCTGCCCGTGCCACCAGTTACCTGGGTGGACGCAGCTGGGCCGCTACCAGCCCTGCGCAGTGCTGTCATCCCCCACTGGGCAGCTGTGGTCACAGGCTCGTGTGCACAGCTCAGCCAGCTCTCGGGGTCATGGTGGGCTGCAGAGCCTAGGCTACCAGGAGGGGTCTGTCTGCCCCTGGCTGAGCCCAGCTCTGCTCTCCTGCAGTGTCTCCGGCCCTCTAGCCTGGTTCCATCGCCGCCCTCCCGAGTCAGCCCTGGACACGATACCAGTGTTGTCCATGTGCAGGGCTGTCCTCCTGGACGGAGAAAGTGCCCTGTTACACTGATCCAAGGGTGACCTCACTCTACTTCAAGTTGTTTGTAAGGATCTTCAACAGGTCCAGTTTGAACCCCCCTTTCTTCCTCAAAGCATTGTACAGACCACTGAAAGCGTCCCCAAGACCCAGTTGTGGTGCCCAGGACCATCTGACTCTGTTTAGTTGCTGTGTCTGGACTCAGGGGATGGGATGGTTCTAGCTACCTGGGAAACAGTCCTGTGAGATTCATCACTCGTGTGAGGCTGGGTCCAATCGATGCCCTCTGTTGGGTTAAACTCCTCTGGGATGGGCACTGCCCAGGGCCCTGGGGAATCCTGCTTCAGCAAGCAATGCCATCTGGTTAGGAGCCCCAAGGTCACATACTTTGCAGGTAGATCTGGTGTGGGCCTGAGCACCCTTGCCTCCACTGGCTCTGGCTTTTCTACCAACTGGGAATGTTCTATACTGGGGCGCTCGGGGCAGCCTGATAGGTGAGTGATTTCCACCATCAAACCAACGAAAATCCCATCTACAGGTGTGCACAGGGTGGGCACCTGGTACCCAGGGGGCTTTGCTTACACACAGAACACCAAAATATGACCAGCAGTCCTCCAGTGACACATCTATTGAACTTCTCAGTGGGAACACTGTGCTCTCAGGTGCCCGGTCACATCAGGATCCCGTCCACCACACAGGGCACCTGGCTCCTCTCCCCAAACCCAGAAACGGAGCCCAGGAGAGCCTGCGACTCGAACCAAACAGGAGGTGGGTCTGGAGCATCACGGGACATCCAGAGCCAAGCAAGTGAGAGTGATTGGGGGAGAACACAGGTAGAAGAGGGGGTTCTAGGAGAGCCCTTCGTCATTGTATAATGGCTCATTTATAAAGAGGAAGTGCGTTCTGAGAGAAATACTTGAAATATTCTCGTAGGGGAAGAAAGCAGTTCTTCACGAGCGCAGATGGGCCCTGGGCAGGCAGCGTCCCTCGCTGTCCATCTTGAGCCAGCAGCAGGAGCTCCTCTTCAGAGGCCAGGGCCGAGTGCCTGCTGCCAGGGAGAGGGGCACAGTTACAGACCAGCACCTGCTCCCTGGGCGGGGCTCTCAGCTCTCCCCAGGACTCATGCCCTGGACTCATGCCCTGGGGGCCCGCCAGCTTCTGTGAGGAGCTGGTCACAGGCCAGGCAGGGTCCCTTTAGTCCATCTGGTGGATCTCCTCTCAGTGTGAAGAGGGAGGAGAGACTGGGAGCCACCAGAGCAGATGCTGGCCATCCTGGGAGGAAAGGGCAGGACCCAGGGGCAAAGGTTCATCAGAGCTGGGTGTCCCAAGTGTCCCAGGGATCCTGACAGCAAAGACCTGCCGACACTCAGGTCATCCTGTGATGCGCGGGGGCAACTGTGTGGCGCAGCCCGAGGGGCCAGTCCTGGGACATGGCGGGGAGGAGGGAACAGGGCCCAGGCCACCCTGGAGATGGCAGCAGTTTTCAGTTTGCCTTGGGGTTAGTGAAGGCACAGAGGAGGGGCTGCACCTCAGTGTGCCCTCACTCTCCCTGCTCCTCTCCTGGGGGACTGTCTGGCTGTCCCAGGATGACAAGGCCATTGGGAGCAGAGGTTGCTTGGACAGCTGTTCTGGATTCCTCAGGAGCCAACCCCAGGAACAGCGTCCTGCAGCTCCCAGCCCTCAATGGCCCCTGCGGGCTTGGATCCGACAGTGAAGGCCAGACCCAGAGGGGCCCGTGGTGCCTGGCTCAGGAAGGGGCCAGGCTGGGCCCAGGACGGAGGGAGCTGTGTGTCCACGGCAAAGCCTGGCAGGTGCCTCTGGACACCTTGGGAAGGGGGCCAAATGCCGCAGGCTGTGGGCCAGGGTCAGGAGCACCTGCTGCAGGTCACTTCTGTTTTGTTGCGGGCTGGTTTTCCGTTTGGGTCATCCTGTCTGTCCGTTTGGTAGTGGGAGGGATTGAACCAGGCCTTATGCTGGGAAAGAGCTCCACCGCTGAGCCACATCCCCAGACCTTTCTACTTTCAATTCTGAGACAGTGTCTTGCTCAGTTGCCCAGGCTGACCTGGAACTCGCAATCCTCCTGTCTCAGCCTGACTTCCGAGTCACTGGGGCTACGGGCGTGTGCCACCATGCCTGGCCACATGTGGCTTCTCAGGTGTCCTTCCTACCCCACTGCTGCTCCCTGGGTGAGCGGCTGGCGAGGAGTGCAGCCTGGCTCCCCCTGCAGGCCATTCTGGGCCCCGAGCGACGCCCGTGCCCTGCTGCTGGACTTGGACCCACAAAGTCACACAACCACCAGGGAGGGACCTGCTGGGCCACCACCAGATAATGATGTGGTGTGGTGGACGGCATGCAGGCGGGGCTATAGTCAGCAGGCTCCCGAAGAAAAATTAGTTTGAAAAAAAGTGGCTCACCTCACCTTGGCACAAAGCCAGGGAGGGCCAGGAGGGCGTGGGGTGGGGAGGGGCCACAAGCACCTCCCTTGACAGGCACGGGCCCTGGGGCTGTGCAGTGGCTGGGAGCCAGGAGAATGCTGAGGCTGGAGGGGAGTGGGGAGAAGTTCCCAGAAACTCACTCCTGGGCAGAGGAGACATGACTTAGCAGTCCTAGGAGGTGTGGTCCCATTGGCTGAGCACGTGTGAGCCTGTGTGAGTGTGCAGGTGTGCAGGCTGGTCCACCAGGAGCGTGTGTCTGTGAGCCTGTGTGAGTGTGCAGGTGTGCAGGCTGGTCACCAGGAGCATGTGTCTGTGAGCCTGTGTGAGTGTGCAGGTGTGCAGGCCGGTCCACCAGGAGCGTGTGTCTGTGAGCCTGTGTGAGTGTGCAGGTGTGCAGGCTGGTCACCAGGAGCATGTGTCTGTGAGCCTGTGTGAGTGTGCAGGTGTGCAGGCCGGTCCACCAGGAGCGTGTGTCTGTGAGCCTGTGTGAGTGTGCAGGTGTGCAGGCTGGTCACCAGGAGCATGTGTCTGTGAGCCTGTGTGAGTGTGCAGGTGTGCAGGCCGGTCCACCAGGAGCGTGTGTCTGTGAGCCTGTGTGAGTGTGCAGGTGTGCAGGCTGGTCCCCAGGAGCATGTGTCTGTGAGCCTGTGTGAGTGTGCAGGTGTGCAGGCTGGTCCACCAGGAGCATGTGTCTGTGAGCCTGTGTGAGTGTGCAGGTGTGCAGGCTGGTCCACCAGGAGCGTGTGTCTGTGAGCCTGTGTGAGTGTGCAGGTGTGCAGGCTGGTCACCAGGAGCATGTGTCTGTGAGCCTGTGTGAGTGTGCAGGTGTGCAGGCCGGTCCACCAGGAGCGTGTGTCTGTGAGCCTGTGTGAGTGTGCAGGTGTGCAGGCTGGTCCTTCAGGAGTGCGTCTGAGCCTGTGAGTGTGCAGGTGTGCAGATTAATCCAGGAACGCGTGCCTGTGAGCCTGTGTGAGTGTGCAGGTGTGTGTGTCTGAGCATGCACAGGTGTCCTGGGGGGTGGTGCAGGGTGCGGGGCTTCAGAATGCGGGGCCACATGGAGCACATTCTCAAGGATGAAGCAAGTGCTCTGCCCAGCATCAGGCTTTGCTCTGGGGCCCGGGCACCACCTTGAGGTCCTGAGGCAAGACCCTGGGAAGTGCTGGGGTAGAGAGAGACTTCAGCCTGCAGAGACCATCCAGCGGCTTGGGCGTGTGAGGTTTGCGGGTGGCCCCAGGCCTGGCTAGACTCAGCCCGACAGCCCCGGGGCTGCTCAGCTTGGCTCTGCTGGTAACCCCACTGACTCCAAGCCCGTGTCCCCCGTGAGCCCTGTGCCGGCTGTGTCCCTCCAGCCTGGAAGCCTCACGGCCCAGGAAGTACCTCTTCACAGCGGGGATGTTGGTCCACACGCGCACGGCATTCTGCAGGGCGCTCCCGCGGACGTCCTGGAGGATCACGGGCTCTGTCTAAGGGACGGAGGGGGCCACCAGTCAGCCTGACAGCCAGTAACCTCCCCGTGGGTCCCAACGGTCTGCAGGTCTAGGCTAGCACGTCTGTCCAGTGCCTCCTCTACCTGACAGACCTTTGTCCTTACAAACTGCCCTCTGAGAAGAGATGCAGGGTCATCGGGTTCTTAACCGGCAGATGTTTGGTCCCACGGGCCAGTGGCCTGCAGTTCCTCAGGGATCAGGAGGCTTTGCTGGCCAACAAGGGCTCCCCAAAGCGTGTCCCCCCTCCTATTCTTGGCAGCAGTCACACAGGCTGTCTCTAAGGCTGGTCACGGTCTCTGCAGAAGCCCAGAGAGGGAGAGGCAGTGGGAGGCAGACCACGGGGCGGGGGAGCCAAAGAAAGGAGAATCGGAGGCGGAAGGCCCTTCTGGGTGACCTGACTCCACCCCCTAATCCGACAGCTCCCCGGGGGAGCAAGCAGCCCACCAAGGTCACAAGGGTGCACGAGCTGGCCAGAGCCACACTTAGGTTTCTTGCCCTCAGCAGAATGAGGCCCCACAGCCGGGTGGAGATGGCAGACGACCCAGGACTTTCCTTCCGTGCTACTTTGGAGTTGGGACCAATTAACTCTGAACTACCAACCTGTGTGCCAAACAAGGGAAAGCGGTATTGATGCGGCCCTCTGTCTGTCCTGACGGGTGCCTGGCTTAGCAACGTGGTGTTTCAGTTGGGCCCATAATTACTGACGGCAGAAATAAGGTTTTGTTTTGTTTTTGTTTTTGTTTTTTGGTAAAACAATGCAATGTACCAATCTGATCCCGACTGCTGATATGTGACATTATGTTGGTGTTTTTTTAAATGCTCAGATTTCCTAATAAAGAAGAAAGCAAGCAACAGGGTCGTGAGGCCACTTTGCTTAACTCTGTAGAAATCACCTAAAAGTTTAAATGGATCATATTCTAGGAAAACGTAACCTCCCGACACTGACCGCTGAGACAGGAGATCTCCACAGACGGTTCACACAGACCTTGAAGCAGCAGCTGTAGCTGTGTCACAGAACACCATCTGCCTCAGTTATTTTAGGGAGCAGGCCCAACATAGAGACCACAGCCCGCCAGGGGACAAGGGAACCGTTACAACCCCTTTCCCGCTGTAGGTGGAACCGTGACTGGCGTGCCCTCCCACAGTGCAGGCGCTCACCACTAGAAGTCTGCTCTACACTGTGTCCTCTCAGTCACTCTCGAGGACAAGACTCCCCAGGTAACCCACAGACACCCGAGACCACCGTTGATAAAAATGCCCCAACCAGAGAGAATCAGCAGAAACTCCCCTCGGCCTACAGCACGCTGCGCCTCGGCCTCAGAGCCAGGGTCCCTGCCCTCCACAGGGGGACACGGGGTATCCCCATCACGGCCATGGTCCCCGAGACTGGCAGCTCCATGAGAGAAGAGAAAGAGATCGCAGGTATAAAACCAGGAGGAAAACTGTCACCGTCACTGGTCTGAACACACACACAGCAAGTCTCGTTGACTCGAGTGAAAACCCTCAGCCCACATGGCCATCCAGCCACCGGGCAGCGAGGGCCATCAGCACAGAGGCCAGTTCCATGTGTATAGACCAAGCCAGTTGGAGGGCCAAGAGGGAGGTGGCCACCAGGAGAGCAGGCAGGAGACCCCGGGGTACGCTAAGGACTGAGGGAGCGCTCCCACACCGTCCCACTGCTGAGGGACCGCTCCACGAGGGTGGTCGGTGACACCTGTGACAGCCACATTCACCCTCTGACCAGAGAGCCCCTCTGGAGTTGGCCACGGACGGCACCTCTGTAAGAGCCAGAGGCAGGAAGTGCCTGGTCACCCACCCACAGGGAGCGGCCACGTGTGCCCACCACCCCAGGGGACCCACGCAGCACAGGGACAAGACGGAGGAGGGCTGCTGCCAGGGAAGGCCACTGGAGCTGGGAGGCCAGGTGCCAGCAGCAGGGCACTGCAGGGGGCTTTTCCTATCGTGTTGGACCTTGGACGAGGGCAGGCGCCCTGTGGGAGGAGCACCAGGCTGGCCAGGCTGACCCATGAGGAGGGGTCCATGGGCGGGTCTGGGTGTTAAAAATCCCCACTAAAGCAACACCTTCAACTTGAGTCTGTGCTTCTGCACATCCTCCCCCTGCCCCAGCCGAAGCCCCTGGACAGCAGCAATCCACTGGGCGCCCCTCCCTGCCTGCCTGGCTCACCCTCAAGCCACCCGCGAAACCCCCGGCAGTGGGGGCTGCCCTCGCTGCGCCCACTCCACTGCACTTCCCCTGCCAGAGCCATTCCCAGAGCTCCGCCACGACTGGCCGCGTGGGCTCGGCCACAGCCCGCGGGGCTGCTCTGGTGGTGCCAATTCAGACGCGTGGACAGAGGAGCAAGGCCGTGGTGCCCCTGCCTGTGTGGGTGTGTGGGGTGAGCACGAGTGTGAGGTACAGGGGGAGCGTGCGTGTGGCATGTAGTATGTGGCATGTGTGAGTCCCGGTGTGTGTGTATGTGTGAAATTGTATGTGTGAGTCCTGGTGTGTGTGTGTGTTTGTGTGCAGTGTGTGTGTGAGTCCTGCTGTGTGTGTGTGCAGTGTGTGTGTGTGAGTCCTGCTGTGTGTGTGTGTGAATCCTGGTGTGTATGAGAGCAGTGTGTGTGTGTGTGAGTCCTGGTGTGTGTGTGTGTGTGTGTGTAATGTGTGTGTGAGTCCTGCTGTGTGTGTTGTTTTAGTGTGTGTGCGTGAGAGAGTCCTGGTGTGTGTGTGTGTAGGTACGAGTGTGTCCCATGTGCTCGCTGGGAGGCAGGGCAGGAGGTGGCACCCCCGGGGGCACGTGCGGAGAGCGCGGTGGTGGCGTGGGGTGGGTGTCCAGCTCCTGTCTGTGCCTCTGTGCGTGGCCCTCGGGGGAGGCCAGGCCGGGAGCTGGGTGGACGTGAGCCCCTGGAAGGCCGGGCACGTACCTCCAAGAAGCGAGCGGCTATGGCCTGCTCATCCCCAGTCAGCAGCAGGTTGTCCACAAACATCCAGAAGAAGGCCTGCGGGCTGCCCGCCCGGGGCCGCGCGTACTGCAGGAGGCGGTGGAACTGGAACAGGTACCACCCTGCGGGGGGCGGTTTGGCTGTGAGTGGGCGAGGGCTGAGGGCCTGGGTGTCCCCACCCCTTACACTTCTGTCCCCCTCCCAGGAGCAGCACCTGGCCAGGGCGGCAGAGGCTCACAGGTCCCGACCTTATTCAGAGAGGCCAAGGTTCAGCAAGGACAGGGACAGGGGCCCACACTGACCACTGACCCTGCCTTCCGCCTCGGACTCCAGAGCCTGCATGACCTGAGGCCACCCGGTGGGCTGGAGGGCCTAGAGTGGGGCACGAGGCGGCCTTCGGGGCGACGGTACCCGCTCTCTTGTCATGGCAGTGTTCACAGGTGACCCACTGTGCATGCTATGGGACGTGCTATGGGACCTGCCCTGCGTCAGTGACCGCCCTCCACTGTTTAAACACACAGTTCACAGTTCCCGCCCTCCCTGAGGTGCTGCAGTGGGTGGGAGAGAGGAGAGGTGACAGGGCTGGGGACAGACGCCCTGGTGAGTGGAGCAGACCCAGCCCTTTTCTTGAGGGCATCTTACCAGGAGAATGGTCACAGGCGTGGCCCAGGGCGGGCGTCGAGCCGTACACGAGGTCGAAGGGGCCCCATTCCTCCACCTACAGGACACGGGCAGGACACGGGCTCGCTGGAGAATGTCCTTATTTAGTGGGACGGTTGTCACTGCCAGCCCAGCGCTCAGCCCTGGTGATGAGTCAGCCCTGGGGCCGAGATGCCTGTCCAATAGGATGTGGTGAACCCTCCCAGGATCCCTGGGGCAGAGGAGCCCCCAGAACTGAGTCATCAGTAGCCACCATGCCCTCTGGGGCACGCCCAGCACATGGGCCATCTGAGAATGGCCACTGCTCCTGGGTGGAACCTTGGGCCCCTGGGACCATGGACTCCCCGCCACGGGTGGGTGTGCTGCCTGGGAAGCGGCCAGTCCACACAACCCCAGCACCCCGACAGTCAAGCCAGCCACATTCCTGCCCCCTCGGGGACAAAGGAGCTCTTCGACACCCACAGCCCAAGGCGTCTCGGCACCCAGAGGGCCACCCACGGTCAGCGGCAACCCCCGGGTCATTCTCCTAGAAGTTCAAGAGACACCGGATATTGGACCCCACTTTCTGATAGCCCAATCCAGAGTGGACCCTGAGCTGGGGTTCAGCTCGGCAGTGAAGCGTTTGGGGCAATAGGTGGGGTTCAATCCTGGCACCCCCTAGCAAACAGGAAGACGCTCCTGGCAGCTCTGGGCAGCGGGGAGACCTGAGCCCGCCCTCCTGCTCCTCCTGCCTCTGTCCTGGGCCCCACCTGGTGGCTGGGGTGCGAACAGGAGGGCAGGGAGGCGGGACAGCTGGGTCTGCGACGGCACCCAGCTCTGTGGCAGGAGGCTGTGCCCTCCTTTAACGACCGCCCAGCAGGACGGGGTGGAAGGGGACCCAGCTCTGGGGAGCAGCCGCCAGCGCAGAGTGGGCTCACCCCGGAGAGAAGCCCCTGCCTGGACGCCCAGGTCCCACCGCCCACGGGGGCGGCTGTCGGGTCCCAGACCCTGCCTCTTTATTTTAGAGGGTGGAGTGGGGGTCAGGCCCTTGGCTGGGCAGCACCCCATCATGGGGCAGAAATGGGCCACTGGATCTCAGCATGTCTGGCCGGCTGCCCGGCTCTGTGCTGAGGGCAGTGCAGGCCCACGGAGCCAGGGAGCACATTCACTGGGCCCGGAGCCCTCGCTGGCCTGGAGGCCCCAGAGTGGCATCCAGGAGGCTCCCCGGACCCTGGCCTTCCCCACCCCCTACCTGGCCCTGCTGTCCCTGGCCTCAGTCCCCTGTCCTCCCTGAGCCGGGGTCTGGGAGCGCAGGGCCTACTCACATCTCTGCGCACAATGTCGGTGACGTCCTCCAGGTGCCTCAGTCTTCCCGCCTCGGAGCCAGGTTCCAGAAACCCCAGACTGGTTAGCTCTGGAGTGGGACAGACAGGGGCACAGAGGAGCTGCAGGGAGCCGAGTGGGCCAAGGTCCCACCCAGGATGTTCCTCTCAGCCCAGCCACGTTGGCTCCATCGGCGGGCACCAGAAGAGGAGGGATCTCTCCCGTCTGGTGACCGCAGAAAACAAGCAGACCTCAGAGTACTGAGTTCAAGGCCAAGCAGTCCGCCGCAAAACCAGGCACTTCTGCCACGCTGTCACTTCCTGGGCAGCGGTGTCCACACGGCACCACTAGGCCAGCCAGTCACCCTGGGAGCAGGCCCAGCTCCCGCGGCCCCACCAACCGTGAGAGCCTGGGCCAGCTACGCCATGCTGGTCTGTCTCAGGTGCCGGTCCCCAAGGTCAGTGACAGGATCACAGCCAGGGCACAGGCCCCCACGGCATCTGTGCCGCTCTTATCCTAGGGCACCCACCCACCACGACCCGTCTCTGGGGCTCTCCCGCACCTGCCAGGTGGGACTTCCAAGGGCACCCGCTGGGGGGTTGGCAGAGCTGCAGCCAGAGGGGCACGCCCTGACGAGGGCGG
>NW_025999968.1:62358491-62376345 GCF_001458135.2 Marmota marmota marmota
TTGTTGGGGCTGGGGCTGTAGCTCAGTGGTAGAGCGCTCGCCTAGCACGTGCGAGGCCTTGGGAGGGGCCTCGATGGGTCCGGGTGGGGGTCAGCCGGGCCAGAGCACCACTTGGTGGTAGCCCCAGGTAACTGAAGTGGCCCTGCAGTGGGGGAAGGTCCCGGCAGCCTAGCGCCCACCTGAGGAGGGCTGAGCCGTGACTCCCGCCCGGTACCCATGGCCGTCACTGTACAGCGAGGCCCTGGCGGCTCCTGGTGGGAAGGCATGTGTGGGAGGTGAGAGGGGTCCCTCCCTGGTGGGCCTCCCACAGCCCTGTCCCCCACCAGTCCTGAGAAAAGCTCAAAAATCCCAGTGAGGGTCCTTTGAAGCCAAGGTCCCTGACACAACGCGTCTGAGCAGCAGCCCCAGCCAGGAGCAGCCACACGGAGACCTGGCAGGTCGTGTGCGTCCGGGAGGGGACGTTAGGGGGAACCCAGGAAGTCCACGTGAAATCGTGACCATGACAAAGTGAGTGAAGAGATACTGCTTCCAGAGGGCGTCTCTGACAGTGCCACCATCAACGGACGTCCCCATCTCCTGGCTGGAATGGGACTGCTGCCCACGGCTGGCCACCTGCAGCTGCCCCAGGCTGGGGTGCCATCAGACCAACTGGAGGCGCCTTGCTGAAGGCCCTAGAATCCTGCCACCGCCCATCATGACGTAACCCAACCAGAGCCTACAGGGGGGACCTTCGTGGTACATTTCACAAGCACCGTGTGGGGCTGTTCTATGAAAGGCCAGTTTTATTATTTGAGTTACACCATTCCATAGTCCAATAATCAAAAGTGGGAAAGTAGAGCCCTAGAGATGGTGTTGGATTCCAGCCCGCGAGCCTCTGCGCTGTGGAATAAAGTTAAGTCTCCAACTAGGTGTGGTGGTGCTCACCTGTGATCCCAGCTACTGGGAGGCCAAGGGAAGAGGATGCAAGTTCGAGGCAAGCCTGGGCCCCGTAGAAAGACCTGTCTCCGGCCAGGCCCAGGGGCGCAGGCCTGTAATCCCAGCAGCTCTGGAGCCTGAGGCAGGGGGATGGAGAGTTCAAAGCCAACCTCAGCAAAAGCAAGGCCCTAAGCAACTCAGTGAGACCCTGTCTCGAAATAAAATACAGAATAGGGCTGGGGATGTGGCTCCGTGGTTGAGTGCCCCTGAGTTCAATCCCCAGTACCCCCCCCCAAAAAAAAAATAAAAAATTAAAAGGACTGGGGATCAGTAGAATAAACCGGACAAAACTTTCCTATGTTCATATATGAATACACATCGTATACAGCGAGAATGGGAAGTCATACTGCAGTACGTATGGTAAGTGAAAATATGGGCGGGGCTGGGGCTCAGCGGTAGAGCGCTCGCCTAGCACGTGCGAGGCCTTGGGTTCGATCCTCAGCACCACGTGAAAGTAAAATATTGTGTCCATCTGCAACTAGAAAATAAAATATTTATAAAAAACAAGTCAAAATACACTCTACAGTCATGCATATCTAGAAAGAACAAGTAAAAATAATTTTAAAAAAAGGACTGAGGGTGCAGCTCAGTGGTACAGCCCTGGTTCAATACCCAGCAAAAAACCAAACACACACATAAACTAAGTCTCTTGCTCTATTTCTTTTTCTTTTTAAGCCCTTGAGTATTTATCTTTTTTATTGATTTGAAAGTGCTCTTTATGTAGTAAAGACACTAAGACATACAGTTCTGACATCCATGTCACCAATACTTCCTTCAGCTTGTCGACCCTTTAATGTCTTGTGGTGTTTAAATGGACGTATGCCTTGTGTGCTTAAAGACGGTCTGTTGCTGTTTGCGCCCATGGTTTCCACCCTTCCTGTCTCTCCACCCCGAGGTAGTGGGCGCACTCAGCTTTATTTCCTTTTAGCATCTGAGCCTGATTTTCTCTTCCCGTCCTCGAGACCCTTTGTGTGTGTGTGCGGGGCTGTTTGCTGGTGCTGGCAGGATGGTGCCCCGTCTTCTGGGGAGGCTGCTGTGGAAGGCTTCAGCGCCTTCTCAGCCTCCAAAGGCAGCGCCTCCCGCCAGGCCCTGGCGAGCTTGGGTCAGAGACCCGTCTCAGCGCCCTTCCCGCTGCGCTTGCCCGCTCTCTGCTGCATTGGGCTATCTGGTGCAGTTTTCCCCAAGAATGTGAGAATCACATGCTAAAGAAGAAAGTGTCCTTGTTGATTTTATTGGAATTGCATTTGCTGTCTAATTCGTTAAGAAATAACCTGTGTTTTGAGAAGCTAAGTCCAGGACTGTGGTACTTCCTTCTTGAGTGCTTGGCCTGGTGAGATGGCATGCACCTGTAGTTCCAGCTCCTCTGGGGGCTGAGGGCAGGAGGGCTTGAGTCCAGGAGTGTAAGACCAGTCTGAGCAACATAGTGCCTTAGACACATCCGAGGGATTCAGGAGGCTGAGATAGGAGGATGCCAAGTTTGAGGCCAGCCTCACCAACTTAGTGAGACTCTGATTCAAGATAAAATAAAAGCCAAGCACAGTGGCACACACCTGTAATCCCAGTGGCTTGGGAGGCTGAGGCAGGAGGATCACAAGTTCAAAGCCAGTCTCAACAGTGGCGAGGCACTAAGCAACTCAGTGAGACCCTGTCTCTAAATAAAATTCCAAATAGGGCTGGGGTGTGGCTCAGTGGTCAAGTGTCCCTGAGTTCAATCCCCAGTACCAGAAAGAGAGAGGGGGGAGGGAGAGAGAGGGAGAGGGAGGGAGGGAGAGAGAGAAGGGTTGGGTTGTAGTTAGGTGCCAAAGTCTGCCTGGGTTCAATCCCAGTACTTCAGGAAAAAGAAAAAGAGCCCTGCAGATTTCTTTTTATCTTTATTCCTAGTTATTCTGTTTTGATTGGCATTGTAATATTTTCCTATTATTTTTTCCTTTTTTTAGTATTTATTTTTCGTTTTAGGTGGACACAATATCTTTATTTTTCGTTTATGTGGTGCTGAGTTTCGAACCCAGTGCCTCATGCATGGTAGGCGAGCGCTCTACCACTGAGCCACAACCCCAACCCTTGTTTCTTATTTTTAACCTGAAGTTAGTATACATGTTGTTGACGTTCACACCCTACTTTGTGTACAGATTAAGGTGCCCGTCACTCAAGAAGAGGCCAGCCTGGCCTCCTCCCTGCCTCCTCCCTGGCCTCCACCCTGGCCTCCTCCCTGCCTGCTCCCTGCCTGCTTCCAGGGGTGTTTTGGTGCTTTCCACCCCAACCCTCAGGACCTCAGGGCCTTCCCTTCCAGCCCTGAAGCAGCCGCTCTTCTTTGTTCTCATGTCTTCATGGGACAAGAGCAGGTGGGACCTCCGGTCCCTTCATGCTGTCACCTCTCCCCCAGGTGAGGAAACGGAGGCTCTCATTGCAGCCCACCTGCTCTGGGGCCTCTCAGAAGACCTGAGGCCCTGTCCCATGGAGGCCCCGGGTGTGTGCCCGCTGTGGTCTGGGTCACCCAGGCCTCCTCCACACGGCCTCGGAGGCTTCCAGTCCTGCCGTTAGGGCTGGCGGAAACCCCCACAGGGGAGTGGAAAGTCCAGAATTCTACAGGGGCCGCTGTGCTGACCCCCAACCGGAGGCCAGGTGGCACCTGCCCACTAAAATAGGCTCCAGGCCCGGGCCCGCCGCACCTGCAGGAGGCCAGGGCTTCCCAGAGAGCCAAGGAGACGGGGACCTTGCGGCAGTTTCCATTTCTCCTGTCTGCTCCTCTGGCTGGGGCGTCCTCACCTGGGAGGGAAAGTCCACCAGGCTGAGGGGGTGGCCTTAGGGGTGCTGGTGCTCGGAGGGGGCTGGGCTGAGCACACGGCGTCCCTTGGGTGCCTTCCTGTGTGAGCTCTGGAGCCCACGGGCCCAGGGATCCCATCGGTGAGCTTCGCTGTGGCCAGACCTGGGCACACGCTCCAGGAAGTGAGCAGAAAGTCCCAGAATGGGCAGGAGTCACAGGCCATGGGGGTCTGAGTGGCCTCAGCTCATGCTTGAACACTTTTACCCAGTGTGCCCAGAGGAGAGGGCAGGAAAGGCCAGCAGGCAGCGGCCTCCGCCCCGGCTGTGGAGGAGAACCTGGCTCTCGGAGGGGCAGCCCAGGTGGGCCACGGCCAAGCGTCCCCGGGTGTCTGAGGCAGCACAGTGCAGGGTGTCACCCAGCTCCACGGCCACGACCCACAGCACTGGCCTTGGGCTCAGAGCCCTGAGGTGGGCGGCAAAGGGCCTGTTCCCAGCCCAGTCTCCGGAAGGTTCTCTGGCTCCAGCCCTCCCTCCCTCCTTCCTTCCTCCTCCTTCCTCCCTCCTCCTCCCTCCTCCTCCTTCCTCCTCCTTCCTCCTCCCTCCCTCCTCCCTCCCTCCTTTATTCTCTCCCTTCACTGAGGACGGGAAACATCTTCTAGTTTGCTGAGGTTCACTGACGTCAAACCTGCCATCCTCTGGACCCAGCCTCCCAGTCACTGGGATTGCAGGAGGGTGGCCTGTGTCCACCCTCTTGTTTCTTCACAATTGCTTCTCAGAGAAGGAGTGGACTTGCCCGGAGTCACCCCAGGGAGGGCCAAGCTCAAAAGCCCACCCCACTCCTCCATCAAACTGGGGCCCTCCACCTGATCCCCACAGCCCAGACCTGGAGCACTGAGGAGGGACCCTCCACCTGATCCCCACAGCCCAGACCTGGAGCACTGAGGAGGGCCCTCCACCTGATCCCCACAGCCCAGACCTGGAGCACTGAGGAGGGACCCTCCACCAAGTGTGCAGGTCCCCCAGGGGTCAGTGCTCCCATCTAGCACCAACCCCCGTGGACGTTTCTCATCAGTGCCACTTGGAGGTGCCACCATGTCTGGCCAGCCCAGAAGAGGCTAGGGGCACTGTCCTGACTTCTCACCCAGGACAGAAGGGGGAAGCCGGAGCCCTCCCCTGAGCTCCTCTGCTGCACCGGGTTCCAAGGCAGTAGCCCTGAGGGTCAGTAGGTCCAGGGCTTGGCCTGCAGCCCTCCAGGGAGAGGAGGAGGCGGGGCAGGCTGGCTGCCTTGGAAACCTTCCCTTATCACAGGCCAATCTGCAATCCTTGCAGCAAAAGCCCCTGCCCTGATTGGCTCCTGGGCAGCGGCCTTTGCCCTTCCCAGGGTGGGCCAGTATAACAGAGCCCCTGGGCCGGGCCTGCCAGGCGCTCTGGAGCTGGCAGCTCTCCCTGCCTGACCACAGGGGCTTCTCGGCAGGGAGCGCAGGCAGGGCACGCAGACGCCTCTGACAGCCCAGGAGCTCAGAGAGACTCCAAGGCAGAGGGACCCTGAAGCCGAGGGACACTGTGGTGGGGAGAGGGGCTGCCAGCCTCCCAGCCCTGGGACCCCCACCCAGCCCTATGGCCTGCGAGACTCGGGCTGCTGGGGACTCGGTGCCGCGCCGCCTCCTGAGACTGTACCGCACCGAGATCGCCGTGGCTGTGGACAGCGCCTTTCCGCTGCTGCATGCGCTGGCCGACCACGACGTGGTCCCTGAGGACAAGTTCCAGGTGGGCCCCGCCCACACGCCAGCGGATGACCCCAGAACTAGTGCCCAGGATCGCTGCCCTAGCCCTCCCAGCCTCCCCTGCCCCTGCCCACAAGCCAGGTGTGGACCCAGCCACAGCCCTCCTGCCACCTCCCCCAGGAGCCAGGGGAGGTCTCCAGGACTGGGTGCAGGTGGCCCTGCCCCTCGCCCTCCATGCCCCCATACCACCGTCCCCAGGAGCCGGGGGAGGGGCCCAGAGGACCAGACCTTCTGCCGTCTGCGGCTGCCTCCCAGCTTGGTGGGAGAAGCCGCCACTCAGAGGCGCCGCCTGGCTGTTGCTGCAGGAGACCCTTCGTCTGAAGGAGAAGGAGGGCTGCTCTCAGGCCTTCCATGCCCTCCTGTCCTGGCTCCTGACCCAGGACACTGAGGCCATCCTGGACTTCTGGAGGGTTCTCTTCAAGGACTACAACCTAGAGCGCTATGGCCGACTGCGGCCCATCCTGGACAGCTTCCCCAAAGGTGTGCCCGGCCCTGGGCTGGGCTCCTGGTTGGGTTCAGCCTTGTTGGGGGATTGGGGCAGCTGGTGTGAGGTGGAAGGTGTGTGTTGGGGTGTCTGGGGAGGCCCCCAGTGACCCCCAAGACTCTTGGATTCTAAGAGGCAAAGGGCAGAGGACTTGTCCACCTTGCTCTGAGGATGTCCAGTCCTATCCTCCAGACCAAGGAAAGGCTCTAAGACCCTGCTCCTGCCCATGAGCTGCAGATGTGAACCTCAGCCAGCCCCGGAAGGGGAGGAAGCCTCCTACCAGCCCCAAAGTCTCAGTACTGCCACCCAGACCCCCCACCAAGAGGAGGGCCCCGGAGGAGCCTCGAGCCGCCCCATCAGCAGCCCTGACCCCAAGGGGCACCTCCAGCCCAGGTATCCAGTGGGAGATGGCCGTGGTCACAGTCTCCCCTAGGAGTCCCACCCCCTCCCTTTCTGGCTCCAGGGTGTCTGTCCCACCTGCCTGGGCACAGAAGCTGCCTGTCCAGGCTGCAGAGGCCACTCTGGGTACTGCGAGCCATACCCTGGAAGGGTCTGTCTGAGTTTTTAAGTGGTAAAGGGGCAGGAGGGTCTCATTTTCCTTTCTACTGGTGAGGAAACCAGAGCCCAGTACCATGAAGGAGCCCACAGGGAGTCAGGGCCAGCACCTGACTCCACCTGCTGCCCTCCCACCTGGCCACCAGCATTGCCCCCGCCCCTGCCGAAGCCCCCTGCTCCCAGCTCTCCCTTCCAGGCTCCCACGTGAAAGCCAAGCCAAAGAAGCCAGAGGGCCACGTGGAGCCACAGCGCCTCCCGCTGGGGAACGGTGAGCAGGCCGGGTCCAGGGAGCTGGGGACACAGGGAGTGGGGCCCAGGGAGCAGGGCCCAGGGAGCTGGGGAACTGGGAGCCGGGGGGCCAGGGTTGGACGGAAGGGCTCACACCGTGGAGGGCTGTCTTGGGAGCAGGGCCAGGCTGGCCTGACTTCTCGCCCTACGGGCCAACCTGTGCAGGCACATGTCGAGAGAGGGGACACCTGGGGTTTTAGCGTGACCTTCCAGGGACTCCGCACTGTCCTGCACTGGGACCCTCCTTTAACCCCCGCTCTGCCCTCCTATGATCCCGTCTTCAAGGCCCAGGCCCATGTGTGAGGAAAACATCTGCTCCTCACTGGGCGCAGCGTAGACTGCCTCTCCCATTGCCCAGGACACCAGCCCACAGACGCCCTGTGCTCAGAGCTGCCCAGGACGGAGTGGGGTTCAGGAACCATCCTCCCAGGCGACAACCCCCATTTGGGTGGTCCCTTCCCCAGGAATTCAGACCATGTCTGCTTCAGTCCAGAGAACTGTGGCTGTGTCCTCTGGGGACATCCCAGGAGCCCACGGGGCCGTGGAGGGGATCCTCATCCAGCAGGTGTTTGGGTCAGGTAGATGCACAGGGTGGGGAGAGGGTGGCAATGGGGACCCTCCCCTCTGCTCCCTGGTGGTCCCAGAGTGGAGGCAGCCAGCTTCCTGCACTGGCTCCGTGGGCTTTGGAGGGGCTGAGACGCTGAACTTCCCCGAGTGGGAGGGACTTCTGCCCAGCCAGCGGCCCAGGCCACCCCCAGCACAGGATGCCCATCGCCCCAGGTCACCTCCTCTCCACAGATGGGTCCTGCTGGGACACAGGTCACACCCTCAGTTGTATCCCACTCTCCACTGGGGATGGCCTGCAGCCTCGTGTCCCTGCTCCGGTGCCGCCGGTGACGAGGTGTCCAGTCCCCTCACACCCTGGCCAGGTCCTTCTCCTGAGCCCCAGGAAGCTAGCGAGTGACCTACCTACCGGGCAGCCAGTTTCTGGCTATCGGGAGCCAGCGTGTCATCTGACCAGGACCCAGCAGGGCCTACTGGTGGCAGACCACCAGCCATCACGTCATCCAATCGACTGTCCCTGCCACAGAGTTCTCTCTGAGCTGGACACGGGCTATGGACACCAAGGACGGCCAGAGTGGGCCTGGGAGCAGATGCCAGCCCTGGTCTCCCCATCAGGGGTGGTCCCAAGGGCCCTGTATGAGTGAGCTAGGGCTGTTACAATGACCGCCAGACTGGTGGCCTCAACAGACCCCCAGGGTGAGGTGTGGGCAGGGCCACACCCTCTGCAGGCTCTGGGAGGTCCCTCCTGTCTGGGGCTGCCCGTCCCCCCTGGGCTGTGGTGGCCTCACCCCAGGTTTTGCCTGTCTCACATGGCCTCTCCACACCAGTCATTGGGTTTAGGGTCCAGGGTGACCTCATGTTATCAATTACATCTACAAAGATCCTATTTCCAGATGGGGTTCTATTGTGAGGTTCTGGGTGTGTGTGGATTTGGGGGCCTGTCCAGTGTGGCACAGTGCCCGGGACCTGGACCTGCCTTGGCTGGGATGGGAGGGGGGTGGCAGAGGGGCAGCAAGTCACAGCTCATGCAGCCCGTCTCTGCCACACACCCCACCCCAGTAGTGGCTGGGGCTGTGGGAAGCTGTGAGCCCAGGACAGCTGGCATCTCCTCCCAGGGGGCTCCAAGAAGTGCATCCAGGTTGGGGGGGAGTTTTACACTCCCGGCAAGTTTGAAGACCCTGGCGGAGGTGGGAAGAGCAAGACGCGCAGTGGTGGGGGTATGAAGCCTCTGGTCCGAGCCAAGGGAACCCAGGGCACTGTCCCAGTAAGCACTGCCCTGACCCCCTGGGGAGGCTGGGCCCTGGGGAGGCTGGGGTGGGACCCATCCCCCTCCCCACCCGGCAACTGTGCTGCCCTTGGGCCCGGGCTCTGCTAGGCAGCTGGGGGCTGCTGTCAAAACGCACCTGGTGCCAGTGGCCACGGGTGCCCTTTAGTGCCCAGGGTCCCTCCACTGTGGCCCTCTTCTCCCTTGCAGGGTGGAGGTGAGCAGAGGATTATCCAGCAAGACAGGATCCCAGTCCTTCCAGCCCTCCCGGGTGAGCCCCAACTGCACCAGGTAACGCCCTAGGCCGTGAGAGGAGACCGCCCTCCCCATGGCCCCATGCAGGTCTTTCTGAGGCCTCTGCGCTTGTCCTGGGCACTTAGGTGCCTGAAGCACAGAGGCCAGAGCTCCTGCCCAGGCCTAGCATCTCCTCCCCCGTGCCCCTCCCCTTCCCGGCTGTGTGTTTTTCTGATAAAACACAAGTTTCACATGAGTCTGAAAAGTGAGATCCTCTTGGACTTTTGAAATCAGTGTTGGTCCAGGCTGAGTGAGCGTCTCTCGGCTAGGGGGTGGCGGGGACTGCTGCCAGGCAGAGCTGGAGGATCCTCAGGGATGTCCAGCTGTCCTTGGCTCCCAGCACTACCTCTTGGTGAGGTGGACAGGTGTGGCCAGTGTCTGCCATCCTTGGTTACAAATCCCAGCACTTGGTTCCAGGTGCTCTGCTGGCCTTGAGCACCCAGGGTGGATAGTCCTGTCCTGCTCTGTAGCAGTGCCCTGGCTGTCCCGTGCCCATGAATATTGCCTTGAGTGTGAAGGTCACTGCAGGACCAGCCTGGTGGCCTGGTGCTCCTGGAGGAGGTGCTGTCCTGACTCCTGGCTGCAGAATGAACACTACCCAGGCAGAGGCCCGGGAGGGTGGAGGCCCAGGGGAGGGAGCAGCAGGTGCCTGGGGCTGATAGGAGACTTCTTGGGGCCCCTCCTCAGGGGCTGCCTGAGGGTGGAGTACAGGCCAGGGGGCCACCAGGAATCCAGGGGCCACGAGTGAAAGGGCTACTTCCATGAGGGATGGCCTGGCAGGTCTGTGTCAGAGCTAGAACCCTAGAGGTAGACAGGCTGTGGGCCAGCCAGAAGGCCGGGAGGGCCCTGGGAGTCCAGGTCCCCAGAGATGAGGCGCTGCAGGCGGGGCCATGGCAGGGGAGGGGCTCTTGGGAAGGGTGCCCCCTCCAGGGTCTGCATGGCTCACTCTTGCCTGCGCCAGAAGAACGAGGACGAGTGTGCCGTGTGCCGGGACGGCGGGGAGCTGATCTGCTGTGATGGCTGCCCCCGGGCCTTCCACCTGGCCTGCCTGTCCCCACCACTGCGGGAAATTCCCAGGTGAGCACGTCGCCTGGCATCATGGAGGCTGCCATCCACTGACCCTGAAGGAGAAGACACCCAGAAGACTCTGGATCCAAGGGGGGAATTGAGGCCCTCCTGGGGGGGCTTTGGTTCAGGGGCTGGCTGTGAGCGGGGCCTGGGTTCTCACACCAGGTCACCTGCCTCCTTGCTTGTCCACATAGTTTACCCAGGTCAACAGGACCCCTGAGGGCAGCAATGCCCCAAGCACAGAGGCCCAAGGCAAAGGTGGCCATCCCATCCCCTCTTGCCTTAGGGGCATCCACCCCCTTCCTAGGCACACCAGAGTCCTGCTCCCAGGTGGACTGGGGGACACAGAGGCCACAGAGCCCCAGTCCCCAAGGGCTGACACTACCTCCAAGGACTGGTGTCACTGATCATGCCATGAGACCCTGACCTCGGTGGGGTGTGAAGCCTTCTCAGTCCACGTCTGAGCAGAGCAGTCTGTGGGAGGGGTGGCCGAGGGAACCCAGACCAGTTCTGCCCTGCGCTCCCGGCTGGGTCTCGTCTCTCTGAGCCCGTCTGTCTCTGAAAGGAAGGTCCAGCCAGGCCCTCCCTCCACCCCTCTGATGCTCACATTCTTCCTCTCCCCTTTGCTCCTAACCGTCGCCTATTCCTGGGCATCATTCCCTTGTGGAAATGTGGGTGGTCCAGCTGAGGGGGGCCCACCAGCTGAGCACCCTGTGACAGACAGGCACAGACCACTGCAGGGTCCTGGGCATTGGAAAGTATGAGGGTTCATCAGAGAAGCACTCATAGGGCACACTGACCACGCTGGCCAAGGCTATCCCACTAGGGGTCAATATCCCACGTCTGGGCTCTCCTGCTCACGAGCACTTGCAGCCTGCTCCACTTCCCCACCTATAAAAGGAAATGGTGGCTTGCAGAGTGGCCAGGCCTCCCTTGCCTGTGGATCTGTGAGTCCATCTATAGTCTCTGCTTTGTCTTGCATGCTTCTGACTGGTGGCCACACGAGCAGCGGCACCTGGAGGTGCGCATGCTGCCTCCAGGGGAGAGTCCAGCAGGGCCTGCCCCAGGCCGAGGAGCACCGGCCTCCAGAGCCACCTGCAGAGCCCACGGTATGCCCAGGCCTGCCCCCAGGCTGGGTGACCTCTTCCTGTGTCCTGCCCCTCTGGAGTCCTACCTCCTGGCCACCCCTTGCGTTGGGCCTGCCCCAGTGGTAGAACTGTGCCCATCCCCTGCCTGATCAATTTGACCCTATAGTTGGCACCTTCTGTGAATCTCCTGCAGGGTCCCAGGGCGTGGGAAACTACCCTTACCCCGCTCTGACTGGGGGCCTCAACCCCCCCTAGCACCCTTGGGGCTTCACTGTGACCACTGATAACACTCTCCAAAGGTGTCTGGAGCCTTCTGTTCCAGCAAAGCCCTGAGGGCTATGACCGGGCCCTGTGCATGCCCAGTGTTTTCTCTGGGGCCCTAAGGCTACAGGGCACCCTGTTCTCAGGTGGGGAAAGGGCTAAAGACCTTGTTGAGGGCCAGGGAACCTGGACTTGCATCCAGGTCTCTACATCCCAGAACCCACTATGGGGTCCTTCCCACCACATCACCCCTTCCCCAGGCCCAAGTTCCCAGGTCCCTCTGGTCACTGACTCCCAGGAGGGGCTAAGCAGTGTCTTGCAGCCCTTGGAGTGTTGACTCTCGGGTTCCAGGCCCCCCTGGGACTGCGGCCAGCAGGAGAGGAGGTGAGAGGCCTGCCCAGGGAGCCACTCCCTGCTGTGGACACCACTTTCGCCCCCACACACCTGCTTGCCCCGACTCCCACAGTCACCCTGCCCGTGCTGGACCCTCCTGCCCTGTGCCCCTCCCTGATGAGTGCCAACCCAGAGGGGCAACAGGTGAGTGAGGGGGCAGCACTGAGGGCCGGGCATTGTCTCCAGGGGGCTAGGAGCTTTCAGGGCAGTTGGATGAACCTGAAATAGGAGAGGGGATTATGCCAACAGTGAAGCCACACCCTCCACACCTGAGAGAACTGGAGTAGGAATCAGAGGGTCAGGGTTTGGGGAGGAAGGAGGAAGCAGAGCGGCTAGGGGAGGACGATGGAGGAGGCTGCTGGGATGCGGAAGAGGGGGGTGCAGCAGGGGCGACACATTCCCTGCTTCCAAACACCCACCCAACTCGGGAGCCGGGGCCTCACCACCGAGCCCCTCTGAAGGCCAGACGGTGAGGACCCAATGCCTCCTCCCCGCTGCAGCCCCTCTCGCACCCCCCCCTCCCTCCCAGGGGCTCTGGGCCAGCTCAGGGGCTCTGTGTCTGCAGGGCACAGCCTGAAGGTGCTGAGGTGTTCCTGCGCTCTGGGGACTTGGGAGCCGCCAAACTCACTATCTTCCAGCTGCCACTCGCAGCCTTGCAGTTTCCCTTGGGCGCCCCGGTCCCCTGGGGACTGACCTGCCATCTAACCCTGAGGTGGTCCGGAGGCAGGGTGCGGAGGGCCCGGGTTCCCAGCCACCCCCCTCTATCGCTCTTGTGCAGGGTCCCGCGCTCGGCGCGCGGTGCGGCAGTATGCGGGGACGGGACGGACGCGCTTCGGTGCGCGCACTGCGCCGCCGCCTTCCACTGGCGCTGCCATTTCCCGTCCGTTGCCGCCGGGCCGGGGTGAGTTGGGGTGAGTTGGAGTGAGTTGGAGTGAGTTGGGGTGAGTGGCGCGGCCGACCTGGACGCGAGGGTTGGGGAGGGAGGGTCGGTGTCCCCACAGCAGAGGGCGCTCCGGACCCACCCAGGCCTCTCCGCCCCTCCGCCAGCACCCGCCTGCACTGCAAATCCTGCTCCGGAGACCCAGGCCCCGCCGCCAGGGAGGGAGCGCCAGCCCCCAGCCCCGCCGGCCCGCCCGCTGGGCCGGCCAAGGTCAGTGGGTCCGGGGGCGGGTCCGGGGGGCGGTACCTTGCGGGGAGCGCATCTCAGCGGAGACGCTGTACCCACTGACCGTGTGTTAGTTATTTTCATAAAGTATTTTTCATATAAATCGACTCTTTTGATAATTTAAATCTACTTAAAAAGGAAACGTCCTAAAAAATAGCAATTTTGAAGTCCTTGGATGCAGAGCTCGCCCATGGGCCTACTAGCCCTCGGCCCCTAGGACTGCCCGGGGCAGGGGTGAAGGGACAGAGGGAGGAGGTCGTGGGTTGGGGCTGAAACAGGCCGCGAATCCGGTGCTGACCCTGGTCCTCCACGAAATCAGAACGTGGGGCCTTTTGTAGCTAGGGCGCTCAGAGGGCACAGTACCCGAGGTCCCAGCCAGCAGCTCTTTCTTCCGGTCCCCATGCCCCGCGTGATGTCAGATGCCCAAGAAGGCCTACACAAGAGCCTGCCGTGCTTCTGCCTCTGACCGGACACCTGGGGCATCAGAGCAGGACTGCCCTGACCCCCGGGGACTCCAGTGGAACCGTGGCCTGGGCCAGCTCCCGTGCTGTCCCACGTGTGGCACTGGTGTATTCAGGGACACCACAGAGCCTGCTGGGCCCTTGCTTCCTGGGTCCCCTCTCACCAGGGGAAAGCAGCAGGAACAGTCCCCATGCAGACCCCTGGGTTGCTCCTGCTCCACCACCCAGGGCCAGCCCCACCTCTCGGGGCCTGTATTCCCAGACCAGACCAGACAGTGTGGAAGAGCTGAGATTCAGCAATTTTGAGCTACAAACCCAGCAATTTCATATGATTCAGCATCATGTGGGGCCCTCTCCTGCCTCACCCATAAGCCTGGGGATGGCTGGGCCTCATCCCCACGGGCCTGGCATGCTCGTAGGCCAGTGACCGGCTGGCACCAGACCCCACCTTCTCTCTCTGGGCCTTGGGTCTCCTGGCCAGTTCCCAAAGTCCCAGAAGGCCTGTGGAACCCTTGGGGGCAGGCAGCCCTGAGCTCACTTCTGCCCACCCTGCCGCATGCTGCTGCCCCAAGGGTTCAGCATTAGAATCTGCTCTTGTGCTGCTGGTGGCAGCGCCCCCTGGCCCCCAGGCCTGCCAACTCTCTGAGGAAGCCTGCTTCTGTGTTCCCAGCAAAGCTGCAGGGTGGGGTTGACTCTTCCCTCTCTCGGGTTCCAGGCGGGAGATGACTCTGCAGGTCAGGAGCCAGTTCTGCACAGGGATGACCTGGAGTCCCTCCTGAGTGAGGTAATGGTCACCTGGCCTGGGAGAGGCCCACTACTTCTCCACTGCCCCCACCTCAGCCAGGACCTCAGTCCTTACGTGGGCAGTAGGAGCATTGTAGACAACAGGGCTCCCAGAGTGGAGGTCAGGGTCGTCCCTGCCCCTGCAGCTGCTCCTCCAGGAGGGCGCTGGCCCTGCCATGCCCACACAGGAGCCCCAGGGCTGCCACCCCACATTGAGCCCCTCCCACTTCCAGCAGGCACACTAGGTCATCAGAGCCAGGACCCCAGAGGCCCATGGCCCACGGGCTCTCGGCACCAGCCCATGGTGCTGCAGCCCACCCTGTTCCCCAGGGGCACTGGGGTAGGGTGGACCCAGCGCCTCTGTCCCTCGCTCTCCCCACAGCCCGCTGCTTCCTAGGAGGAGCAGGTAGGTTTCCTGGAAAGAGCATCTGTTTCTCAGGGGCCTCGTTGTCTTACAGGAGGACAAAGTCCTCTAGTTGCTCCCACGCCACAAGTGGCCAACATGGCCTCCTCAGTGTCAGCCTGGTCCTTCAGGTTCCCACCACCCACCTGCCCTGTGTGGTGGGTCATATACAGGCAGACCCCCAGCACTGCAGATGTCTAGAGACTCCGGTCCTGAGAGGGACAGGTGACTCAGGCCCTGGATGAGGGTGTCATAGTTCTGAGGCGGGGCAGATATTTGGGGAACTGGAGGGCCTCCCCGGACTCCCCAGTCCTGTTGGAGCATCAGACCCCTGAGCCGAACGAGGAGGGACACAGGGAAGAGGCCACCCAAGAGGCAGAACAGCCGTGGAGGCCCTGCTCTGAGCTCAGCGAGGAGCACTGGACAAGGAGTCTCCTGCTGCTGGCAGTGGCCCTCCTCCCTCCCCTTGAACCAGAGGGTCAGAGGATGTGACTCGGGGTGGGGCGGGGCGGGCAGTCCTCTCTGAGGACCCACCAGGGCCTGTTGTCTTGCAGCACTCTTTCGAGGGCATCTTGCAGTGGGCCATACAGAGCATGTCCCGCCCGCTGGCCGAGGCGCCCCCGTTCTCCTGATCCAGGGAGGCCCAGGACCCCGTGACCACATGGCGGATGATCTGAGCCTGCACTCACACCGTGGGGCTCTTCTCAGAGGACAGAGGGGCACATGTGCAGGCCGGGCTGGGGCCAAGAAGAACTGGAGAGTTCCAAGTGCTGGCCATGCTGGCCTATGGGGGACACAAGACCATCATGTGTCCTGAAATTAAAACCGCTTCTGTGGGGCTTGGAGGTGCTGCACTGCCTTGGTTTGTGGGGTGGATTCCTGCTCCTGCCGTGCAGGCCCTGCGGCTGGAAAGGCCCAGCAGAAGCCACAGGGAAGGGAACAGCTCCTGTGCCCCTGCAGCAACGTTAGGCCCTGTGTGGCCCCCGAGGCCTGTGGGGCCGGTCACACCTCTACCTCACCCCCCAGCACCCTCCCGGTGCCCCAGGCCTCCCTCCTAAACTCGGATGGCCAGGCTCAGAGGGGGGTGGGGGGGGTGGTTGTGTGGCGCTGCTCTCCGCAGTCTCCTCCCTTGGGGCTCTGAGCGGGGCTTGTGACCTGGAGGCTTGCTCGCTCGCTAGCTCACTTGTGCGAGAAGCCTGTGTGCACAACACTTCCCAGGCCTTGGGGTCCCAGAGGGGGATTCCGGTGGAGGGCAGTGACCTCACCTGGGGCGACTGCTGTGAAGCACAGACCAGGGCAGGGCCAGAGAGGACGGGAACTGGGCTGGAGCTCCCTGGAGGGGAGAGGAAATGGGGACGGTGGATCCGTCTGGGCACAGCAAGGAGGGGGCCTGCCCTGCTGGAGCCAGCAGGGCCTATCTGCAGGACAGACAGGAGGTCAGGGGTTGGGCCCAGCCGCCCATGGGGGCCGGGACAAGGGGCCAGGGCTGTGCCTTATTTTATCACAGTGCCTGCCCTGGCACTTGACTTCAGTCCTGGTTCTGACCGACTCCTGCTGGGAATGTGGCTTGGGACAGGACCTCGCCCAGTTCCTGGACACATCCCCAGGTGGAGGTGATGGCAGAACCTTGGTAACATCCCACCTGCAGACCCTGTGACAGAATGAATGCCCAGATGGGGATCAAAGACCCTGGGAGGGACGGGAGGGCCTGCAGGCCTCGCCATGCATGGCGTGCGGAGCTGGGACACATGTCCTGACATGGGCCACATGGCTTGTGTCCTCGTGCCTGCCCTGGAAGGGCTCAGGAAGGGAGCCACAGCTAGAGGTGATAGCAAGGACACTCAGTCCCCTGTCTCTCAGTCCGCCACCCCCAGGGGCCACCTCTCTTCACAAGCCTTGGGGGCGAGATGGAGAGGCCATGGAGAAGGTCCGAGCTATGTAGTCCTGTCCACCAGTGTCCACACTACCCTCCCTGGCCCAGGAGACCCTCCAGCCCGTTCCCAGGAGTGCCTGGCCCTCCTCTCAGCTCAGGGAGGGCTGGCTGCACTGGGGCTCACTTGGGGACCCGGGGACACCGGAGAGCTAGCTCCCCGAGTTCCTCTGTAGGCGGGGGCTAGGTGAGCCTCCCCGGGCCCAGTGCCCCCCTTTCTTGGGGCTCCTGGTTCCGTGCACCTGCGCCGTCTCCTCCATGCAGCCTGCTGCTCTAGGGGACCCAGCAGAGCCCCAGCCTCTCTGAGTCCGGCCGCAGTGGGCTCCGTGGGCCAGCTGGGGTTCCCCGCCAGCACTGTTCAGTCCTGTGAGAAACCCCAAGAATCCTGCTCAGGGTAGGCGTGGAGGGAGGTGCAGGATGACCCCCGCCCCTCTGGACCCTGGGCCAAGGAGGCTGCCGTGCGCCTCTCATGGACTTCGATGCTCTTGGAAGTCCCCTACTGCTGGTGGCCAGTGTGCCTCGTTTCATAATAGTGTCCCCTTAGCCAAGCCTCCTGAGGGAGCCGCTCAGCAGCAGAGCCCTGGCCTAACATCTGCAAGGGCCTGGGTTTCATCCCCAGCACAGGAAAAAGGAAAAGAGAAATCAAAGCCCCCACCCCCAAGCCTCCTGACTCTGAGGCAGGACCGTGGCTGGGCAGCCCTGGCTCGCTCTCCAGGCTGCAGCCCCTGGTGTCCGGACTCAACTTGTCCTGCCTGTCCGCGTCTACCATCCAGAGCCCAGAAGGAGGTCTGCCCGCGACAGCCCCCAGTGTCTGCAACTGAGCCCGGGGTGGGTGCCGACGTGGTGGAACCAGCTGGACCTGCAGGCTGTCTATCTCAGAGCCATCCCCCACCTGTGGCCGGTGGCCCACTGTGTTGAGCTGCCCAGGGCCACAGCTCAGGGCCTCAGGGCCTCAGGTCCCAGGTGCCCATCTCTCTCCATTCTGGAGGCTGCATTCGGAAATCAAGATGGGGGAGCGGCCTCCCTTCCTTGGCTTGGAGATGGCGTTGTCCCCCTGTGTCCCCACAGGGTTGTCATTTCTGTGTCCTGATCTGTTCTTAAAAGGCCTCTGATTGGATTAGGGCCCACCTGGTGACTTCATTTTATCTTACATCTTCCATAGTTGCATTCTGAGGGGCTGCGGGACTCTCTTGGACCACACCTGAGTCAGCCTCTTGTGAGTTCTTGACTTGGCCTTGATCTTGGGCTCTGTCCTTGGAGTCCAGTTTCAGCAGGAGCTCTGCACAGTCAGTGTGGAGTCTGACACCTGGAATTTGATCCCCCCCCCCCCC
>NW_025999968.1:62394473-62399135 GCF_001458135.2 Marmota marmota marmota
CCCCCCAGGAGGGTGCTGGGGTCCCCCTCCCCCTCCCCGCCTCCTGCCCCGTGTTCCCTCCCCCCAGGAGGGCGCTGGGGTTCGTGGGCCCTGACTCAGCTTTCCCTCTGCACCCCAGGCCTCCTTTCAGGTCCTGCAGAGCTGGGGGAGGGTCTGCCCTGGCTCACAGGGGTTGAGGGTACCGTGTCCTGGTCCAGGACCTAGACCCCAGGGCGGCTCCAGGGGCCAGGGCCATGTTCGGTGGCTTTGCCAGTGGGTGAAGCCTGGGGTGTCTCTGACTCAGACTCGGAGCCGGGGGTCCCGGCTGAACATCATCATCATTGCGGAGGGTGCCATCGACCGCAACGGGAAGCCCATCTCGTCCAGCTATGTGAAGGACGTGAGTGTGCCGACGCCCTGGGGTGGGCCCAGCCATGGGGAGGGGAGGGTGGGGACGGGTCACGGGCTCAGAGTGCTCCTGCGTCTGCACTCCTCCAGGGCTCTCATTGGGTCCCCACCCTCGCTCTGTGGGGACAGCTGTCTGGGCCTGACCCTGGGCACTGTCCGTCTCTGTGTTGGAAGCCCCCATTCTCTGGGTTCCAGTTGTCATCCAGGACGAGTTCCCTTCAGGGCTGGGCCCCCAGCACCCCAGGGACAGCCCAGCTCCACCTCAGTGACAGAGTGCCCCTTGCCCCATGCTGGATCTGCAGCTGGACACCCCTGCCCCATGAGGAGGAGCCTTCCTATGACCCCTGCCCTGGGCTCCCCTTGTTGGAGCATGGTCCTGGCCCTTGTGCCCCCTCCTTGGGCTCCTACTGGGTGACCGTGTCCCCTTGCACTGTACCAGGGGCCCACCTGCTGTGGATTCCTCTGTCCCCATGCCCAGGGCCACAAGTCCAGGGCTGCGGTGTGCAAGCACATCCCATGAAAGTGCACTCGAACTTCTGTACACACCCACACGCACACCTGGGAAATCTCACCTGTGCACACTCACACGACCCCCAGCTCAGACGCAAGCCTCCTGGCTGCCCTGCAGGCTCTGAGGCTGGGCAGGGGTGAGCTCCGGGCCAGGCCAGTGGAGCGGGGGGCAACGGGTGGCACAGGAGCCCATAGCCCCCCATCTCTCCCCACAACCAGCTGGTGGTCCAGAGGCTGGGCTTTGACACACGAGTGACCGTGCTGGGCCATGTGCAGCGAGGAGGGACGCCCTCAGCCTTCGACCGTGTCCTGGTAGGTGGGCGTCGCCCTGGCTGGGTGAGCGGTTGCACGGGTGTGGGGTGAGTGGTGTGCACGTGACGGTGACGTGCTGGGCGTGCGGTCAGCGTCTCTCTGCTGCCGGTCCTCCCTGGGTGAAGGCTCAGCTCCCTGTCTCTGCAGAACTTGGGCCTGGGGTCCACGAGGCCCCACCCTGCCTGTGTCTCCTTGTCACTGCCCTCTGCACTGCACACGTTGGTAGTTGGGGCTGCAGACCCCCTTGGTGGCTGTGGGCAGGTTCCTGGGGGTCGGGGGAGTGGGGGTGAGCAGAGAGGGGCCTGACTGGTGGCCTCCCGGTGGTTTTGGACTCTCTGGGTTTGCTGTCAGTGGTGCTGATTACAGCTGAGTCTCAGCTCGTCCTCTGAGGAGTCAAGTGGAGCCAGGCCTGGGGCCAGGAAGGCCCATGGGTGGCAAAGAGGCTGCACATGAGGGCTGGTCACCCTGGCAGGGGACCAGGCAGACGAGACTTAGGCTGGTTTGAGACTGCATGATGCTGTGGCCTGGCCCAGTGCTGCTCTGAGCCTTCCCAGAAGAATGTCCGTGTGTGGGCTCCGCCTGGGCCTGCCAAAGACCTGGATGGGACTCACTGACCCTTGGAGGGGTCTCGCTGACCTGGCCAGGCCTCCGCTGCCCCCTACACAATGCATCAGGTGCACATCCAAGACCCCACAAGGGGCTTGGGACTGGGCCAAGCCAGCCACCACCCAGCTTGGTGGGGGGGGGTGCAGCACCAAGAATAGGGAGACGCAGGGGTCCCTCCCTATCTGGAGGTCACAGACTAGCTGGCCAGTGTGTGGACACTGGGTCAGACAAAGGACAGTGTATCACTCATATCTGTGGCCGCCCCCAGAGTCTCCATGCTTCTGGGCTGGTCTTGAGCCTGTGTCCCCACCGGGTGACATGAGGAGCACGCGGTGACACCTCCATGTAGTGGGAACCTGAATCTCAGCCGTGGCCTGCCAGCTGCTCCTGAGACAGCCACCATTGCTTTTCTGGGACTGTCCCCTAATGTCCTGGAAAAGACAGTCTAGAGTAATGAGCAGGTGGGCCTTGCTGTCAAGAAGCGCAGGAACCCAGGAGGCTAACTGGCCGCCTCCCGGTGCCCAGTAACTGCCCAGGGGGACCTGCCACCTGTGGTCATGGAGCAGGTGGTGCCTGCTTGGGCCCTGCATCGCCTGGCTGGCGCTCCTTGGCTGTGCCAGGACCTGCACTCGAGGCTGGCCCCAGCGGGCAGTTCTGGACATTGTAGTCCCTGTGCTCACCACCTGCACCCGCAGCAGGACGGTGGGCTCAAGGAGTTCTGTGGGGGAGGCACCTGGAGAGGCCTCCAGCCCTCCCCTGCTGCCCCGGGGCAAGGCCAGGCCCTCCTGGCAGGACTGTGGGAGGCCTGTGAAGTGGTGGCCGACAGCTGTTGTGGATGCTGGCCACCATGTTCTAGAAGCTGGCCGAGTGGGGCTGAAGCTGAGGTGTGTGCGTCTGCAGAGGGCAGCCGTGCAGGCTGGGCAGAGCAGATGGGCAGGGGAGCTGCCGTGAAGGTGGGCTGCGCCAGCCTGAGCGCCCCTCTCTGCACAGAGCAGCAAGATGGGCGTGGAGGCCGTGATGGCGCTGCTGGAGGCCACGCCCGACACGCCAGCCTGCGTGGTCAGCCTCTCGGGGAACCAGCCCGTGCGGCTGCCCCTCATGGAGTGTGTGCAGGTGGTGAGTACCAGCCCCTCCCTGCATAACGCCGCCCTCAGGCCGGTGCCACCTGCCCTGCCCTGCCCTGCCCTCCTCTGACATTGCTGGTGTGACGGGTGGGGTGGCTCTGCCATGCTGTCCCCCAGTGCAGCACGGGCCTCATGAGGGAGGGCCACAATGGTGGGGGAGGGGCGTGGGCACAGCCCAGGTGAGACAGCCCAAGAGGGGCGTCAGCTGCAGGGGACCTGGCGGTGGTGAGGAGCCAAAGTCCCTCAGTGGCCTTGGGCTGACCTTCGAAGTCCAGTGGGACGTGTGTTTGGTTTAGAATGGGAGGGACAGGGACGAGGAGGAGCAGGGAGGGATGAGGAGGAGCAGGGAGGCAGTGGAACGGTGGGTACAGGTCCAACGGGGACACTGCTGTGGCTGGAGCAGGGATCCAGGAGGGGGTGGGAGGTGAGGCTGAGGGGCTGTGAGGTCAGGATTGAGACCGGCTCTGCCCTGGGACCTGCGGGGAAGGGAGGGCCGCAGGTGGGCAGGGACTGGCGTCCTGACGCTCTCTTCCCGGAGGACCTGCTGTGACTCCAGGGCCCTGCTTCAGCACACGCTGGCCGTGGTCATGGGTCCGGGGCTCTGGCCCAGGACCCTGGGTCTGAGGCAGTGCAAGGCCTGGGCTGCCCCTGCTGGGGAGGACAGGTGGCCGGGTCAGGCACCAGGGGAGCTCCCATGGTGGCGATTTTGGCCCCTGCTGAGGGACCTGCCGGACTGGGGCTGGGAGAGGATGGTGGGCGGATCTCCCCTGCGGGAGCCACGGGGTGGGCTGTGGCCGTGAGGGCGCGCAGGGCCTCCGACGCCTGTGCTTTTGCTTCTTTAAGACAAAGGAAGTGCAGAAAGCCATGGATGACCGGAGGTTTGACGAGGCCATCCAGCTCCGAGGCAGGTGAGGGCGCTGCCCGCTTGCCCCACGGTTGGGGCCGGCGTGGGCTGTGCTCAGCTGCAGAGGTGGGCTCTGCGGGCGCTCACCTGGGGTCCCCTCAGCATTCTTCAGGGAGCCTAGCTGGGGTGGACGTGGGTCTCGGTGGCCAGGACAGAACCTGTTGGACATGCGTGGCATGGCTGAAGGGCAGGCCGGGGGTGGGTAGCACCCAATGCAGAGAGGTTCCAGCTGGCTTGGTACATCATGGCGGGTGGGCTGATGGGACAGTGAAGGCCAGCAGCTGTGTGGACTCCGGTCCTTGGTGGTGTGAATGCCCCTCTCCTGCAGGCGTCCCGGCCACTCTGCCTGTGCAGCTCTGACGGCCCCTTGCTGCGCTCCTGCTCCTGCCGGGGCTGCACAGGCTGGATGCTTTGCTGGTCACCACCCTGTGTGTGCTGGGGACTGAGCCTGCTGTCGAAGGCACCAGCAGGAGTGTGACAACCGGGAAGCCACGCTGCGCAGTCTGGCTGCCTTGTGGCTGTGCCGGGTCCCCGCAGAGCCCCAGGGCGTGTGCCTGACCAGCTTTGCTGGGCGGAGCCGGGGCCTGCACTGCGTGGTGGTGTGGCTGGGGCTGAGCTGCATGACCCGCTTCCTTCCAGGAGCTTCGAGAACAATTGGAACATTTACAAACTGCTCGCCCACCAGAAGCTCTCCAAGGAGAAGGTGAGGCGCGGGAGCAGAGCCGGCCACGTTGCTTCAGAGGCCCTCAGCCCACCGGCTGCGTGCCTCCCCGCCCTGCAGCCTGGGGTCCGCGAGCGGGGGCTGGCCAAGCTGACCTG
>NW_025999968.1:62402357-62411731 GCF_001458135.2 Marmota marmota marmota
CTGTGCCCCTCCTGGGGGTGACGCCCCTCCACTGCGGACCTGCCCTGGCCCTCCTCACCGCCCTCATGGTGTGGGCTGCCGGGCGCTGGGCATGCGCGCCAGTGCTCTGCTGCCCAGCCCCAGCTCCCCGCGCCCTGGGGATGGGACCTCGCTCTCAGGCCCTGCACAGGGCACCTCCCATTGGCTCTTGAAGCACACCTGGGCTTCACCTTGGCCCAGACCCCAAGAAACTTCCTGTATTGTCCTGTCTCCCTTTAAACATTTTTTTTCCCTTGAATTTTCCCTTCCTTTCTTTTTTGGTACCAGGGATTGAGCCAGGAGCACTTACCCACTGAGGCATGTTCTCAGCCCTTTGTCTTGCTGAGTTGCTTAGGGCCTCACTAAGTTGCTGAGGCTTTGAACTTTCCATCCTCCTGCCTCAGCCTCCCGAGTCACCAAGGATCAGGCGTGCGGCCCAGCGCCTGACCAATCTCCTTTCCGAACTCCGAACTCCTTGTGGTTGGCATTGAGCATCACATATCACCATCCCACCTGTTTCTAGCGCGACCCCGAGTGGCAGATTGTGACCCTGGCCCAACCCTGGGAGTCTGAGGCCACATCCCCAACCCCACCCACGGGATGCTGGTGACACTGCCTTCCTGGCGATACCAGAAATGTCCCCAAGCCACTGTCCACTGTCCCTTGAGTGTAGACTCGTCCCAGCTGCCAGTCCCTGATTCTGTGTAGACCAGGTGGCAGGCCGCCCAGCCTGCCCCCGCCTGGCTGTGGTGAGGTGCTATGGACACCCTGAGCATGAGCGGAAGAGCTGCTGCCTCCTGGTCCCTGTCCCTAGGGTCCCTGCAGTGTGGCAGCCTGTGGCCCACCAGGGAGGGTGGGGACACAGACCCCCAACAATCCCTTTGATCCCCCAGAGCTGTGATCGCATCAAACAGTCGGCCTCAGGGACCAAGCGGCGCGTGTTCATTGTGGAGACCATGGGGGGCTACTGTGGCTACCTGGCCACTGTGACGGGCATTGCTGTGGGCGCTGATGCTGCCTACGTCTTTGAAGACCCTTTCAACATCCACGACCTGAAGGTGAGCCTGCCCACTGCGGCTGCAGAGTGCCAGGGGTCCACCCAGGCCCTCCTGAGATGCAGGCCTCAGCATCCCTGCCTCACTTTCCACCGGGGGCATCCAGGCCCTGCTGACCCCTGCCCACGGGCTCCTCTGCAATATGTCCACCCCACCCTGGGCCCATCCCTATCCTCCTCCCCAGGCCAACGTGGAACACATGACGGAGAAGATGAAGACGGACATCCAGAGGGGCCTGGTGCTACGGTGAGCTGCCCCAGGGCTCTGGGCACCCGCCTGGGGGGCTGTGGACAGGATGGGGCTGGTAGGACCGACGGCCGCCCTGTGCCCCTCCAGGAATGAGAAGTGTCACGAGCACTACACCACGGAGTTCCTCTACAACCTCTACTCCTCCGAGGGCAAGGGTGTCTTCGACTGCAGGACCAACGTCCTGGGCCACCTGCAGCAGGTCTGTGCAGAGGGTGGGCCTGGGAAAACCTGCCCCCGCAGGGCTCAGGTGTTGGGAACCCCATTCCTGCAACTGCTCTGTGCAGGGCTGGGGCTCCCAGGGGACACTGGCGTCCCCTCCACTTCAGGCCTGTGGATGTGAGGCTTGGGGGCCCCCCACTGCCAGCTCCTGGGCTGGACTTTGAGGCCCTCCAGGCAGTGGGCACAGGTGTGGACAATGCAGAGGCAGGAGGCCGGGGTGGTCAGGCTCAGCGGGGCCTGGTGGCCTGGATGTGTGGAGGTGTGTGCCACCTGGGAACCCATCTGCATGGAGTCTCTTCTCCAGCCTGGCCAGCACCTTGTCTGTTTTCAGGGTGGTGCTCCAACCCCCTTTGACCGGAACTATGGGACCAAGCTGGGGGTGAAGGCCATGCTCTGGATGTCAGAGAAGCTGCGCGCTGTTTACCGCAAGGGTAGGTGGGGCGGCCCTAAGGCCCGGCCTTGCCCTTGGAGAGGCCCCGGCTGCACCCAGCCTGCGGCCAGCACGTGCCTTTGTCCACAGGACGGGTGTTTGCCAATGCCCCAGACTCAGCCTGTGTGATTGGCCTGCGGAAGAAGGCAGTGGCCTTCAGCCCAGTCACCGAGCTCAAGAAAGACACTGACTTTGAGTGAGTCCCCCAGAACCACGTGGAGAAGGGTGAACCAGGGCCAGACCTTCCTAGCCCCTGCAAACCCTGACCCTGTGAGCTGCCTCATTCCCACCCAGGTCCTGAGCAGGCCATGGTACAGGCCTCACGTCCAGCACAGAGCAGAGTGGGGAGGGGGAGAGGGCAGGCTGGTCAGGCTGAGGCCTTGGCACCCGACCTCTGCATGTGCCAGCCCCAGATGTCACGTGGGGCAGTGGCCTTTGAGAGGAGGTCATGGGGTTGGGCCCAGCTCCCTGGTCAACCCTGGCCTCTGACCCAGGCACCGCATGCCGCGAGAACAGTGGTGGCTGAGCCTCCGGCTGATGCTGAAGATGCTGGCGCACTACCGCATCAACATGGCCTCCTACGTGTCGGGGGAGCTGGAGCACGTCACCCGCCGCACCCTGAGCATCGACAAGGGCTTCTGAGGCCTGCCTGCCACCTGCTGTGCCCACACAGTCGGGCCCAGTGGGTCTGCTCTGCTGGCTCTGGGGCCCTCTTGGCCTCTCCAGCCCCCGGTCAGGCCTCGGGGCAGGCCGCCTCCAGGACGAAGCACCCTGGCGCCCGCCTCCTCACCCGTGCCAAGTGTGCACAGCCAGCCCTCACCCTCACCAGCTGGCTGGTCACTGGCACCCGTCTCCCTGCTCCCGTGTACCTCACTGGCCTGCACCTGCCTATGCCACCAGTGTGGCTGAGCAACACTGCCACCTTTTCTAAAAATAAAGTTACCCACTGTGGAGTCTGATCGGCCCCTGGAAAGCATGTCTCTCGGAATGTCTGAGGGGGTGGGCAGGACCTGGATAGGCCCCCAAGGTCATGGGGCCCCATAGCCCCAGGGGTGAGCCAGGACCCAGGAACAAGGGCCCCACCCACAGTTTTCTCCAGAATCAGCTGGAGAGTGACTGTCCCCAGGGCCACCATCCCGATCTGAGTTCCTCCCTAGCCCTGCCCCCGGGACAGAAGGGGCTGCAGCCTTACCCTGGTCAGCAGTTTCTGACCCATGTAGCCCCCACCCCTGACCTTAAATGGTCCCCTAGACTCGGCCTATGCTGAGGTCCAGCCCTGCAGCTGCTGGCGGGTGGGGCTGGGGTGCATCACCACTGGGGGCTCAGTAATCCCACCAGGAGTCTGGGAGGTGGCTGCAGCCCTGCCCCTCGTGGAGGCTGTGGGGGATATACACTGCACTTGGGGTCACCTGCTAGCCCTGCACAGGGCTGTTCCAGAGCCCAGCTCACTGCACAAGCCACATTTCAGTGCCCTGTGATGACCAGGCACTAAGCCACAGACCAGGGCCACTCTGGAGTGCGTGGAGGCTCAGGCTGTGGCTTCCCTTTTGAGGGCTGCAGGCAACGTTGAGGGTCCGAGTGGACAGGGCCTGTGGGGCAGCCCCAGGGCCAGGTGAGGGTGCTGGAACCTTCCCTCAGGTTGCCCTTAGCAGGAGCCTTGGCCCTGTTCCTCCCACAGGGCAGAATGCCTGGCTGGGCTGGCCCCATGCTGTGCTCCAGTTGGCCACCCACGTGGTCGCTGGTCTTAAGGGCCCAGGCCTCCTGGCTGCTCATTCCTGGACCTCTGGTCTTCTGACTGTTGGGGAAGTGGGTAATTCAGGGGACAGGCTGGGGAGAGGACATTTGCCTGACCCTGGACCTGAGCTGAGTCTGGGGGCCTCAGTGAATGCTGTGAGGTGCCTGAGCCCCTGGGGGAGTGGCTGGGAGCTGGGGCAGGGGCCACCCAGATAGAGAGCGCTTGCCTGGCATCCACACCCAGACCCGCCTCTGTGCTGGCCCAGGCTGCTCACCCAGCACCATAGCTTCCCAGTCCCCAGGTGTCCTCCATTCCTCTCTGTCCTGCCTCTGGCAGTTGGCCACACTTCACCTCGTGATGTGCCTACATCAGGGCCCAAGAGCAGACCACACGCCAGCACTGTGCTCTTCAGTTCCCAAACTCCCCGGTGGGGGAGCAGACGGGGACAGCGGCCGGGCCTGGGAAGGCCTAAGGCCCAAGGTGCTTCTCAGCAGAGCCGCTCTTGGAGGGGCCCTGGAGGGCAGGGTGGCCTGCGCAGGTGCAGGGGTGGGGAGACGCCTGGTGCTTCTCTGCTCCGTCCCGCTGCGTCCTCTTACCACTCCAAGATTGATTTTAAGGAAAATGCTGACCTTTCTGTGAGCCTCCCTGGACCTGAAATCTCCGAGGAAACCTCAAGGTGGTCATGGAACTTGAGCAGCAGCCGTCCAACAGAATGCCTGGCGCCCGGAAGGGTTACCCACAGTGGGCGGGTGGACAAGCACAGGGCAGTGGTCCCCAGCTGATGGGGACAGTGCTAGGTGGCACGCTGCAGAGCCTTCCTGGCAAACCTCCATCTGTGTGCAGCAGCTCTTCATGGCTGGGGCAAAACACCTGAGACAACAACTCAGGGGACAGATGGCTGGTTCGGGGTTTTAGAGGGTCCGGTCTATGGGCAGCTGGCTCCATGGCTCCAGGCCTGAGGCAAGGGGGAGGAAAGCCACTCAGCTGGTGGCAGCCAGGAAGCAGAGGAGGGAGTCAGGGACAGAGTCCCCAAGGCCATACCTCCAAGGACCAGGTCCCTTCAGCTAGGTCCCACCTCCCAGTAATGCCATCAAATCATTAACCACAGCTGAGGTCAGAAGCTCACGGACCTGTTGCTTCCCGAGAGCCCACCTGAGCACCAAGTGCACTGGGCACTCTGCGGCTCTGGAGACCAGGACTTCCACACGGGTGCCTCTGGGGACATTCTGATTCACCATGCCCCTGCACACTGGTTCAGAGGTGGGCTCGTGACATCAGGAGCAGCCAGAAATGCCTGGCCCTGGCTCCCAGGTTCCCAGGACCGCCTTGTCCTTGCCACTCGGAGCATGGCCTTCTCCCTGTGCTGGCGCAGCTGAGGGGACATCCATAGAGGGGACTCAGCAGGGGCTGACGCTGAAAACGGGGCCTGCGGATGGACAGCACTGGATGTGACTTTGAGGCTGCGCCGGGGCCACCCACGGGCCCAGCTTTGCTCCTCACAGAGGACCACCTTCCTTTGCGGGGGGAGTACCAGCTGGGTTTTAGAAGGGCCCCACAGGCACAGAATGTGGTGACTTCCCAGGGAACCTCTGAAAGCAGGCCTGCCACCAGGGCAGTGGACACACGGAGACCCCGTTCCACAGCAGGAAGCACGACCAGGCAGCATTTCAGGAGCAGCACCCACATGCTCAGGGGTCCTGTGTGGGGTGCAGGTGGGAGGCAGGCGCACAGCCAAGACCGTGAAGGCCAGCCCTGAGTGCCACGTGGCAAGGCCACTGTGAGCCTCTGCCCCCTCCCAGGCTGGCAAAGGGGATTCAGCAGGTCTGCATGCCCAGCTGGCGACTTCGGAGCTGAAGGCAGTTCTGAGAGACGGCTCTGCAGCCCGGAGGGTCCATGTCCTGAGCATGTGGCAGCCCTCGCTGCAGCGTCCCAGGTGATGGGCTCCAGAGTCCCCACAGATCCCCCTTGTCTTCATGGAGGATGGCTGTCAGGGAACAAGCACTCACCCTCACCAAGGGCAGCCTGAGGTTTGGGGACAAAGCGGGACATGCCCCACCATCTGGGAATCCTTCCTGCTTCCTGCTTCTCTGGAGAGCTCCCTGTGAGAACAGCAAGAGCACCACAGTCCTGTCCTCCCCTGCTCAGGTGTGGCGTCCTGCCTGGAGGTGGGGTTTCATGTCTGGACACTGAATCTGCAAGGCTCTGGCGGGAGCACTGGACACTTGTTCAGGTCAGTCAGATGTGGTCAGAGCATTATGGTGGCTTGGTTCCATTAGTGCACGCCACACTCTGGGGTCAGGACTCCATTCTCAAAGTGGACCCCTTAGCTCATCCTGCCAGATACAGTGTAGAACCTGCCCAACTGTACAAAATCTTGGTGACCTGCCAGGGCCTTGGGTGATGCCAGATGTGGAGCCTGTCTCCTCCCCAGACAGCACTCTAGGAGAGCAGTGGCCACCTCTGGCTGTGCTGCATACAGATTCCCAGTGAGTGCTGCATCCTGGGTCTCAGCCCTCACCTGCACAGGACACTGTGAGGTCAGTTCCTGCTTTGGGGTCATCTGGAGAGATGTAAGTCCCACTGCAGCCTGGGGCCAGGCAATGGCGGAGGGTCTCAAGGGGTAGCGGAGGGGAGGGCGAGCTGGCAGCGGTGTGCAAGGACGTGGGGCAGGAGGAGGCTAGGGCAGGCCCACCCCACAAGGCACCCAGGTGGCCAGGCGTGCGGGGGTTGGGGAGGGCCTCCTTCAGTTCACACGACCCTCTGTTCTAAAGATGATGGCTTTATTGAGAGCCTCTGGCACCTTGGGAAGTCAAGTGTCCACACCAGACATCCCCAACACAGCGACTCCTTGGTTTCCACCCTCAGAGGTCACATCCGTCCTGAAGAACGTACAAGGTCACCCACCCACAAAGGTCCCTGCCTCCGCCCTGGCCCTCCACAAGTCCAGCACAAGGGCCTCTATGAGTTTCCAAGTAATGGCATGGCCATCTGCAAGTCCCCGGCCTTCAGGATGCTGGCCATGGCTGGCCCATGAGCCCATGTGCTCTCGGTCGTGCAGGGACGGCTGCCTCACGGCTGTGGCCGCAGCCCCAGGCGGGAGAGGGGCACACTTGCTCTCCACCCAGCCGCTGCCCCGCCATCTGGGCTGGCTTTCTACCCCGCAGCTCCTTTATATGTGGGATGCATCCTGGTCCTGGGGACACCAGGCTGGCCCCAGGCTGTGGCATTCCCACTGGGCCCCCAGCACCCTGTAAGGCCTGGGACCCTTCCAGAGGGAGGCGTGGGTGCAACCTGCACCTACCTGCCCATGGCCACACTGGTGGCCTGAGGCCATGTCCCTCACTCTGGCTCAGCACCCGCTGCCTCCTGCTGCAGGGTGCTTAGAAGGGGTCAGAGAAAGAAAAGCGAAGGCTGTCCTGCCCGTCCTGCCGTGGGAACCGCCTCTGGCTGGCAGCGGTGGCCGTGGTGCGGCAAGGTGGGGGGCAGCTGTCTAGGGTGCCGTCACTCTGGAAGTCTCCCTGGGTGGCAGAACCTGCCCAGCGACTGAGGACAGTCCCTCAGCTGCCGAGACGCACTTACCTCTGAGGTCGAGGTGGCACCTGCCACTCAGGGGATGCCGCTTCCAGGGCAGACGGGAACAAGCTTTATTGGTGAGCACAGCCCGCGGAGGCCTCCAGACCCGGAGGCCCCAGAGCAAGTCCTGGGACAGTCTGAGGCAGCCGGGTCGGCCTGCCTGACCTCGCCTGGTGTGGCGAGCGGAGAAGACTTTCCCGGTGGGGCCAAGCTTGAGGACGGAGCAGGGTCCAGGGGTGGAGTGCATGGAGGGCCCAAGCTGTGGCCGTGCTGGTGGTCACTCTGTATCCTCCCGCAGCTCCTGCAGGTGAGGGGCCTGGAGTCGGCTGCCCACAGCCTGCTGGATGGTCTCCAGCCCCTCTGTGTCCAGCTCCCGCAGCAGCAACAGGATGGCCGTCAGCACGTTCTGGGGGCAGGAGAGTTGCTGACCTGGGGCCTGGCCAGCGGTACCCCTCATGGCTCAGCAGCTTGGGGCAGCTCCCTCCAGGCGGCCAACCGCACAGAGCACGGTGGGGAGAGTCCACAGAGGACACCAACGTGCTGCTGCACCCTGGCCCACCAGCCCTCAGTCTGTGCTCTTGCTTCAGCAGGGGACCAAGGCACAGAGGCTGAGGGCACCCACTGACCCACCCACAGCTGTCTGTATTCCCAAGAGGGGACAGGGCCGCTCTGACAACAGAGGAGGGAGGTGTCTGCACACAGGGCTGCTTGGGGCCTGCAGGCACATCCTGGATGAAGGACCTGCACCACCCCATGGGGACCTGGGGCCATCTGTGTCCTTGCTGGACATGCTTGCAGGGGCAGGGCCACCTGAGGCAGGCTGGAGAGGACAAGGCCACCCATCTTCCTCTCAGGGGCAAGTGTGTGACCCAAGGACCTTGCCATGCACTTGTGGACAACACTTCTGTCACCGGCCTACATTGCAGGGGGGTCTGTGGGGACAGGCTGGGAATTGTACCCGGTGGCTCCCAGCCACACGTGGGAGATGGAGCTCACACGTAGAGTGGAGGAGGAGGGGTTCTGAGGGCTGGTGACCTGGGGCTCCCACTGGTCAGAAGGGTGAGTGCAGCTGAGCTTGGGGCCATGGCAAGGATGACACCCCTGTTTCCCCAACTTTTCTCAAATAAACCAGGCCACAGGCTGGGCTGACCCAGCTGCCCACCCAGGCCTCAGTGTGTGGCCACATCACTCTGTTACTTGGGGAGTGCTTTCCCAGAGGTGCGGCCAGCACCGTTGTGATGGCGAGCCCTGCAAGGAGCGGCCCTCGGTCTGCGTCTCTGCTCCTCCCACCAACTGTAGCTTGAGGGGGTCACTGTGACTGAGTGAAAGAGCCCTGATCTGTGATGTCAGGTGCCCCTGCCCTTCAACTGCCGGCCTCCTGGACAGGATATCTGTGAGCCCACAGGCAGACCAGGCCCTGCAGGGCTGACGCTGGGCATGGGGAGCACTGCTGGGCTGTCGCTCCCTCTTGGCCCCAGCTCTGCTCAGCGGTGTGGCTTCCTCATGACCTAGGTGTAGGCTGGGGCAGGGCCCTGGTCCTGGGCTAACTGCCCAGGGCTGGCTCGGGCTCCGCACACCACACCTCGGGCTGGTGAGCACAGCTGCTGGGGGCAGGGGGACCTGAAAGCTGCCTGTCCCTAATAAAATGACACATGAGGGAAGAAACACCTCTCTCCTTCTCGGAGTGGAGAGGGGAAGGAATCGCAGGACAAGCCAGATGCCGTGGGCGGCAGGCGGGAACTGGGCAGGAGCCCTGGAAGCTGCCTGGACTCTCACCACGTTGCCCACTTGACTTTCTTAGGTCACCAACCCAGGCTCTGTTATTGGAGATCGCGCACTGACACCGCGTCCAGCCCCATCGGGACAGGAAAGGGGAAAGGACTCTGTGGGCAGCAGGTGTCTGGGGCTAACACAAAACAGAGGGAGTGTCCCGCTCCTCCGCTGGCACTGACCCAGCCCTGGCCTCGCACACCTGCCTCCTTAGCCACGTCAATAGGCTCAGATCTGAACCAGGCCCCCGCCCTGGCCCTGGGGCTGGGTGCGCTGTCCCACCTTGTTGCCAGCCGCTCTCCCCACAATGCCTGCATTCTGGGGG
>NW_025999968.1:62413234-62419010 GCF_001458135.2 Marmota marmota marmota
GGCCAGGGTGGCCTGTATCACTCACCCTGTTCTTGTGGCTGCTTGAAATGTCCCTCTGTGAGAAGGATGGAAACTGGTCCTTGGCAGAGGGCTTCAGGCTGAGGTGGCCCTGGCTGCTGCTGGTGAGAGGGGAGGGGAGGGCCTGAGGGGGTGGCATCTGTCACCTTGGCAAACAGTCCAAGAGACTGAACACAGGAGTGGGAGTCCCTCCGTCATTGCAGGAAGTGGAAGGAAGGCCAACCCCAGTCCGGGGACTTTCCAGGTGGCTCCTGTGCAGCTCCTGAGGTGGCTCTGAGGCAGCCTCATTACTGCACCTGGTCTCCAAACTGCCAGGGCCTAGGGCCGAGAACCCCAGCCCACTATGACCCTGACCAGGGGTCAAGGCACCAGTGCTGGCCTGCAGCCGTCCACCACAGAGCTCATTCCAAACGCACTCACACAGTGGGGGCAGGGGCCTGGCCTGCTGAGTGGAGCTCCGCCTGGGCCGCTCTCATAGGACCACAAGAGCAGCAGGCTGCCCCCCGGAGCCACTAAGTGCCGTAGGTCAGGAGAGCCGTAGGCCAGCAGGCCTCCCAGGAACAGTGGCCTCCTGCTCCCTGGAATGTGTGAGTTCTATGAGTCAGCACTGGAAGTACTGGGAGTCACTCCAGAGAAAAGAGAAGCCACCCAGAAACCCCCCCCTCACTTTCCAGACAGGAACACAGCAAGCCCCTGGGACTCCCGAGGACCCGGGAGGAGGCCCACTCCCCTCCAGCCTCACTCTGCCTCCTCGACGTAGCTCAGCGGGTCCTGACTGGTCTCCTGGCTGGAGCTGATGGAGCTCAGCGTGCAGGGTGGCTCCGGGTGGCCATTGCCCATGCCCTCTCTCTCTGGGGCAGCGGTGATCTCGTCTCCCTCCGTCAGCGCCCGGGCCAGCTCTTCTTCAGTCACCGCTGCGGGATGAAGGACAGGGAAGCAAGGGCATCCGACAGCCCCCTCCCCAGTCACACACACTGCAGGCCCTGGGCCCACTGGGGCCTCCAGCACAGCCTGCTTCTGATGTAGGCAGGCTCTGTCCACTGACGGTCAGTCTTGCCCTCCGCACCTCAGTCAGTGGCCAGGGACTGCTTGGGTCAATTCCAGCATCTGCTGGGAGCAGAAACCCCTATCAAGACAACAGTTTTTCTTTCATTCTTTTTGCATGTGTGGTGCTGGGAGCTTTGCGTGTGCTGAGCAGGGGCTTTGTCAGAGCTGGCCCCCAGCCCAAAAGGCAGGCCTTAAGAAAGAACAGACTGGGCTGGGCACAGTGTGCAACACCTGTGACCCCAGCTACCTGGGAGACTGAGGCAGGACGATCAGAAGTTCAAGGCCAGCCCGGGCAACTTAGCAAAACTGCCCCAAAATAACAAATAAAAATGGGCAGTGGTGCGGCTCAGTGGTAACGCACCCCAGTTCTCAGATGGGCACCTGTACTGCATCCAGTCAGGTGACACTGACACCTGAGAGGGGACAAGCAGTGTCAGAGCTGCCGTGTGACAGAGGAGACCAGAGTACCGGGGATTACAGAAGAGAGAAGGAGGCAGGCAGACCTCCCACCAGGGTCTGCTTCCACATGCTATGTGGCGGCCACAGGGCAGGGACACTCACCTTGGTTGTCCAGCTTCTGCAGGCCAGGAAGGTTGCGCAGCACGGTCATACGGTAGAGGTGGGGGCTGGAGCCGCAGCACGGGTTCTCGGCCAGCCACAGCACCCTGAGGTGCGGCAGGTCCTTCAGGTAGAAGAGCTCGTCCAGGCTGGGGATACGGTTCCGCCTCACGTACAGCTCGCTCAGGCGCCGGCAGCGGCTCACAGGCTCCAGGGTGGAGACGCTGTTGACGCTGAGGACCAGGACAGGCAGTGCCCTGAGTGGGCTGGCTTCCAGGCAGGTAGGGACCTCTGTGGCCATGGGTCCCACCTCGTTCATGAGCACCTCCTGGGGCTGCAGCCACCCACCTACCTTACCCCTGGAGTCAAGGTCAGTGAAGACCCCAGCAGGGGAGAAAGCTTTAGGTACAAGGCCCCTTCGTGGAGGCACAGTGGTGGCTGGCCACGCAGGAACTGCTCCTGCCGCCCCTCCTCTGCACTCCTGTGGGAGGGGAGGTGCTTCGCCTTCCTCTGTAGGTGAGGACACTAAGTCCCCCGAGGGATCCATCATTTAGCCCCAAAGCCAGCAGTGGCCAGAGTGCCTGGCAAAACCTACACATGGGCTCTGAGCCACCCAAAGCTCAGCAACGAACCCCCGGATTAAGGGGAACAAAGGCGTGGGAGTGATGTCCATTCCCTCTGGAATGAACACATTAGAGAAGCAGAAAACAGAGCAGACCCCTGAAGGTGTCCACCCCACCTCTACAATTAACAGTGCCTTCGCGCCCAGGTGCTCAGCTAAGGGTGGCCGCGCATCCTCCTGCATCCTGAGCAGGGGCCCAGCCTGATGTGCCAGTCCTACCTGCAGCACTCCTTCCTGGGGGCTGCCCTGTGTGGGGCACACCCCAGGAAAGGGCAGTGGCAACACGCCAACCACAGAACACACCCAGTGTCTGCAGGCAGCCCCTCTAAAGTATCCGAGTGGGCAGGAGGGAGTCAGGGGCCACGGGGAGCTCTGCTCTTCCCCTCAAGCACTCCCCGACTGCCTGAAATGCCAGCAACGACATTTGGCTTCAAGGTTGTGATAGTCAAGGTTTCCTTAGTCGGCTGGAATCCAGTGCCTGGGAAGAGGGAACTCTCGCCAGGGAGAGGCCCTGGGATGCAGGGAAACTGGTGAGCTCCTGGAGGTGATTCAACCAGGAAGGCAGAAAAATTGGGACACTAGGTCCCTGGGGGTTGACCTGGCCATGGTGAGGGCAGGCCAGGGCTCATTATCAGGAGGCGCTGGGGGTGCACGGGGAATCTGGCACCCTCCCCTCCAGAAGCCACCCTCCCAGACTGTGCTGAGTTTCCAGGTTGTCCCTCATCACTTGGTCCCACAGGAGGCACATGAAGCCATCCCCAGCTTCCACACCTCAGGGACTAGAGCAACACAGGGCCAGGTACCTGAGTGTGATCACCTCCAGGCTGGGCATCTCCCGGCATATGGAAATCTAGGGAGGAAATGAACACGGCTGGCAAATATCACTTGGCACTGGTGCCTGATGTCACTTCTTCCAGGCCAGTGGAGAAATCTGTCAGAGCCTTGGTCTACTGCACTGTGGAACCCAGGGTCCATGACCTGGCCCAGCCAAGCTCTCAAAAGGACTTTATGGGGCATTCTGGGCTCAGTGTCATGCTGTCCTGTGCTGCCCAGATCTTCCCTCACTAAAGGGGAAACTTGTGCTGTGGCATTTTAGAACAATGTCACTGACATCAAATGCTATTGGCTGTAGAGACAGAACACTACTCATTTACATGCCTCAAAGGTCATCAGGTCAGGGGACCTCAAGATACCTTCTACTGGGTCTGAGGACCTTTCTACTGACTGTCCCTGAGGTAAAAGAAAGGAAACGAGCCCCTCCTGTCCCCAGAGCCAGCCTTGAATCTGGGTCTCAGACCATAGCAGCACCATCCATCCCAGGGAACTGGGCAGCTGCTGCAGGGCTGTATGCCAGTTGCCACGTTCAGGTCTTCATAGACCCACAGGCTCCAGCTCCCCACCCCTGGCTGCTCTCGGCCTGCTGTGGAGTTGGCTCGGGGCCTGAAGCCGGCACTGACCAAGAGGAAGCCATGCATAGAGCCCCTGATGACCATACGTCTCCTCAGAGGAAAACCAGTCCTTCCAGGACCGCTTCCCAAATTACGCTGTGACTGCTCCTCTGATAGGACCAGCAAGGGATGGCACGGAAGGACAGCCTTAGCTCTGCTGCTTTAACAATTCTCTTTACAGCTCTTGGGAGGGGACCATTTGGAGACGATCAAGGCAATACTCACATCAGTGAGACGGCTGCCCCTGGGGAAAGAAAAGACATGCTTTAATCTTATTGGAGTTGAATATAAAAAGAATATAAAAAACAAGAATTTCAGGCTGGGGTTATGGCTCCGTGGTATAATGCTTGCCTAGCATGTGTGAGGCCCTGGGTTCAACTCTCAGCACCTCATGTAAAAAATAAAGGTCCATTGACAACTAAAAAAATAAATAAAATAAAATCTGTATTCTGCTCCTTAGAGGTGAACAGTCAGTACCAGGAACCTTCATAGCCTATTCATGGGTTGCTACAGCTAAAATAATCTACATATTTTTAAAAAATCCAAAAATTGATGACCACTAGCCTTAAGATTCTATAATTTTGATGGCACAGTAAAAAAGAAAGTTTACCTAGATAACTGGAAAATGTGTCAAAACGATGAGGTTGGTGCTAGGGAATGTTTTTCAGATTAAGGAGCAGTAGGAGTTGCACCCATTATAAGACACAAAAAGATTTACTCAGTGTTCTCAGTGGCTGAACAGCAGAAGGTTAATGTCCCTCACTGGTGTACACAAGGGAATCTTCATGAAAGGCCACATCTAAAGGCTAAACATGCAACTTATGAAGCCAGCGTCAAAGGCCTGCAATGGGACTGTTGTTTCTCCTGCACAGAGAAAGCATTGACCACCACGTGCCAAACAAAGAAAGGCACTGCTGAGAGCCAAGGGCAGAAGGGAAACTGTGGCCAAAGCACCAGATGTGCCCGGCAGAGAGCAAGACTTTAATTAACACAGCAGAGCTGAACCACTCGGGTTGGTTTGCTGACACCACCAGGAGCAAGGGTCTAGGCCCCTCCCGGCTGCATTGGGTGGAGGAGCCTCCTGAGTCCCCGGGAACACCTGTAGTTCTCTCAGGACCCAAGTGCAGGCTCCTGCTCTGGAAGCTCTGGTCTTCCTTGGCCAAGCCAGACTCAGCTGCCTGCCTTTAAGTCCACATGAACCCCATCGCATCTGTGTCCCCCCCTTGCTGCCACCCCCAGAGAGGGTCGCTTGGGCACAGCATTCCCCCAGTATCTAGTAACCAAGGAGCTCAGTGACTTTATAAGCTCAGTTCTCTCCCTCCCTCTAGAAAAGGTAGCAATCATCTTGGCCTTCCACCTCATCAGCAGACCTGGTACTCAATGACTGGTGGCACCTTCCAATATCAACACATCTACAGAGAGGCCATGTGCCCTAAAGCCACCTGAAAGTTACTCAGCTAGTCCAAAGGGCAATTTGGGCTGTGTCAGGCTAGGGCAGCGTGTGGAGACTGGGGGGCGATGCAGACCTGCTCCAGGGGGTACAGGGGTGGGGGGCGGGTGAAAGCTCTGGAGTGACCTTTGCCCCTGATCACCAGGGCTTGCGCAGCCACGGCCAGGCAAGCCGCGGCGGATACCCCGGGAGGATGTCGCTGATGGCCAGACTTCCCGCCCCGCGCCCCGGTGGACACGCCGCACGCGGGCAGCGCCTGTGGCCCCAGCCTCACCAGCAGTTGAGCTTCCGCACGCTGTGCAGCTCCGAGGCCTTGGCCCGGGACAGGACCATCTTCCGTGTCAGTTTCATGGCGGCCGCGTGGCGCGGACCAGGTCCCGGCCGTCGCCCCTCACCCCTCACCCTTCCTGGGGTCGCTCCTAGTCCCTCGCCCCCAGCTCCTCGCGGCCGGCGATGACGGCTCCGTGGCGGCGCGTCTCTAGGGGGCGGAGCTTGCGTCGTCAGGGGCGGATGCTGCGAGCACATTGGCAACGGGCGAGTGGGCGGTCCCGCGCCGGCGCAGTGAGGGCCCCTGGGCTCCCGCAGAGCGCTGGCTCCGCCCCCCTCGTTCGCCCCGCCCCCTGGTCACTTGAG
>NW_025999968.1:62419066-62434238 GCF_001458135.2 Marmota marmota marmota
TGGTCACTTGAGGACCCGGCGTGTGTGCGTGGCGCTGGGTTCTGACGTGTTCTGACGCGGTACCAGTGCGCGCGGTGGGCGGTGCTCGGTGGGGTGCTTTCCGGTTGCAGAATCGCGGCCGGGCAGGGAGAGGGCGGTCCCGTCGCTGCTCTGACCTACGCGACTTAAACTGTGAAACGTGGCCGGGGCAGCGCGGCGCGGTGCGCAGGTTTCCTCCGCTTTCAGGAAAGGTGCAGACGCCCCGCGGAGGCGCAGGTGCCCTGCTAGGGCGTCGGCTCCGGCGCGCTCCCGCCGGGCCCCGCTCACTCTCTGTAACCGGGAGATGTGCTGCGAACACTTCGCCTGGATTCTGGTGTTGAGAAGCCTTTCCCCGGCCAGCCCCTGGGATGTGCCTAGCAGCTGTCCGGCGCGCCTCTCGGGTTGCAGTCAGGCTACCGCAAACTCGTTTATGCTGGAAAGCCTGTCTCAGTTCTTTTTAGGATGACAACTTAAACAGCGTCACCTGGGCCATGGGGTACCGCCCTGCGGCGTCTGTGTGGCTGCTTGAGGGCGTGGGATTAGAGGGAGGAAGTCCTGGTGAATTCAGGTTCTGTTAGAGTGGACTCTTAACGTGTTGAATAGAAACTCTGTGGCTTTGGGTACTGTAGCTGGCGATCCGCTGCGTTTTGCCGAACCCCTTCCCTATACAACTCCAGGCTAGACTTGACCCCGAAAGGTTGCATGAGATATGATTTTTTTTTTTTTAAACCAGAGACTGAACCGAGGGGCGCTTAACCATTGAACCACATCCCCAGCCCTTTGTATGTATGTATTATTTTAAGATATGTATTATTTTAAGTTGTCAAGGGCCTCACTAAGTTGCTGAGACTGGCTTTGAACTTGCCATCCTCCTGCTTCAGCCTCCTGAATTGCTGGGATTACAGGTTGCGTGATATTTGGAGGGCGCAGGAGCAGCAGCCGTGGTCACACAGGAAGGCCATCATGGTTAGAGATAGGGAGAGGCATAGAATATGTGGTGTGCTCCTTGATCTGCAGCCACCTCTCCCCTCTCTGTGGTCCTGCTGTCCACTAGCAGTGTGGCCACCAGCATCCTTTACTGCAGACTCAGGCAGGCACAGATGTCCTCACCAGGCCCCATGATGGTCTTTCCTCCAGAGTTGGACATGCCCCAATCCCTGTGTCCCTGCAATTGCTTCCAACCTGCTTCCTGCTTCAGGAGGGCTGCTTAGGGACTGGCCCCACATTCTCCAACTTCTAGCTTCCTGTTTTCCTATCCTGCCACCCTCATGATGTCCAATTCCTGTAATAAATGTCTAATGTCAGAGTGCTTAAAAGGGATTTGTCTCTCTGAAATAGGCAAGAAGAGTGACCCAAACTTGCCTAAACCAAAAATGAAACATTGACTCCCATCCCTGAGATGTCCAGGGTTGTGGCTTCAAGCATGGCTCCATCCAGGGTCTCAGACATTGTGCTCAGTGCCTGGGCTCTGCCCACCCCTGTGTTAGTCCCATTCTGATGCTCCCCGCCCTCCAGATCCCGGCGTGCATCCTGACTGCTTTGGGTACAGCAGAAAGAATGCTTTTCCCAACTCCTCTAGTCCAGGTTTGGGGATTGGTCCTGAGTCATGGGCTGCTCTGAACAGGCCATGCCCAACTTGGAACGCGAGGCTTGGAACACGAACAGGAAGCAGGTGTCAGTGTGCACAGCTGGGTGCCAGCTGAACTGCTTCAGGCCCAGTGTGTCACCCACCTCCCTGCCCAGGAAGCTCCTGGCAGCTCAGAGCTGATGTCTTCCCTGGACCTGCCTTATTCCTAGGAGGCAGGCCCTGGGTCACACCCTTCCCACTAATCACTGGGTGATAATGGGAGGGTCCCTGGGTCAGACTCCAGGTGTCAGGGTGGCACAGCTATAAAGGCTCCTGGCCTCAGAGGGGCCATGGCCACACTTATGTCATGGGCATTGCCCCTGCTCCTGTGTCCTATACTGGTGGTGACCCTGAGCACCCTCCCCCCTGCCCAGTAACCTCCCAGGGTAAAATGCCTGCTTCCCAGGGAATGAGGGCTGCCTGAATGGAAGGCCACCTCTTTCCTCACCAGTTAGGCTGCCTGGACTCCCCTTTGCCACTGGATGGGGTTCTGACACTCATGGCTGGGTGCTGAGGACCATGTTCAAAGACACACGAGTGCCACCTCCTGCTCCCTGCTCAGGGATCCCAGAGTCCCTACAGCAGAGCCCCTGGAGTTGACCCCCATGCTCCGCCTCTCAGGTGACCCATCCAGCTTGCACCTCTCTAGGTGCCTGTCAGCCTCCTGTGGCTGCATGACAAATTGTCCAAAACTCAGCAGCTCTTGTAGGCATTTGTTTTCTCACAGTTCTGAGGGTTAAGGACTCTGGGGCAGCAGAGCCGGGTGGCCTGGCTTGGACCTCTCCTAAGTATGCCTGGGCAGCGGTCTCATCAGATGGAGGGACTCCGTGCATTGCTGGCCCTACCTCCCACTCTCTCTTGCCACCACCTCTGGCTCTTGTCACCACCCTGGCCTTCCTGTTGTTCCCCAAGCGCAGATGTGTGCCACCCCCAGCCTGTGCGCTTGCTTTGACCTGTGTCCAGAGATACTCAGGCAGTTCTGTGGCCATGCCATCACTTCCTCCAGGTCACTGCTCGGAAAGGCCTCCGGCCAGGCCTGGGACCATGCCTGCTACTCTCCAGCTCCTCTGGATTCTTCATGATATCTGTTGCAACTGGAGATGATTCTCCCGCTTGTGTTCTGTTCACGGTGTCTCCTGTGGGCTGCAGGCCATGATGGCAGCAGCCTGTCTCCTTCCTGAGTTGGCACAGGGCTGAGGCTTCGGGAACTGCTCCTCCACTGACCCACTGACAATGCAGGGTCCACAGCTGCCTTCAGGTGCAAGCTGGATGGGTCACCTGATAGTTCCCAGCTGGGAGCCTTGGGCAAGTTTTCCATTTCTCTGAGCCCCAGCCCCTCCTCAATGGGTGGGGGATGTCATTTTGTTCAGTTCAGTTTAACAGAGTGCCATGGACTGGGGGCTGAAGTGACAGACAGTTATTGCTCAAGGTTCTGGAGGATGGAGTCAAAGTCAAGGTGCCAGTGGAGCTGGTGTCTGGTCCACCTGCTATCTCTGTCCCCATGGGGTGGAGAGAAAGACTAGCAGGCCATCTGTGTCTGCTCTTATCAGGATGCTAATCCCACGTTGAGGGCCCCACTCTCATGACCTAATATCTTCCAAAAGGGACTCAATGCCATCACATGGGGACTGGGGAATGGGGAGGCACACACACACCATCGTTCATCACGAGGGATGAGGTTCCTTCTCGCCACGCGTGGTGGTGAGAACCACAGTGCACCTGGAGAGCCTGGCAGGGAGGGTCTGCTCAACCAGCTGTGGGCCTGCCTGCCCTCTGCTGCCAGATGACCTACACCGGTGGCCACAGGGTCAGGAAGGAACAGCAGTGTTTTAGACCTCCAGGGCAAATCCTAGTTGTGGTGGGAGAGAAGAGCAGCTCAGGTTTGTTGATTTATATTCAGAGTGTCCTCAGAGATCTTTCTGGCCTTAGGTCACTCCCAGCTCTGCTGTCACTGTAGTTATAAAGAGGTGCCACCTGTTATTGAAGTCCAGAAAACATGCCGTGAGCTGACTTTGAACCCTTGTGGGGTGCTCTTCTTTGCCACTACACATTGCAAGAGCAGTTCTCTTTGCTGAGATGTTTCTGGAATGAAGTTGACTTGCTGATCACAGAGATGAAGGAAAATAAAGATGTTCCAGACTGAAGTCCACTTCTTTAGACCATGGATCAAACCCCAAATGTGGTTCTCCTCCTGTATTTGTAAATAAAGTTTTATTGACACACAGAGGCACCAATCCATTTTTTGCATTGCCTATGGTTGCTTTACTGCTGCAGAGGCAGAGGGGTGCAGCTGCACAGAGGTCATAAGATCTGCTTGTAAAGTTTGCAGTAGTTATTACCTATCCCGACACAGGAAAAGTTTCCTGGGTGCTCCTTTGTCCTCAGACCCCACCCCCTTTTCCCTCTGCTCTGGTCTCAGGACCCAGCAGCCTGCTTTCCCTTGCTCCTGTGCATCCACGTGACCAGAGTATGTTAGATCACATTTTTTTTTTCCCACCAGTTGTGGTTTTCTCCTTGCTGCCAGAGCAGGGGGCTTTTTATCTTGGGCATAATGTCCATGCCATGAAAAACTCCTTGTGCTGGACATTTCCTGCATCGGAACCTGAGGCAGTTCTCCACGCAGATCAGAACATGCTGCCTTCCTGCTTTATGGTTGGTGCCCCTTTTGTTTTTATGGGAAGAATGTTTCATAATTGCCATTGCAGTGGCTTCTGGAAGACTGTGTGGCCTTCTTGTAAAGCATGTGATTTTTCTCTAGAAATGAAGGAGACTCTCTGGGGCAACACAGGCACAGATGTTTCATCAGAGATGCTCAGTTGATTAACCACTTCACCTTAAATGACTCTCCCGTAGAGGCCCTGGGATACTTGGAAACCAAAGTCCAGGTTGTCCATCCGATGGCTCTGTAGTTATGACTGCCTTATGAAATATTAACTGCCCACAGAGTTTTAGTTAGTGGATGGCTCTCGGGCCAGCAGGTACCTGGGGAAGGAGCACTGGATGGAGCTTACTGACATGGCGGACTCCATCTTCTTCCTGTCTAAGACTCCCCTCTGGGGCATGGCGGGTGTCAGGACTCTCTGTGGCAGCTGGCTCTCATGGAGCACTTCCTACTGGCCAGGCTCTGGGAAGACAGTGGTGCAGGGGCTGGAGGTCTGAGCCCTCGCAGTGTGCAGCCCTGGCAGGGGGTTGGTGGGAGGATGAAGGGCACAGTTAATCTGGATTCCTGCTCTGGATCCTGGCTCAAAACCACAGGACCCGCTTCCTGTGCCCTCCACCTTTGCTCAGCTATTCCCTGTCTCCCCAGTGCTTCTACAGCCAGGTGTTGAGGATGCCCAGAGACCTCCCAGAGAGGGCAAGAGGCCACAGAGTTTACAGTGAAGGGGCCAGTCAGGGCCCCTTCTATGTCCTGGTGACTCTGTTTTGGGGGTGGGGTAGGAAGCCCTGGGTTTGTATGAGGTCTGCGGTCTCTGATGGAGGGGGTGGTCTCCCAGGCCAGGCTGGCCTGGGGAGCTGCTGCTCTGTGGCTACTAGGGGAGGATGTGGCAGTGCCCTGCCCCCAAGCAGCTGGTCTCTTTCCTGGGGGCTCCGCCAGCGCCAGCACTGTTGTGCAGAGCCCAGGCCGTGACCCATGCCTCCCTTCTCTAGTATGGCAGCTTCCAGCTCCTGTCAGGCCCTGGCCAGGTGCATTTACGGCTGTGTGTGGAATGTCCTGAGACCAAGCAGGCGTGCTGTTGAACCCCCTGTCTACACGTTTGCCCCCGGTGCTCTCCACACAGACACCTGTCTAGGTGCCTGTGGAGAAGTTAGCTATCAACCAGGGTGGCAGGGGTCAGGTGGTCCATGAAGAAAGCCTGTGACCCCGAGGACAGAAGAACCCAGAGAAGGGAGAAGGGCCTTCACATGGTTGTTACCAGCCCTGGGTCCAGGGCTCTCCCACCCCACCCTGCTGCCCTGGTTCCTGTTGGGCAGCGGGAGAGGTGGGCAGGAGGGGCGAGCCAGTGAGCTGCTGGCGGTTACAGTGTGGCTTCTGACCTGGACTGCTGTCGGGGCACTGAGGCTGGACGTGCTCCAGGGCTGATTGCAGCTGGGGTTGGAGGAAATGGGCTTGAGACCCCACAGATGTGCGGGGGTGGCCAGCAGTCTGAAAAGCGGGGCAGTGAACGCAGGCCCTCCAGGGTCCTCACGGGCAGGGTCCTCCGTCCTGCGCTCTGTCCCACTTCATCTCAGGGAGCTGGCTCTAGTCCAGGCCCCTAGGGGCTAGCGCGGATGGGCTGCTTTCCCTCTTTGTCATGAGGGGACACCTCTTGTGTGTCTGCCTCCCTCAGCAGTGGGTTGGGGGGCAGGTGGCTGCTCTGCAGGGGAGCAGGGGGCTCTGAAAAGGCCACCCGGGGAATAGGTGGCTCCTTGATCTCAGAGCTGCAGAGGGCACCTGGTGGCTGGCTGCCTTCCCGGGTCCAGGGTTGGGAGTGCAGTGGCCTGGGGTACATGGGGAGGAGGAGGCAGAGCCGTGGCCCAGGAGCCTCTGCCATGGTCAGCAACCAGTGGCTGAACCCCAAGACCTGACCCTGAACTGTGGGCCTGGAGAGTGAGGGACTCAGGGAGTAGGGACAAGTAGGGGTCAGCCTGCCCAGGTCACCATGTGTGGTGAAAGTGATGTGGCCAGAAGGCTTCCAGGTCAGGGGGGACAAGACTTCTAGCCAGCCCTCCCTCCTGAGGGTAGGGTTGTCTTCACAGATGGCACTGAGAGGACACCTGGGGACAGCCTGGCCCAGGTGTGGGCACATCTGTTGTGGGAAATGAGACAATCACCCAGTGGCCTTCTGGAGCTTTAGCAATGGAGACCCCAGCCAGGGAGAAAGGCCTCAAGAAAACGAGACTTGTCCTACCAGTGCCCTTGTCCCCAGCCTGGCCTCTGCAGTGCTTCCCGAATCTGACCTGGGGCAGCAGGGGCTTTCCTTTTAGAAAACGAAAGAGGGATGTCTGGAAACACGAGACCAGGGTGCACCCCAGGGCAGAGGCTCCGACTTCCTCCCGCCACCTTCTGTGCCCCTGAGTTTGTTCACACAGGGAGCAGGGGGATGGAGCTGGACAGGGATCTGAGGTCGCAATCATCATGCAGGCCCCTGTGAATGGGCCTGGGGAGCCCCATTGTGTGTACCCTTCCAGGCCTCCCAGGGACCTGGCTGGGCCACAGAATCGGCAGGCTGGGAAAACGTGTGACCCAGTGAGGGAGAAGCGGATGAGGCTCCCCTGTGAAGAAACATGTGGCTGGGTCCTTTCAGAACATCCGTCTCCTCTTCCTCTTTCTGATCTATTTCAACAGCCTCCCGTGGCGTGTTTCCAGAAACCCCAGCCTTGCAAACCTCCTTAGGGAGGAGGCAGCAGGGTTAAGCCAGAGTTGGGGTCCAGGATGGAGCCTTTGGCCCCAAGGAGAGCTGGCTCTGAGCAGGAGGAGGGCTTCGGGGTCCCACCCAGGAGGGTCGCTGATCTGGGTATGCTCCCCCATCTCCGGCGAAGCCACAGCAGCCTTGGCAAGAGCAGAAGACTGCAGTGTCACCTCAGCAGCAGTGAAAAGGTAGGTTTCTGCCTGGCCACCTGCAGCCAGCCTGTGTGACCACAGCAGCAGCCCATGCACCACCAGCCAGGTCAACCAAGCCTCATGTGACCACAGAGATGGCATGTTTCTTTCCTGGAACGGGGTCTGCTGACCATGGGGTCAGCCCAGAAACGTGCTTTGGGAGAGGAGAGTCAGGGAGAAGGAGAGGTGGCTAGGCTTACTCACCCTCTGCGATCACACAACCATTTCCCCTTGTCTGCTCCGAGGCCGCTGGGAGAAGGCTGAGCTCCTGACTAGCACTGTGGAGCCCCTGCCTCTCCTTACCCACCCCAGTGATTTCATATCCCTGACCAGGTTGCCTGGGGCAGGGCCCTCGGGTCCCAGGCAGCTCCATATCTGCACTGTGTTGAAAGCACTGCTGGAGTTGGGCAGTTGCCACGTCAGGCAGGCAGCATGGGGTCTGCCAGTTTCCCCATATTGGGGCCCAAGTCAGGTGCCCAGGCTCTCACCCCCGCGCCTCCCCCATGCGGGGTTCCCAGGTGACGCTGGCCTGAGCACTGGGCAGTGCTGTGCCTACTCGAATGCTCATTCCTCTCTCCTGAACCCACGCCCAGAAGCCCTTGGCAAGGGCACTCTTAACCTTCAGTGTGGCCCTGAGTCCTCACGAGTCCTCAGGCAGCAGAGTCCTGGTCGAGGTTGTGCACCCGTGGGGGTGAGTGGTCGGTGGGCTCTGGGTCTCAAAGGGTCCTCTTTACCCCCAGCAAGAAAATCTCAGTTCATGGATCCCTGAAAATATCAAGAAGAAAGAATGCCTGTATTTCGTGGAAAGCTCCAAACTGTCTGATGCCGGGTGAGTGCTGTCTTTTGTGACTGAGGCCTCCCTCTCCTTCCTCTGGTCCCGTGGAAGGGCCCTGTGTCCAGGCCAGGCTGAGAGACCCTGAAGAATCTCCATTTCACCCCCAGAGCCTTTTGGGGGAACAGGCTGAGCCTCATCCTGCTTGGCAGATGGGGCGACCCCAGGGCAGAGGGTTTGGGTGACTTGTCCAGGGTGGTGATGTGGCTGCCCTGGACTGAGGCCCAGGTTGGGGCTCCAGCTCTTGCCCCAGAGCATCTTGTTTCCTTGGAAGAGAGAGCTGTGGCGTCCAGGAATGGGAAAGGGTCTTGGGGGACGTCCACAGTCCAAGTCCCCCTTGGAGGTCGAGGGTCCAAAGTCTAGACAGTCCCAGCTGCCACAAGGGCCCCTGCTACCTTCCCCTCTCCCAGCTGGAGCCCACTGCTTGGGTGGGGCCGCCACCCCATATCCAATGCCCTGCTGGGTGGACAACTCCCCAGCAGGGGCTGCCCATGAGTTGGTAAGCAAAGGGCATTGTGGGGCAAACAGCAGGTCCATTCCTGTGCCCAGGACTGCAGAGCACCCGGCAGCACTGCCCACTTGGGGTGCCTCCCCTCCAGCCCTGCCCTGCTGTGTGGTCCATGAGGCTATCTCCGTGCTCCTCTCCGTCCTCCCTGGGGAATCCCACTAGTCCTCGGAGGCTGGTTGCATATGCCACTTCTGCCATGTGGTGCCCTAGACCACCCAGCTGGGAAGTAGTAGCCCCTGCACATGTGTCCTCTGCTCTTATCTCCGTGGCCACTGCCCTGTGGCTGGGGCTCAGCAGGTGTCGGTCCTGCTAGTTGCAAGCTCTGTTGAGCCTGGGACCAAAGCAGTGTCACTTTCTATGCCAGGCAATCTGGCTGCCACTTACAAGCCGACACAGAAGGAGGTGGGAAAGAAGAGGAGCAGGGTGCAGAATCAGACGTGACACAATAATGTCACCCCAGGCCCTGTGGTTTGCCCAGGTGTGGTCACTGCGAGTGCCTGTACACCAACCTTGCTCCAGCCTGGCTCCTCTCCAGATAAGAGCCACAATTCTCCCCAGGTGGTGACAGGGACAGGTCCTTGAGGGTGAGAAATCTGCCACCAAGCTCACCTCATAGCTTTGTGGCCAGTTCTCTGAGTACTCCCGGCGCTTCACAGGCGTGTCCAGTTCACTGCCGCTGGGTCTGATGGTGCAGGGTGGGCTTTCCACGGTCCCAGGTCTCTCATCCATTCAACCAACCTCAGACGGAAAACATTTGAAAAAAGACATTCCACCTGCCTGAACACTGCAGCTTTGTTCTTGTCTTCATGTCTTAACCATACAGTGCAACGACTATTTACATAGCGTTTACATTGCATCAGGTGTCATAAATAACCCAGCTGACTTAAAGCACACAGGGGATGGCGAGGTTCTATGCAAATGCTGCCCATTTTGTCAAAGGGACTTGAGTGTCTCTGGTTTTATGGGAGTCCGGGAACCCACCCCCCATGGATACGGGGGCCACTCTGTAGGAGAGGGTAAGGGGTCCCACAGGCAGGGTCCCGACAAACCCAGTGAGGATGCACGGCTGCTCCCAAAAGCTGGCTTGGCTCAGAGGTGGAACAAGAGAAGCCCCGTCCCTTGGGGCAGGCGGGTCCCAGGAGAAAGGGGCTGTGGACTGGGGCCAAGGAAGGCAGTGAACACTTGCTTCTGGGTCCCCTAGGCCATACCACATGTTCAGTGACCCACTGAGACTCGAGGGCCTCTGTGGTTGTGGTCAGGGCTGAGGTTCCTATCAGCAAAACTCCCTGCTCCAGAGGTGAGTGGGAGCAACTTGTGGATAGTTGGCCACAGCCCAGGTGGGCACTGGGCTGGTCAGGTAGCTCTTGCCAGCAAACACCCAAATCGCCGACTCCCAGAAGGAAATAGGTGTTCCGCACGAACCACGTGGTGTGGGAGCAGGCTGGCCCCCATGAACACGGGGGCTGGGGCCAGTTCCCAGAGCTAGCCTGGGGGGCAGGCCCCTAGAGATGGCCGAAGGCCTGCTGCCTGAGCTCTCTCCTGCAGTCTCTCTGCCGTCTCGGTCAGGGGGCCAGGTGCTCTGCACTGCCCTGCCCTAGGAGTGGATCAGAGTTCCCTCTGTTCTGCAGACAGACAGGAGCGGAGGAGCTGTGCCCGTCCTTCCCAGCACACAGCTGGGGGACACGTCTGTTGATGTGCCTGGAATGTTTCCACCCCCTCCTGACGGCCCTCAGCTGGGCACCGCGTGTCTCCTGTCCTTCTGCACCTCTGCCCCTCATCTGCATCTCTCCCTCCTGTTTTGTCACGGTTGCCTCTGACCTTGGGCATGCCTCCTGACACCAGCAAACACAGAGGCTGAGGTGGGGCTCTGGAGGGTCTCTGACCACTTAATTTGGTCAACAGTCCTGGTGCAGCTCCCTGCTCTAGCCCCCTGGGGAACACCAGGGATGAGCTCTAACCTCCTCAGAGGCCAAGAGCCTCTGGGTCCTCATCCCAGGGACTTGTTCCTGCCTTGACCAGGACACCATCCGTAGAATGAGGTCCTGTGGGTGTTGGCCAAGATCCTCGCAGGCCTAAACCTGCCCCGTCTACCTTGGTCTCTACATTTTGCAGGGTGGCGGCCAGGAGTGTATTAATTTCCCATTGTAATGATGGGGAAATTGAGAGTCAGAAACGCCCAGGACCCCATAGTGGACAGGGGGCAGGACCTGGTTCTGTTTCTCCCGGTTTAGTTGGTTCAGTCGGCTCACCCTGTGCTACGTGGGTCCGGTTTCATCTGGGTTAGGTTTTTTTCTTTGAACTCTGTATTTAGTTAACTAGGTCATTTGTTAGCAGCAAAAGCAGAAATCTAAAATATATGTTGATTCTCAATTTAATGAGATATAAAGAGCAGTGAGTTGATCTCTTCTTGCTCCGGAAACCCTAATGAATAGCAGGAAAGGAGTAAAAGATTCCGTCTTAACCTGAAGCTCTCCTGAGGGAGGATCCTGGCCTGGGGGGTGGGGGGGCGGTCGCGGCTCCTGGCTGCTGGCAGGAGGGGTGCGGTTCCCTCCCCGCCGGGCCCTGCTGATGCTGTCTGGCTGGAGGCAGGGAGCCTCCTTGCTGCTGGCCACGTAAGTCCTGGCCCTCCCTGGGCCCTCTGTCCCCAGGGAGCAGGCGCCTCACTCCTGCTGGTGGCTGTCTTTGCAGGAAGGTGGTATGTGAGTGTGGCTACACGCGGGAGCAGCACGTGGAGGAGGCCACCAAGCCCCACATCTTCCAGGGCAAGGAGTGGGACCCAAAGAAGCACGTGCAGGAGATGCCAACAGATGCCTTTGGTGACATCGTCTTCACGGGCCTGGGCCAGAAAGTGGGGAAGGTTGGTTATGCCACTCTGGTGCACCTCACTGGGCGGAGCAGGGTGGCCCAGTGGTGACCCGTGGGTGAGGGTGGGAGCCCACCACACTCCGGGGGACGGGACGGGCAAGGAGGGGCAGCTGGAGTGGTGTGGCGGAGTTACGGCTGGGTGACCCTGAACGGTGTTTTCGTCAGGGTATGCAGGCAAACGTGGGGTGTGCTAGTGAATGGTGGTGAGGGCGTGGGAGGGCAGGGGAGGCTGGGGACTCGGAAGGCCCCGCATTGGAAGCAGAGGCCCTGGGCAGGGCAGAGCGGAGTCCAGCTGAGCCTTGGGGCCTGCACAGGCCAGGAAGGACTGTTGGGGGCAGCCCTGCCCAGGCCAGGTTCTGCAAGACCTCCACCTCAGTGTGGTGCCCACTGAATCCAGGCTCAGCCATTTGCATTCCAGCAAGGCTTCCAGAAGCTTCTGATGTAGCATTCACCCCCCCTGCCCTGCTGGGATGGATGCTGGTGCCATTCATTTTTTTGCTGGGGTTCTGGAACCCCTGGGTTTCTTCATGGTTGGGTGTGGTCCTTCCCCTTGAATACCCTGAGTGTCCCTCATGGTGATGTCCGCTTGGCTGAAGATGTTGAGCAGGGAGTTCCAGGCCAGGGACCATGCAGCCTGGGCTTCCTGGGCAGCCGCCAGCTCCTTAGCCACCCTGCATCCCAGTGTCACATGTGGGTATTCCCAGTCCCCTGCTCGTCTGTCCTTACGTCACGGGGAAGGCAGTCCCGATGTCTGGCTTCTATGAGGACAAGAGGCATGGAGAGGCCCACCTGTCACTCACAGCCACGGAGGGCAGCAGCGACAGGGGGTGGATCTGAGCTCAGCTGAGCCTGAGCCAGTGTCCTAACCCAACACCCTCCTGGCTCCAGGCTCCTCCTTGCAGCCTCTAACAGGGACAGTCACCAGCCAGGGACAGTCAGTGATAGGAAATGCTGCTTGTGGCAGTGAGTGAGAAGCCTGGAGGTACAGGGGACTGGGTGAGGCCCTGTCTCCAGCTCTGAGTGTCCAGAGAGTGGCTCCACAGTCCTCTGGGGCCATGTGGTTCAAGTTCCAGGAGTGAGTGGCCATGGGCCTGCCCTGGGCCTGCTCTGCTCTGTGGGCCAGCTGCTCTGAGGGGTGGCAAGCAGCGACCACTGTGGTGTCCATTCGAGCTTCAGTTGCAATGTGTGACCTGTTTGCTTTGGGGACACCCTTGGCATCTGAGTCCCCAACCACTGAGCCCCAGCCCCAGCCCCACAGACACTTTTCTTGCTGGGTCTGAACCAAGGTTCACGGTGTCCCCTGCCCAGTGGGGTCTCTCAGGCACTGCCTGTGCCAACGGGTGCTCCTGCCCCTCTCGCTGTGCCGTGGGGCCCTGGGGCGTGGTCGGGCGGGCCACGGCAGCCCCATGCCGTGTCCAGTGCGAGGCTGCCACCACTGCAGCAGGCGCCCCTCCTGTCCTCTGCTCCCCTGCAGTACGTCCGGGTCTCCCAGGACACACCATCAAGCGTGATCTACCATCTCATGACCCAGCACTGGGGCCTGGATGTCCCCAACCTTCTCATCTCGGTGACTGGCGGAGCCAAGAACTTCAACATGAAGCTGAGGCTGAAGAGCATCTTCCGGAGAGGCCTGGTCAAGGTGGCACAGACCACAGGTGGGCACTGAGGCCCCGTCTGCGGCACTGGGGGTGGGCAGGTCGACAGGGCTGTGCTGGAGGGCCGGGGCCCCGGGACAGAAGAGCTCCCGGTGGCTGAGTCCCCATCCCAGGTCAGGTCGACTCCCCCAACCCTCAGTTGTCCATATCTCTCCCTCATGTCCAGCTGCTCTGGGCTTGCCTTGGGGCCAGGGCTGGCTCTGGGTCATAAGCTGCCAGCGATCAAGGCCTTGGAGTCATGAGTATCCTTAGTGACCGGGAGGGGCCGGAGGAGGCCAGAGCAGGTGGGCTGACGTGGGAGTGTTGGCGAGACCCTGTGTTAGTGGGGCTGTCACCCAGGCTCCCTGCAGTGTCGGGGACCAGGGGCTTGCCCTGCCTTTCCTCCTGGAGCCCGATCACCTCCCAAGAGTGCACCTGAGTGCCAGCCGAGCAGGGCCCAGCACCACTTGGAAGGTGCGAGACACAGGGTGTCCTGCCACACCCAGAGTTCATGGGCAGGCGGGCCACATGTCCTCAAGGCTCCCTGGTGCCCTGGGTGAGCGGACACAGCTGTGCCTCCAGAGCTGGGGGCCGCAGCTCTTCCTGGCTCTGCTTTAGTGGCGGGCGGGAGGGCCAGGCCTGGCCCCGTCTTGGCTACGGCAGTGTTCGCGGGGGACTGCGTGGTCTGCGCACGCACGGCGGCGGGTGCTTAGGAGTCCCTCCCCTAAGCCCGCGTTTTCTGCCCCTCCCCGCCACCACAGCTTAGCTCCCGGAGGCCGTCTGGCCAGGCGGGTGGGGTGTTCAGGGCACCAGCCTCTCCAGCCTCTGCGGGCACCTCCCAGGTGGGCAGGCTCTTTCAGCCCGCCCCAGGCCCTGCCCGGCTCGCCTCGTCGCCACGCCTGCTCTTTAGCTCTCGCCACGGCTTCCTCGACGCCGGCTTCCCGGCCCCAAAGCCACAGCCACGTTTTAAAAATACCTTTTTTAGTTGTAGATGGACACGATATCTTTATTTTTATGTGGTGCTGGGCATGGAACCCAGGGCCTCACGCATGTGAGGCAAGTGCTCTACCACTGGGCACAGCCCCAGCCCCCACAGACACATTTTAGGGGTGTGTGTGTGTGTGTGTGTGGATGGGTGTGTGTGGGTGTGTGTGGGGATGAGTGTATGTGGGGGTGTGTGTATGTGTGTGTATTTGTGTGGGTGTGGGTGTATGTGGGTGTGTGTGGGGGGTGTAGGTGTGTGTGGGTGTGGGGATGAGTGTATGTGGGTGTGTGTGTATGTGTGTGTGTTTGTGTGTGGGTGTGGGTGTATGTGGGTATGTGTGTGGGGGGGATGGGTGTGTATGTGTGGGGAGGATGGGTGTGTGTGGGTGTGTTTGTGTGTGTGGATGAGTGTGTGTGTGTGTTTGGGTGTGTGTGTATATGGGTGTGGGTGTATGTGTGTGTGGGTGTGGGTGTATGTGTGTGTCTGAGTGTGTGTGTGTCTGTGTGTGTGTGTCTGGGTGTGTGTGAGTGTGTGTGTGTGAGTGTGTGTGTGTCTGGGTGTTTGTGTGTTGTGTGGGTTTGTGTGTATCTGTGTGTGTGTATGTCTGGGTGTGTGTGTGTATGTGTGTGTGTGGGTGTGTGTGTCTGGGTGTGTGTGTGGGGTGTGTGTGTGGGATAGGTGTGTGTGTGTTTGTGTAAGTATGTATGTGGGTGGGTGTGTGGGATTGTGTGTGTGTCTGGGTATGTGTGTGTGTGGGTGTGGGTGTGTGTGGGTGTGTGTGTGTGTGTGTGTGTGTGTGCTCGCGCGCGCATGCGATTGTCCCCCCTCTCGCTGAGATATTAGCAATGGCTGGCTGAGTTCTTTCTACTTTTCTCTCTGTGTGTGATTTGTACATAAAACAATTGATTTGTATCTTTCAACGTAGGGCTGTCCCTTGGAACATCAAATAACCCAGGAGATAGACTGGCCGTTCAGGGAGTTGGAGGGAATTGGGCGACCCAATCTTAAATGGAATTTTTATCTGAACTCGATGCCTTGAGTTATGTCGGCCTTGGGGAGGGCGTTATTCATTTCTGTAGAAGTCTTTTTTAAACGGGGCTCTGGAGGAATGTAGTAATGGTG
>NW_025999968.1:62435356-62438150 GCF_001458135.2 Marmota marmota marmota
TGTGTGTGGTGTGGTGGTGTGTGTGGTGTGTGTGTGGTGTGTGTGTGGTAGGTGTGTGTGTGTTGTGTAGTGATGTAGTGTGGTGGTGTGTGGATTGGGTGTGTGTGTGTGTGTGTGTGTGGTGTGGTGTGTGTGGGTGTGTGTGTGTGTGTGTGGGTGTGTGGGTGTGTGTATGTCTGGGTGTGTGTGTGTGTGTGTCTGGGTGTGTAAGTGTGTGGGTGTGTGTGTGGGGGGTGTGTGTGGGTGTGTGTATGTCTGGGTGTGTGTGGGTGTGTGTGTGTGTGTCTGGGTGGGTGGTGTGCGGCAACACCACACCCGGCTTCTCAGCACTGACTTCTGAGGCTCTGGTCAGCACGTCACCCAGCCAGCAGCAGATGGGTCCTTGCTCACGGTCAGCACTGGGTCCACCCACGGCTGTCTCTATTCCGTCACAGGCTGGGCCAGCAGACCCCGCCTGGGAACTGCGGCTTTTGAGGCACAGCCAGTGTGTGCTCGGGATGCTCATCCTGGTATCCTTCTACCTGCCTGCATGCAGTGACCAGGCAGCCACCTGGTCAGATGGACAGTGGACAGGAAGAATGTCCCCTGTAGGTGCCACCGTGAGCCACGTGGCAGTAGGCAGCATGTGTGGTCCTCCAAGGGAACCGGGTGGGGGGATCAGGAGCAACCTCGCTCCTGTCCCTGCCTGGAGACTTGGTCTGCTGATGTGTTGGGGTGCCCCTGAGTGCTGGGGAGCCGGCCTTGCCAGCCCAGAGCACCCCGGGGGTCAGTTTGTGGGTGGTGGGGTATGCATCAGGACTTACGGGGCCTGCCCACGCTGTCTCCTTTCCACAGGAGCCTGGATTATCACGGGGGGCTCGCACACTGGCGTGATGAAGCAGGTGGGCGAGGCGGTGCGGGACTTCAGCCTGAGCAGCAGCTACAAGGAGGGAGAAGTGATCACCATCGGAGTGGCCACGTGGGGCACCATCCACAACCGGGAGGGGCTGGTCCATCCCACGGTGAGCACCTGCTCCTGAGGTGGCCGGCTCGGTGGGAGGGAGGGGCTGTGCGAGATCTCCCCAGACCCTGCAGGGAGCAGGCCCCCAGCTGGGCAGCAGGGACAGTGTGGCGGGAGGGCAGAGACGGGGCGGGACGGGAGGCAGGAGGCCGCCCAGACCCCGTGCAGACTCTCCGGGTGTTGACCTGGCAAGGTGACGTCCTGCTCTGCCTGCACCTCCTCTCCAGGGGGAAAACCCAGACCCAAGTCACTGGACTTGGGCTCCTGGCTGGAGGACTTTGGCCACCTTTCTGCCGGTGCTGAGCTCAGGCTGCCCCTTCTCTGTGGTGGTGGGAGGGTGTGCCTGTGCCCCGAGGCCACCCCTAGATCCCTCCCCTGGGGCTGGTACTGAAGAACAGAACCCTAGCGCCCACAGTCACGCTCTGCAGTAAGGTCCCGTGGCCACAGCCAGGGGCACGGGGCAGCGCCGAGGCTCCGGGGAGGGTCCTTCCTGCCGCTTCCAGCTCCGGTGGCTGCTGGGACCCCTCGGCTGGGGGGCTTGTGTCGTCGTTCTCTGTATTCTCTGCAAGGACACTTGTGCTGGCCTTTGGGCTCCACGGAGATAATCTGGGCTCACGACTGTGAAGATCCCTTTTCCAAGGAAGGTGGCCCTGACCAGTTCCAGGGACGAGAGCTGGGTGCCTTTATGTAGCCTTTATGTCCACCCCACACGCAAAATAGATCCACCCTGTGGTTGGGCCCCCAAATTATCAACCCGTTTTAGCATCAACTCAAAATTCAGAACCCCGTCTCCATGTCGGCGGCTCACGAATCCTGTCACTGGCCTCGGGCTCCTGGGGCCGTTGTAGAAATGAACCTGGACCCAGAGAAGTTAGGTGCCGGCGAGGCCTTTCCTCAGGGACTTCTGCTAGAGCAGAGGGGAGTCTCACTAGGGTGTCCAGCTGGCTCCAGCAGGGGACAAGGGCACAGCTCCTGCAGCCTCGTCGGTGGAGGCAGGCATGCTCCTGGTGTCCTCTCCTGTCCAGGACGCTGTGACCTGCTTCCCTGCTCCCACCCCCGGTGCCTCTCCTGTCTCACACGCCTCCGTCTCCACCCAGGGTGTGCTTTTCCCTGCTGACAGGGTCGGGGGACTCTGGGTCCCTTTGTGAGTGCTCTGCGATGGCCTCCCCCACCACCTGGAGCCCTCCTCTGGGCAGCCTCTGCTACTCCAGGACAGAGTGGACCTGCTCCGTCTGGCTGCAGCTGCATTTCTGCCCACACGAGGCTCAGAGGGCTGAGCGGACGTCCCAGCCCCCTCCTGGCTGCTGACTTGCTCCTCGGCCTTGAGGGCGGTGCACCCTCTAACCCTAATATTCCAGTGTGGCTGCTAACGCCACGCGTCCAGGGGCCGGCCTGGCTGTCTTGTTCCCCCAGACATGTGCCTCGCTCGGTCCTCAGGGTCCCTGACTGTGTCAGTCCCAAATCTCCATGTCCCTCTCAGGTGTGGTGAGACTGTGGGATTCGTCCTGGGCTAGAGTTCCTCTTCCTGTGAGCGCCTGTGTGGCTTCCAGAACACAGCGGGGGCCAGGCATTGTGGCCATCATGGGCTTATTCTAAGGGGGCCATGGAGGGAACAAAGGGACCATAGATCCCAATCAATTCCAAAATCCAGCATGGAAAGCGTGCTAGCTTATGAAACCCGGGAATCCTCCATTCCTGGAGGCTCTGCCCAGGGCCTTGGCTCGGGCTTCACCTGGACACCATTTTCTCTCCCACTCCTCCTCCTCCTCCTCCTCCTCCTCCTCCTCCTCCTCC
>NW_025999968.1:62439648-62455306 GCF_001458135.2 Marmota marmota marmota
CTCCTCCTCCTCCTCCTCCTCCTCCCTCTTTCCTCTTCCTCTTCCTCTTCTCCTTCTCTTCTTCTTAAATATCTTTTAGTTGTAGATGGACACAATAAACCTACTTGTGTATTTGCATGCGGTGCTGAGGTTGGAACCCAGTGCCCACACATGCAAGGCAAGGGCTGCACCCCTGAGCTACAAGCCCAGCCCCTGGACAGCTTCCTGCCTCAAGGTCTTCATTTCTCCTTCAGGGTCATCAGCCTGCTTTCTGGAGGGTTTTGGGAGTCTGACCGCCTTCTTCGTGTTGTCCTGCCCTCCTCCTTTCAGGACAGGTCTTTACTGATGCACATTTGCGGAAGCCTGGGGGTCTCCTGCGCATGTCGCAGGATTCGGCCTCCTCAGATGGTTCCTGGGTGATGGCTTCTCTACTCCTGGCTTGTGCTGCGTGGTCGCGTGCCCACAGTCACACGCCTGACCCCTGCACCCATGTAGAAGGCTGGTGGCTCCCCCACCCTCTCCTAACAGGGACTCTCTTAATCCTTGAGCTCTGTATGAAATGGAGATAGACCCAGCATCTCCTGAATCGTCAAGTCCTGGTTTTCTGCCTGTCAGTTTTCCCTTCAATTTATCCCCTTTTCTGTGCATTTTATGAGAAGCAGCAAAAAGAAACCAGGCCACACCTTTGACACTTGGCTTGGGGAATTCCTGAGCCACCTGAGGGCATCGTGCACAATTCTGCCTCCCACAGACCCCCAGCGCAGGTGCTGCAGACTCTCTTCCCCCCAGTTCTGATAAGAAGCTCTCGTTTCCTTTGGAGGCTCCACCCTTTAATGTTTACCCTTCTATGAAAGTTCAGAGTGCGCTACGTATGTGTTCCCTGAGACAAGGAAGACTCAGGCCACGCTCCTGCTCCCTCCTGAGCGCTGACCGCGTCCTCAGCACCCACGTCCTTACGATAGACTGTGCCAGGCAGTGAGGCCTGTCCTGTGCCTGGACCCTTCCTTCCTCCGCCCCCCACCCAACTCCAGAGCCACGTGCACCTTTGGGGTATTTTTTTGTAGCAGCTCCTCACCTCCTGGTCCCAAAGTCTGTGTTTGTTTCGTGTGATGCTAGAACAAGTTACCACAAACCTTAGAGCAGCAGAAAGGGTAGAAGAACACTGAAGTCAGTGCTGTTTGGCCAGAAGCAGTGTGTGGCGGGGACCCCCCAGGCTCAGGGAGAACTGGTTTTTTATCTCTGGCAGCGCCAGGCTTTCTCTGGCTTGTGGCCGTACCTCTGCCCTTGGCCTCTGTGGCCACATGGCTCCCTCCTGGTCCCTGTGGGTCTCCCTCTGCCCTGCCTTTGAGGAGTGCTAGAGATGGCACTCTGGGCGCACCCAGCAACACAGGTCCGTCTTCCTGGGTTACGTCCTAAGCCGCATCTGCCAGGCCCTTTCTCCAAATTAGGCAGCGTCCACAGGCTCCCGGGATGGGGGCTTGATTTCCCTGGGGGTGCGTCATCCAGCCTGCTGCCCCCACCCCAGCTATCACGGTGTGGGACTTCCGCCTGACCACCTGTTGCTTCCCTGGCCACCTGCAGGGCGGCTTTCCGGCCGAGTATGTCCTGGACGAGGAAGGTCAAGGGAACCTGACCTGCCTGGACAGCAACCACTCCCACTTCATCCTTGTGGATGACGGGACCCACGGCCAGTACGGGGTGGAGATCCCCCTGAGGACCAAGCTGGAGAAGTTCATATCGGAGCAGACCAAGGAGAGAGGAGGTGAGGGGAGTGGGCTTCCAGGGCTCCCCGGGCAGAGAGCGCCGGCTGGGCAATGCCAGGGACGCAGCTGGCCCCACTGGCCGTTGGCCTGCAGGGTGCTTGGAGGTGTGAAAACGTGACCTGCATTCCTTCCCAGCTCCTTCCCTGCTCCAACAGGCTGCCTGCTCTTCTCCTGCCCCCTCCCCCCGGGCGGGGGTCCGCGTGGGCCCGCAGCTTGTCTGTGTGCTCTCGGGCAGAACGTCCTACGACCCTCTTACACCACGGCAATCTCAGGTTCAGAGTTCAGAAGGGGCAACGGTCAAGATTCAGAGCTTGACTCGGGGCTCTCGAGGGTGGGATGGGTGGGCTCCAGGACCTTGGGACGCACGTGTAGGGTTTCTGTGAGAGTCGAGGAGGTGCAGAAGGTAATGGGGAGGTCTCGGCGGGTACCCAGGTGTGTGGGGTGCTTGGAGCAGTGGCTTTCGAGCTTCCTGGTGTACCCAGTGTGCTGGCCCCGCCCAGGGCCTCTGACTCCCCAGGTCTGGTGGGAAGAGAACGTGCTCCTCATGATCTCCCAGGTGATTCTGATGCTGCTGGTCTGGGGACACCCATTGAGAACCCCGCTTTACTAAGAGAAGCCGAGGTGGGCGTGTGGTGGCAGGTGGATGGATAGGACTTGCTGCCAGGGAAAGGGATCCCTGTCGTTGCCCCAATCCCCTGGCTGCGGGTGCTGGAGAGCACAGGGACTGGACGAGGGCTGTGGACAGAGCTCCCTGCCTCGGCCCTGCCCGTGCAGGAGGACGAGGGCCTGCCGGGTGTGCCCTCTGCAGGGTGGGCCTGGACTTCCAGGCACCATGGCCGGGCTGCAGAGGAAAGCAGGCAGTCGCAGTGGCCCGCTGGGTAGAGAGGACAGGGCAGCCCAAGGCACCAGCTCTGGTGGCCCCCAGCCTGGCCCTGCCCGCCCTCCGGAGAAAGCCAACAGGAGTTGGCTGGGTGACATGAGCTGGTGGGGAAGAGTGACCTCAACAGAGGGTCGTGCCCACAGGTTCCCTCATGTGGGCTCCATGCTCTGCCTAGGTGTGGCCATCAAGATCCCCATCGTCTGCGTGGTGCTAGAGGGCGGCCCCGGCACGCTGCATGTGAGTACTGGCCGCAGGGCAGGCTGCGGGGCCAAGTCCTGCTGCCGGGGAGGACTGGCTGAGGAGTCTTCGCTGCTTCCTGGTGGGATCATTGGTGGGACAGGGCGATGAGCTGTCCCTGGGAGACAGAAAGGGGGAGTTCACCATGGGCAGGGCCATTTCCAGGTGGAACAGGGGGCACCCAGGGAGGATCCTGGGTAGGAGTGTGACTTGGTGGCCTGGGCAGTAACAGATGCTCCAAAGGGGCCTGGAGCAAGGAGGGGCCTGCTGGCTCTCTGCTCCCCGGACTCCTCTAGGAGGCCAGGGGTCTGCAAGCTGCTCCCAGACTCCCTGGAGTGTTTTCAAGGTCCTCGCTCCCACCCAGATCCTGGGCAGCAGCAGGGTAAAGCACACTTGTTAGGTGGCCTGAACAGCTGCTCCTGGACCTTCCTTCCAGAGCCACTCCATGGTGTGTGCTTGGCCTCCTCCATGGATGCTAGCCCACTCCATCTGTTGTAGAAAGGTCTGGATTTGGGGCAAGACTCTGGGGGATCTGTTCATGGCATCATGGAAGATGCCAGTTTTCATTTAGGACCCCCAGGTGAGAACAGAACCCTGGGCTCCTGGCTGGACAGGTTCCTCAGAGCATGCGGTCCCCAGCCCTACCCAGGCTGAGTCCCCTTTCTGGCTCTCTGCCGTCAGGGCCACCCTGTGCTTCTGCACCCAGGGCAGGCCCCATGTGCAGAAGGCATCCTTCTGGAGCAGCCTGCGTCGGGCCCTGCCTGCAGCTGAGCTCACCCTGGGCCTCAGGTCTCCATGTGGTCCTGGCCTCCCCCGAGCTTTTGTAACCAGGGCGCATGCAGCGTCCTCTGTGGCTTCATGTCTGAGTGTCCATGGGAAAGTTGTGAAGCCCTCTGATTAAGATGTGAGCCAGAGGCCTCCCTGGGGAGGGGTGCACCCTCAGTGCTCACAAGGGGCCTGTCCCTCGGGCCTCGGGACACTCCAGGTACTAAATGCTTCCAGTAAATTCCAGCCCCGTAGCCCTCCCGGCAGCAGGCGAGCCCAGCCCCAGCGAGGGCCCATCAGAAGGCACTGGGGCTGACAAGGACTTTGCCCACCTCGTGTGGACCTGGGCCTTGCAGACCATCTACAACGCCATCACCAACGGCACGCCCTGCGTGATCGTGGAGGGCTCGGGCCGCGTGGCCGACGTCATCGCCCAGGTGGCCAGCCTGCCGGTCTCCGAGATCACCATCTGCCTGATCCAGCAGAAGCTCAGCCTGTTCTTCCAGGAGATGTTTGAGACCTTCACGGAGAGCAGAGTCGTCGAGTGGACCAAAAAGGTGGGGCGGCAGGCATGCAGTCCCCAGGCCGACCCCAAGAGGCTGTTGGCCTGGAGGGACCAGGCGGCAAGGGACCCAGAACAGAGTGCAGAGGGTCCCGTGGGTGAAGGATAGAGAGGGAGATCAGACCGTGGGACGCCGGGCCAAAGGAGGACAGGGGCTGAGTCTGCCCTTGGCAGAGAGAGTGTGGGCGGGCAGGTCTCCGCGGGGCTCCAGAGCGCCCTTGCGGCCCACGAGCCTGCCGCGCTGTGCTGGTGCCGGGAGGACTGGAGAGGGAGACACAGGGTGGGCCTCCGCTGAGATTCAGGCAGCAGAGGAGCTTCCCAGGTGACAGGAGTGGGCGGCTGAGGGGTCCAGTCTCTTGGCCACGTAGGTGAGTGAATGGAGTGAGTCTCAGAAGCATCCACCTCCCCAGGCCAGAAGCTGGGCCTTGGGTGGACCCTGAGGAGCTCTAGGTATGCCTTGGTCCATGGCCACACTGTCTTCCACAGGGGGTATGTGAGACAGATCCTGGCTGGTCACCCCTCCCTACCCAGGAAGCCCCTGACCAGCTGGGTCCCACATTAGAACTCCAGGGCCGGGGCCTCAGGTGATCGACGGTCACCTGTCCTCTGCTTCCTGGTGGGATTCTTGGTAGGGGGTGGAGGGTGCGTCTCAGTTCCCCCCAATACCGTGAGGGCCAAGCCGTGCACACCCTCATGTACCCTCGTGAGCCGGGCTGGGAGGGTGCTGGGCCACTCAGAGACAGGTTGCTCTCCAGGGCCTTCCGTGGGGCACCTCGGCTGCGCCATGCTTCCTTTGGGTTCTGTGGGCAGCCAGGGCCCACAGACCACAGACCACGGGACACACTGAGTTGACCACGCCGGGCCCTGACCTGTTGAGCGGGGGTCAGAGAGGACACGTTCCAGGACTTGGGCTCTGGGCTGGTGGTTGGGAAGCAGTGCTCTGACTGGGTGACGGGGTGGCACGGTGACCTTGCTTTAGCTTTAGCTCACAGTGACCTTGTTCCGTGTGGTGTTCTGTGAGACTGTCTGTCCCACAGGAGAAAGTCATGAGGTCAGGGAGTGGCGAAGCCGCGGGCTCCCCATGGCCACTGGGAACTGTCGGGCAGGACCTGGAGCCTCTTCCCAGCTGGACCATAAATTATTCAGGCAACTCTCGGAACTGAATCAAATTTGCTGCGGCCAGAAGTGCCTATTCTTCAAATCCACTTTCCATCGCTGACTCAACCCTGAGAGTGGTGTTTTGCACAAACCTGCCTCAGGCCTGGCCACGGGGTCCCCGTCGTCAGACTCAGTTCAGGGCCTCGGCGTGGGGGTCTGCTCTGCGGGTGGCTGACAGGACGAGGGGACGTGGCACCGACGGCCTGCGCCTGGGGCTCTCTCTGCAGGGGGAGCACCGTCACAGCTGGGGGCCAGGAAGGCTTGCCTTCTGCCCTGCTTGTCTCCTGTGTGACAGAGGGACGTGGGGCTCACCCTTGTGTGTGCTGAGGGCCGGGCCAGCCCACAGGACAGGGCAGCAAGGCTGGTTTTGTTCAGGGAACATTGCTGGGGCTGATGGAGGGGGAGTGTGCTGGGCAGGAAGCCAGGAGGGTTTTGAATTTGCATGAAGGCTGGACGGTGAAGGATGGGGACACACTGGGGCCTCAGAGACGGAGGTTGGGCATGTGAGGGGACCTGGAGTGGACAGAGTCTGTGCACAGGTGGGCAGTGTGGCTAGGCTGAGAGGGGAGGGCCGGCAGGCACGGCCAGTGTGGCAGTCCTGGGGAGAGGAGGGAGGGACCTCAGGGCCGTGGGGACCTGCTGTCAGATGTGGAGTGCCACCTGGCTGCAGGGTAGGAGATGTTGGACGGACGAAAGATAAAGATGCTGGTTGGGTGGCTGGGTGTGTGGATGGATGGATGGACACATGGACAGACAGACATTACATAGATGGTTGGCCACACATAGATAGGCACACAAGTCGGTGGATAGACACATGGCTGGAGAGCTAGATAGCGAGACAGAGACGCGGACAGATGGATTGATACGTGGATGTGTGGATAGATGGACAGATAAACAGACAGGTGGATGGACAGTAGGTAGGATGGATGGTTGAAGAGACAGGGCGGGGAATGGCTGGGGCTCAGCAGGACCAGGAGGAGAAGCCTTGCACAGCATACTATCTTCTGGAAGACTCTGTGTCATTGAGGTGAAGATGCTTCACGCTTGAGCCATGTTTTCCACCTAATGGCCACCACACCACAATGTGTTTGGTCCTTGCGTCTCTTCACCGTCACCATCTAAGGTGAGAGGAGGCGAATGGTGGCCCAGCTCACACAGGACAGGCAGGGCTTGTGCTCAGGATTCAGGCTCCCTGTTGGGGATACAATTCCAAGTGTCCTTAAAGGAGATAGGACATTCACTCATTACTTTGTATCTCACTTGGACAATTTTTTTTTTTTTTTTTTTTTTGCAGATCCAAGACATTGTCCGGAAGCGGGAGCTGCTGACCATCTTCCGGGAAGGCAAGGATGGTCAGCAGGATGTGGATGTGGCCATCCTGCAGGCTTTGCTGAAAGGTGAGGGCCAGGGAAAGTGGGAAATGGGGGAGAGTCCAGATTGCAGGTGCTTGGGATGAGGGACCCCAGTCCCAAGGTGCCATGATGCTCTTCCTCAGTCAGGGGCATGGGCCAGGGAACCGCTGGCCGTGAGCCATGCCACCCCACATTCCTGCCATCGGGAGACTCAGCAAACTCCTGGTGAGGTGACTCAAAGAGACTTACACTGAGACACATCGCAGTCAAACTTCCAGAAGACAAGACAGAATCTTGGAGTCATCAAGAGAGCAGCAACCTGTCACATACAGGGCTCCTCAGCAGGAGTGTCTGGGTCTCTCATCGGGCTGGGGTGTGGCTCAGTTGGTGGAGTGCTTGCTGTGCATGCACAAGGCCTGGGTTCTAACCCAGCACAAAACAAAAACAAGAACAAAACACAGATTTCTTATCAGGAGCTACAGAACCAGAAGGAAGTGGAGGGATATAGTCAAAGTACTAAAGATAATGTGTCAACCAAGAATCCTATACCCAGAAAACCGTCCTTCACAGTGAAGGAGAAACTAAGATGTTCCCAGATAAATACAAGCTGAGGGTGTTTGTTACCACTAGATCTGTGGTGTAAGAAATGCTCGGAGAGACCCGCAGAATGGGATGAAAGGACACTGGACAGGACCTCACAGCCATCTGAAGAAATAAAGATTCCAATAAAGGTCAATACATGGACGATTATAAAAGCTAGCATTATAGTAATAATGGCTCATAACTGCAGTGACAAAGTTAGAAATCAGTGGCAGAAGTAACACTGGGAAATTCACAAATCTGTGGAAATTAATCAATACACTTTCAAACAACCAGTGAATTGAAAGAGAAATCAAAGGGACATTACAAAATACTTAGAAACCCCTGGAAATGAAAACCCAACATACTGAAATTTCTGGAAAAACAGTGCTCAAGGGGAGATCTTCATCTATGAATGTTACATTAAAAAATCAAGGGGATGTGCTCAGTGGTAGAGCGCCTGCCTAGCGTATGCAGAGTCCTGGGCTCAATCCTCAGAACTGAATAGTCATCTTTAAATAAGAGACCTCTCGAGCCAACAACCTAACTTTAAAACTTACGCAACTAGGAAAAATAGGACACACTAAAACCAACCCAAGGTTTGCAGAAGGCAGGCAATCGTAAAAACGAGAACAGAGATCCACGTCCCAGAGAACAGAAACAACGGAGAACACCAAGGAGATCAAAAAGAACAACAAAACCAATGCCCCTGTAGTTAGGTGGACTAAGGAAAAGAAAGAAGGCTCAAATCGCTGAAATCGGAAATGAAAGTGAGGACATTACCACCAAGACGAAGGGTCGCGTTGGTATGAGCAGACATACTCCAACTGATCGGATGACCTAGATGAAGTGGACACAGTCCTGAAAACACAAAACCTACCAACACTAGACCACGAGTAAATAGAAGACCCGAGTGGACCTATCACCAGAAAGGAGATTGAGCCAGTGGCAGAGGTCTCCCCAGGAAGAAAATCCCTGGATTTGGTGGTCTCACTGGTGAGTTAGCCAAACATTTAAAGAAAAACTGACACCAATCCCTCCTAAACTTTTCCAAAAAATTAAAGAGGAGGGAAGACATCCTAACTCATTCTGTGAGGTCAGCGTTACCTTAATCCAACTCCAGACGAAGATGCTGCAAGAAAGAGAAGTACACAACAACAATCTTCAGCAAGGGTGCTAGGATCCACTCTTGTCATGGACAGACCTTGTCATGCAAGACCCCAACTGTGAGGCTCCTGGAGGAAGTCAGAGCAAAAGTGTCATGACATCAGATTTGGCAGTGATTTCTCGGAAATGATCCCAACGGCTTAGGAAACAAGAAGAACAGACAAACCTAACTCATGAAAACGAGAAACCTGGTGCGTCAAAGGTCACTCTCCACAGTGAGAAGGTGATCCACCCAACAGGAGAAAATTCTCACATCCTATGTCAATGAGGGACTGATGGCAGGTTACAAAGGGCACTCGTACAACTCAACAATCAAAAAATCCAATTAAAAAAAGAGACACCAGAACAGGGCACGGTGGCACACACCTGTAATCCCAGCAGCTTAGGAGGCTGAGGCAGGAGGACCACAAGTTTAAAGCCAGCCTCAGTGACTCTTACTCTCAGGAAAATGACTACATGATCCACCCGATTCAGGAGTCAAAGATCATTCCTTCCCAAGGCACCTGGCAAAGCTCAGGGCTGAGTCAGGAGTGGACACTGCCCAGGCACACGCACGGACAGAGGGCATGTTCCCAGCACTGGACGAGACCACGCCCACGTGCATGGCTGCATATCACAGACGCAGGTGGGACGTTACTGACCCAGCTCAAAATAAAAAATACAGAGGGCTGGGGTGTGGCTCAGTGGTAGAGCACACTTGGGTTTAATCCCTAGTACCAAAAAATAAAAAATAAAAAAAATAAAGACACTAGACTAGAGCAGACTGCCTCCACAGAAGGCATGTGTGTAATAAATGTGTGACATGGTGCTTGGCATCTCGGGTCACTAGGGACGTGCGCATTCCAGATTTCTGCAAGAGACCATCTTGCATGCTTTAGGATAGTTGCTGTTAAAAACAAAGCAGAAGGGGCTGGGACTGAGGCTCAGTGGTAGAGCGCTTGCCTTGCACGTGCAAGGCCCTGGGTTCAAGGCCCTGCATCACATAAAACTAACTAAATACAATAAAGTTAAAAAACAACACAAAGCAGAAGGCAGCACTGGTGAGGCTGTGGAGATGGAGCCCTGTGCCCTGCAGGTGGCTGCAGAGGATGTAGCCACCATGGAGAGCAATACAGCAGGTCCTCGAAACTCCAAGCCCTCAAGCAACTGGGGCACACCCAAAGGACCACAGGAGGCCTTCAGGAGGGAGCCCATGTGCCCACCATCACAGTGGCTCTGTCCACAGTAGCTAGGGGGCAGAGACAGCCCAGTGTCCACTCATAAGTGGAAAGATAAGCAGTATGTGGCCCGTCCACCCAATGGAACAGTATTCAGCCTCAAAAAGGAAGGCGTTTCTGGCACCTTCTACCACACGCGGGGACCTCAGGGCAGGCTACCGAGGGATCGTAGTCATAAAAGTACCAATGCCACGTGCGTCCAGGTCCACGAGGGAGCTGGAGTCTCTCATCCAGAGTCAGCGGAATGGGTGCCACCCAGAGGGGGGCAGGGAGGGGACGGAGCTCCAGCTTCCAGGATCAGAGGGTCTGAGGTGGGTGTGTGCGGGTGCCCGGCATCGTGGGTGAGTTGGGCACCACTGAGCCGCACACTCGCAGCACTAGGATGCCAGGCGCTGTCTTGTGTGTTCAGCCACAAGGAGAGCTCCGGCAGCTGGGTGACGCTTCTGTCCTGTCTCGCTGCTCTGCTCCGAGCGCCGATCCTGCGGGCTGCCGCCGTGGGCGCGGCTGGCTCCTTTCCCCGCGGCGCAGGAACAGTGCTTTCCCGAGGCTGTGACTACACCACGGTTGCTTTTCCCACTCATCGGTGGGTGGATATTCAGGTGGTCTCCAGTTTGGGGCTGTTGGTTTTTGCTTCCCTGGGCAGAGGGGCCAGGAGAGGGACCCGTCGTCACAGTGTTTTTACTGACAGACGCAGGGGTTGTGTGTCGGGCGAGGCGAGGCTCAAACTCCCCTTTCTCCTGTGAATAGCGGCCCACGCTTCAAGAGTGAAGCAGGACAGAGCAGAGTGCTGGGTGGGCGCTGGTCCCGGGCTGCCAGCGCTGAGTCTGGGCGTTCAGGTGAAGGGCCACCCTCCGGAGGCCCTCGCGCTCCGGGCACCGTGAGCTCTTCCCTCCCGTCCCTCCCACCTGTGGTGAGGGGCGTGGCTGGACCGGGGTGGGTGTGCGAGGCCCAGAGCCCAACGTTCTCTGGCTCCAGCCTGGAGTGAAGAGAGCTTCCCGGGGCGTGTCGGGGGGTCCAGGCGGCTGAGTCACTGAGAGGCAGTCCACCACCCCGTCCCCAGCTCCCCCTCGAGCCCCAGGTGGAGGACTGACCCCTGCCCTCACCCGCAGCCTCTCGGAGCCAAGACCATTTTGGCCATGAGAACTGGGACCATCAACTGAAGCTGGCCGTGGCCTGGAACCGCGTGGACATCGCCCGCAGTGAGATCTTCACTGACCAGTGGCAATGGAAGGTGAGTCCCGTGGAGGGACCGGCTGGGCCCATGAGTCCTCCTCAGAAGCCAGACCAATCCCTGGGGCGGGTGACCTAGGCCGGCTCCGTCCTCTCCAGACTGGAGGCAGGGGCAGCCTGTCAGGTCACTGAGGTCGGCTCCGCCAGGCAGCGACCCGTGTGACGGCCACCCACGGGCTCACTCTCAGCCCTCAGATCTGCACCCTACGATGACGGCCGCTCTCATCTCCAACAAGCCCGAGTTCGTTAAGCTGTTCCTGGAGAATGGGGTGCGGCTGAAGGAGTTCGTCACCTGGGACACGCTGCTCTACCTGTACGAGAACCTGGAGCCCTCCTGCCTGTTCCACTGCAAGCTGCACAAGGTCCTGGCCGAGGAGCGCCTGGCCTGCGCGCCCTCCGCCCGGCTGCAGATGCACCACGTGGCCCAGGTGCTGCGGGAGCTCCTGGGGGACTCCACTCAGCCGCTGTACCCCAGGCCCCGGCACAGCGACCGGCCGCGGCTCTCGCTGCCCGTGCCTCACATCAAGCTCAACGTGCGTACCGGTAACGCTGCGCCAGGCTCTGCCCCAGAGCTCTGGGTGCTGGCAGTTGGCTACACGGGTGGCCAGCGGGGGAAGGTGTGCGCGGACCTCAGAAATTAATGTTCCTACAGTCCTGAGGCCAGGAGTGCCCACGGGGCTGGGCGTCCCTTCCTGCTGCAGGTGGCTTCAGGTGGAGAAAGGGAGGGTTGGGAGGGAGACACCCATCTCTGGTCTCTTCCTCTTATAAGGAAGCCAGTTCTGCTGAGTAGGGCCCTCTCGGGAATCTCGCTTTATGTCATTACCTTCTTAAAGGCCTTGTGTCCAAATCCCAAGGTCGGGTCGCACCCCAGGTTAGGGCTTCCACAGAGAATCTTCGGGGGCCCGGCAATGCCCTTAACGCCGCCTTCCTCGAAGTTCCAAGCGGTAGAGAAGGTTTCAGGGAGAGGCCAACTCTGCCGGAGCTGGCCTGCTCCCCAGGTGCTCCTGGATTTCCTGCAGCTGGGTCAGGAACGTCCCACTGCGTCTGTGACACGTGGCCATGCACGTGGACTGCAGAGGGCGGTCTCGTCCAGTGCTGGGAACGTGTTCTCTGCACGTGCGTGTGCTGTGCCTGGGCAGCGTCGGCTCCTGACTGCCCTGAGCTTTGCCAGGTGCCTGTGGAAGGAATGACCTTTGACTCCTGAGTCGGGTGGATCATGTAGTCATTTTCCTGAGAATAGAATGTGCTTCGATTCCTGTTTTGAACCTCGGCCCAGCCGCAGCCGAGCTGTGCTACGTGGTGCTCTGTGCCCGTGTCCTCGGGCTCTTGCTGCACAGGGCACGCGCCTTGGGCTGCAGCTTTGTCTTGGGGCTGTGTTTGCTGTGTCCTGACATTGGCTCATGGTGGCTCTGTGGAAGCCACAGGTTTTCTTCCTCGGCTCTAGAGGCGCCTATGTGGCTGGAGCGAGGTCTTCCTCCCGGCGTGGAAGCCTCCCACGAGTGCGTGTGGCCCAGAGTCCTTTGTGAGCAGGTCTCACGACTCTCTCGGTTTCCTTCTGGCTGTGTCTTGGTCTGGATGCTCTGTCTCTTCTAAGATGGCACCTGGCTTTGTCTTCTGTCCACTAGGCGACTTTCTGCCTCCTCCAGGTTTGGCAACCCACCGCTGGCCCGGGCGAGCCGCGGCTGACCTGGGGAGACGGGGCGGCTGCTTGGTCGCACAGACCCAGCTCTGCCCTTCTTGATGTGGGGATTGCCCTCCACCTCTGGGAACTGTTTCCTGGCCATCTGAGAACATGACTGTGGGGCTGGGAGTGGGTTCTGGTGCTGCTGAGTGGGCTCAGTGTCTGTGCTGTCACGTGCTGCTCAGATGGGACCCTCGCTGTCCCTGCCTGTCCTGAGTTCCTCTCTGCAGGAGACACCGTGTGGGGTCCCCTCGCAGAGCTCACGGCCACAGTCCTGCTTGGGGACTGCAGGATTCACTCACTGAAAGAGCTAGGGTGCCATCAGATGGGCTTTGAGCTCATGGCACGTTACAAGGGTCTCAGAGTGTCCGTAAAGGAGACAGATGGGTACCCCCGTTCCAGAAGTTTCTCCATGTCTCTGGAATAGTGGCCCTTGAACTGTGGTGTGTGTAAGAATGACCTGGGCTGCTGAAAATGCAGGCTATGCTCTCAGTCTCTGGGACAGTGACCCTGAGGCCGGGGCGGGGCAGGACAGGTGTTCCGACAGCCCTGGCTTCTGATGCCAGTGGGCCTCGGTGGGACCTGGGCTGTCCGCTGCCCCCAGGTGCAGGGAGTGAGCCTCCGGTCCCTCTACAAGCGCTCATCGGGCCATGTCACCTTCACCATGGACCCGGTTCGGGACCTTCTCATTTGGGCCATCGTCCAGAACCGCCGGGAGCTAGCGGGCATCATCTGGGCACAGGTAATAAGACTTGCTTCTTGGAACACAACTATAGGCTATTGACCAATGGAAGGAAGCCCAGTGCCCACAGCAAGTGGGGCCCCCCACAGCTGTGCAGGGAGGGCAGTGGGGTCTGGTCACAGCAGGACTTAGTGCCCTGTGTTGCAGAAACAAGAACTTTGCTCTAGGAAGGAAATCTTTTTATTTTATCATTTTTTAAAAATCCTGCCAATACGAAGGGACACAGCTTTTGGTAGATGAACGGATAGGGAGACTGTGGTGTATATACACAGTGGAACATTGCTCAGCGTTAAGAGAATAAAATCATGGCACTTGCAGGTAAATGGGTGAGTTGGAGAGTATCAGGCTAAGAGAAGAAGCCAAACCCCAAAAACCGAAGGCCGAGTGTTTTCTTTGATATGAGGATGCTGACTCATAATGGCGATGGGGGGGCTTGGGAGGAACAGAGGGACTCTAGATTGGGCAAAGGGAACGGACGGGATGGGAGGGGGCGTGGGGGTAGGAAAGACAGTGGAATGAGTCAGACATCATTACCCCAAGTCCATGTATGAAGACACGAATGGTGTGAAAATACTCTGTGTACAACCAGAGACTTGGAAAATTGTGCTCTGTGTGTGCAGTGTGAAGTGAATTGCATTCTGCCCTCATATATAACAAACTAGAATAAATGAATGATTAAAAAAAGGCCTGCCAAGCAAACTTGTCATGTCCAGGGCCAAACTTGTCATGTCCAGGGCCAAGGCCTGTGGGAAGACTGTCCTTTGTGGCCCCTCCAGGTCCTCGTAGGCCAGGGTACCTGCCATGTCATCTGTCCACTAGGGTAGTGTAGGGCAAGCAGATGTCTCCGTGGTCGGTGCAGCAGGTGGCCATCAGCAGTGGTTGCAGGCCATTGTAACAGCCCACACTGTGCCTGGCTGTGCCTGGTCCTGGGCAGGGGTGGCCCTGGCTGGCTCCAGGCCTCACTGCTGCCCTGGTGTCCCCAGAGCCAGGACTGCATTTCCGCCGCCCTGGCGTGCAGTAAGGTCCTCAAGGAGCTGTCCAAGGAGGAGGAGGACACAGATAGCTCGGAGGAGATGCTGGCCCTGGCGGACGAGTTTGAACACAGAGCCATCGGTGAGCGCTGAGGGACACTGGGCCCAGACCCTGGCTCACACACCTGCTGTCGCCCTGGGGTCCTTGCCTCTTGGCCTGGGTGTTTGGCGGCATCAGCTCCACCTGCCTGTTTTGCCCCCATGTGCAAGATCTCAGTCCAGGGTGCCCTCTGGAGGGCTCGCTTTGTGACTGTCCCCAAGGCTTGGTGACTGTCACCTGCTGTTCTGACTCAGATCTTCCTCTGCCCAGGGGTCTTCACCGAGTGCTACCGGAAGGATGAAGAGAGAGCCCAGAAGCTGCTCATCCGCGTGTCGGAGGCCTGGGGGAAGACCACCTGCCTGCAGCTGGCCCTGGAGGCCAAGGACATGAAGTTCGTCTCTCACGGCGGCATCCAGGTGACCGCTGAGGCCCGCCGGCCGTGCCTGGGTGCTCTGGGACGGTCACAGCCTCCAGGCCTCGGGAGGGACGGGGCAGCTCACTGCTGCTGCAGAGCAGGGGCCACCACAGCCTGGCACAAGGCACGTCCCCAACTCTGGGGGCTCCTCCCAGCACAGCGTCAGGCTGTCACCGTGTCCAGGCGGCTCCATGCGACCTGGGGAGGAGGAGTCCTGGCCCCACCCCCGGGGCTTAGAGGGCCAGCTGAGTCCCAGTGAGAGCCTGGGACTGAGGGGCCTGGGGACCTGCGGGGATGGCGCCCTCAGCTCTAGAAGGGAGGACAGACGGACGGGAGTCACAGGTGGACCCCCACTGGTGTGAGACCCACTGTCCTCCCCTTACCACTGTGGACCACCGCCCAGCTCTGCCCCTCTGGAGCCCGTCCTGCAAGGGCACCTGTCCTGTGCTGGCCACCTGCAGCGGGGGCTCAGAGCGCACCCTGGTGGTCACCGAGGGTGTGGTGTCACCCTGGGGTGGGGATGAGAGGTGGGATCAGGCAGGCTGGGGTGCCCACCCTCCCAAGACCCCCGCTGTCCACAGGCCTTCCTGACCAAGGTGTGGTGGGGCCAGCTCTGCGTGGACAACGGGCTGTGGCGGGTGATCCTGTGCATGCTGGCCTTCCCGCTGCTCTTCACTGGCCTCGTCTCCTTCAGGTGCAGCAGGGCCGCGGGCCTCGGGGCTGTGGGTGCTCCTGGGGGCCTGGGAGCAAGGGGCCTGGGTCCTGCCGCCGTGCCAGGGCCCTAGGGTGGTTGGGATGCACGTGGGCAGGAGGTGGAGGGAGGACCCACGGGCCCCACACCCACAGGCCCCACACCCATG
>NW_025999968.1:62455331-62483729 GCF_001458135.2 Marmota marmota marmota
GCCCCCGACACCCCCGAGTGCCACCCACCTGCCAGAGGTGGAGTGCTGGCCAGCCCGACCCACAGCCTTAGCTTCCTGGGGATGGGGAGGGTGGAGCACATCAAGGCCCCTGGCACCGACCTGAGCCAGTCCAGGTGGGCCACAGTGCCCCGAGGTGGAGAGCCTTCCTGTGCTGTGGGTGCACAGCCTGTTTGGGCGGAGTAGTCTCCAACCAGGAGGGGACAGTGGTGGCTGATGGTGGCTGCAGGTTCAGGCCTGGCCCAGCATCCCCTGTGGCCTCCTCAGAAGCAAGTGGCGTCCAGTTGAGCTGTCAGCCTGTTTTACTGGGAACTGGATGGGAGCCCAGGGACAGAGCTGGGGCCCCAGCCCGGGTGGCCATCTGGTCCCCCCTTATGGGGGCACCTGAGGTTGAGTGTCCACCCAGCACCAGGAGACTGCAGGTGGGCTCCACATCAGGCTGGGCTCATACTGCCCCCCCAGTGGGAGTCACCGTGTCCGTGGCCCTGGGCAGATGTGGAGGGGTTGACCTTTGGGTCCTCACTGTGTTGGGCTATGGGTCCGACCCCTTCTCCTGTGGCTGAGGGGGTGGGTCCTGGGTCCAGAGGGCCAGAAAGGCCAAGGCTGGTTGTGAGGGTCTCTCCAGAACCGCCGTGTGACCTCTCATGCCAGGTGACACCCCCCAACACCTTCCACTCCTGGGTCACATCTCAGGGGAATGGGGCCCCCTGGTGGTAATGGGTGGGACTGTGGCACCCTCGGCCCCTCACGTGCGCCCTCTGGTGTCTGCTGCCGCACCTGCAGGGAGAAGAGGCTGCAGGCCCTCGGCGGCCCCGCCCGCGCCCGTGCCTTCTTCAACGCGCCCGTGGTCATCTTCCACCTGAACATCCTGTCCTACTTTGCCTTCCTCTGCCTCCTGGCCTACGTGCTCATGGTGGACTTCCAGCCCACGCCCTCCTGGTGCGAGTGCCTCATCTACCTCTGGCTCTTCTCCCTGGTGTGCGAGGAGACGCGGCAGGTGTGCCTGCCCTGCACTCTCAGAGTCCTTGGACCCCTCCCCACGGTGGCACACGGTGTCCGTCAGGCACTCCCTGCCGGGGAGAGCCAGCCTGGCCGCTTTCTCACAGTGGACCCTTGGCCCATCCCTGAGGAGCCTCAGCCGGCCCTTGGGAGCCAGTGGGTCCCTGGGCAGAGGAGGCACCCTGGTTGCCCAGGGGGGCCTGGCAGGGGGCACCCCACAGACATCCTCCTTCCTGGCACCAGAGGGGCTTTGGGTAGGTGTTTGGCTCTCACCCCTGAGAAGGGCGTGGCCGGGTGTGGGGTCCTGGGCCACTCCGGCTGCGTCACTTGGGGGAGCTGGGCTGGCTGAGTCCCCGCCCTCCCGTTCTTCCCAGCCTAAGTGCAGATTCGAGCCCGCCGAGGGAAGGGCAGGGGGCCACCCCAGGACAGCCCTGCACCCCAGACCTCCTGGGTCCTCCCTGTGCGGCTGTGCAGCACTTCATTCTCCCAGGAAGGACGTGTGACAACCCTCATGGGACAATGTCACCAGGGACACTCCCTGGGGCCTCAGTGCCCAGGGCTTTTACTGGGTGTCTGTCACAACGACTGGTTGAGCACCCTTTTGGCTGACCTTGGCCCCTCCAGAGGTCAAGTGGCCCTGCACAGCCCACCTGCCCCTCGCCCCATCTCACTGTTGGGCCACCTGGAGTGGCCCAAGCCCAGGTAATGAAGACGAGCTTGCCTGGCAGCACGTGCCCAGCTCTGCGCTCTGGGGCCATCTTCCAGGACTTCCTGAGTGCCTTTGGGCCCGGTCAGCGTGGAGAGTCCCCACTGCAGGTCTAAGATGCCAGCACCTAGCAGCAGCAGGTCGATGGGCTGGGCTGATGTGTCCCTCAGGGCTGGGCTAGGCCCTATGGGAGAAGGTTCTGGTCAGCGTGACCTCTGGTTGCTGACCTTGCAGGCCTCGGAGAGAAGTCTTGCTTACCCTGGGTTAACATCCTGCCTGTTGGGGGTCCCTGGGGAGGAGCCAGCCCCAGGAAGGAAGCACAGGGCTGGACTGGGCAGGTCGGGAGAGTGCTGGGTCCTGCTTGGCCAGCCGTTTCTCCAAGTGCCTCCTTCTGCAGTTGGAATCTCTCCTTGAGGGGCCGGAGGTCTCCATGCTCCCCCAGCCCAGCCTGGCAGGGGGAGCCTCAGACAAGGAACGGGCTCTTCTCAGACCCGGGGAGGACATCTGCCACGGGGGGTGGGGCTCCTCCTGGGCAGCCACAGGGCTCCAGGCCCCCTCCTGGCCCCCTCCTGGCCCCCTCCACTCTGGGCTGCCTCAGAGAACAGGCCCAGTTGCTGCCAGAGCAGATCCCGGGGAGCTGCTGGCACGACACGCACACACGCACACACGTGTGCACAGGCACGCACGCGTCTCGTCGGGCAGGTCACGGTTTGGAGGGAGGGCTCCAGCTGGCAGCAGAGCCTGGAGAGAACCCGCTGCCCATGCTGCCCGCTCTGCCCTGAGCCGCTCCCCGCCCCTCTCACCGCCCACTGAGGAAGGGAGTGTGAGGTGCCCGTGTGACGTGGTGACGGCCTCTCGGCCTCTCCCGTAGCTCTTCTACGACCCCGACGAGTGCGGGCTGAGGAAGATGGCGTCCTTGTACTTCAGCGACTTCTGGAACAAGCTGGACGTGGCTGCCATCCTGCTCTTCATAGCGGGGCTGACCTGCCGGTGAGCCGCCCCAGGCCCTCTGCCCCTCCCTGTGTGGCGCTGTCGTCCCCAGCAGCTCAGCCTCCACCCAGGGCTTGGCTCTGCTCTGAGCCCCAGACTGCCATCGTCCCTGGGTGATGTGATGGTCCTGCTCTGTCTGCCCTCAGGGGTGTGGAGGAGCCCACCTTGGATGGCACCCACGGGCAGGGCCACCAACTGCAGCCAGGAGTGCCCCTCCCCAGACCCTCTGCTCCCCACCCCTCCTGCTGGGTCACTCTTAACCCCTGTGGCCCTGGTCTGGGAGGCTGCGGCACCCTCTCTCCATGACAAGCATCCTGTTTCCCAGGACGTCCCCGCCTGGCTGCCCTGCTGAGGCTGGGCGTCTGGACCCTTCTGCCGAGAGTCCCAGAGGCTCTGTCTTGACCTCGCCCTCGGGGCTCCCAGAGCCCCCAGTGCTAGACGGGCCTAGGGGCAGGCTCTGGAGCCACAGTGGTCTGGGGAGCAGAGCCTGAGGCCAGTGTCCCTGCCCTACCCGGCTGCCAGGCTCTTCCCGTCCACCCTGTACCCGGGACGCATCATCCTCTCTCTGGCCTTCGTCATGTTCTGCCTCCGCTTGATGCACATTTTTACTGTCAGCAAGACTCTGGGGCCCAAGATAATCATCGTGAAGCGGATGGTAAGGGAGGGGCCGCCCGGCCTGGCCTTGCGCCCTGGGCTCCCAAACCCCTCATATCTCTGCCCCTGCGGCCCCCCTCCTCCAGGTTGTCTCGGCTGCTGTGCCCGCCCTGCATTCGCTCCCACCCTGTTCCCCTGCGGTGCATCCCCCCCCCCCCCCCGGGTCGGGGTTGTTGACCCCCTTGCCCCAGGGGCTCCCCCGTGGGGTTGGTGAGCTCTATGGGGCTAAGGTGGCCCAGAGCTGCTGCCCGAGGAACCTGGCCTCCCGTGTCCACGCGTGGTGGAGGTGGGCACTGCGGGAAGCTCCCCGGGCAGGCCGAGGAGCACGGGCGCACAGCAGCCGGTGCCTGTCTCTGCAGATGAAGGACGTCTTCTTCTTCCTCTTCCTGCTGGCCGTGTGGGTGGTGTCCTTCGGGGTGGCCAAGCAGGCCATCCTCATCCACAACGAGAGCCGGGTGGACTGGATCTTCCGAGGGGTCGTCTACCACTCCTACCTCACCATCTTCGGCCAGATCCCGGCCTACATTGATGGTAGGCGCTGGGCGCGGCTGGGCTAGGACACGGGAGGGACAGGGACGCTCAGGGGATGGGGAGGGCTGGGGCTCGTGCTCCGTCAGCAGCACATTGGCCCAATAGAGGCACAAGGGTGTCACCAGGGAGCCAGGGTGTGGGCGTCAGCCCCAGCCCCAGTGTTAAATGCCACCTGCTGCTCTGTCCCCCCACCCCAGGCAGAAGTCCCCCCGTCTGTAGAGTGGCTGCTCTTTTTAAACAGCGTCCTTACGCGTGAGCCACGTGCCAGCCACCTGCACCGCATCCGTGCCAACGGCTCTGAGCATTTTTAGAGCCTTCACGTCACCCAAGAGACGCCCCTCCCCGTGGGCAGTGGCCTCCCTTCCCCTCCCTGCAGCGTGGGGCAGTGTGGTCTGCTTCCTGTGGACCTGCGTCTGCCTCCCTGAGGTTTCTGTAAATAGGGAAATGGGTCTGAAGGTGGCGTCTGGCTCCCTCCACGGGACACGGTGTGGCGCTTCCTTTTATCGCTAGTGTATTGTGCAAGCTTTACACGGTTGCTGCTCACCCGTAGCCTGGTGAACTCGGGGTTGCTGCTGCCATCTGGCTCCTATGAACAATGTGGCCGTGAACACTGATGGGAGTCCCTGTGGCCGCACTCCTCTGAGGGGGCCAGGCCCCCATCTCTCGCCAGCACCCAGGACTGTCCTTCCTCATCATCGTCACAGTGGGTGGCCGCGGCAGCTTAGGAGGTCTTGACTGGCTTTCCCTTGGGCTCCGTGCCGAGCACCCCTTCCTTGGAGAACGGCTAGTCCTGCCCTCCGCCCACTTTCCCTCGGTTCTTTATTGTTTTTCTCTTGTTGCGAAGTGAGAATTGTGACACCAGACCCTCAGCACATAGAGGATTTGCATTCTGTCACCACATCTTTCACTTTCTTTAGGAAAACACTCTCTTTGAAGCATGCAAATCTTTGATTTGGAGAAGATCAACTGAACAATCTTTTTTTTTAACCATTTGTGCTTGTGGTCCCGTCTATGAAACCTGACCCACGGCCACGGAGATTTTTATGTCTGCTTTTCTTCTAAGACTTCTATAGCTTTGGCTCCTTCTTCAGTCCTTTGACCATTTAAATGACCTTGGTGGGTGCGTGGTGCCGTTCTTTAGCGTGTGGGTGTTCAGCGGTCAGGGATGGCCTGCTCACAGGACGGTCCTTTCTCACTGAATTGTCTGCATCCTTGTCGAAAGCCTGTCGACTGAAGGTCAGAGCTGACTTCTGGATGCTCAGCTCTGCCCTGTCGGTCAGCACGCCAGTCCCTCAGCAGCCCCTCACTGTCCTGCTTACTGTAGCTTTGTAGTAAGTTTTGACATCGGGGGGCCAGTACCCCAGCTTTGTTCCTCCTTTTACAGATTGCTTTGGCCTCTGGACCCGTGGGGTCCACACGAATTTTTGGACCAGCTCATCCATTTCTCTAAAAAAAAATCTGGAATTTGGATTGTTACACAGGATGTCTTTTCACTTATTAAGATTTTTAGTTTATTGCAACAACAGTCTGCGGTTTCAGTGTACAAGTCTTACGCTCCTTCTGTCAAATTTATTTCTAAGTATTTGATTTTCTCATGCTGTTGTTAATTTTTTTCTTTTAAAATCCTTTTCAACCAAATTGAATTCCCCCAGGGCCGGGACCCGTGTCTCACCATGACTGTGGCCTCAGAAGTGCCGGGTGGGGGGCTGGATCCTGACGCATGCCAACCTGGGGCATCTCTGGCTCTGGGCTAACCTTGGCATTCACGGGTCCTCCCTGAGGAGGATGCTTGGATGTGGATAGATGCACTCATTGGACTTGTCCAGGCCTGAGTTGGCGCTGTGCTTACTGGGTGTTCGCGTGCCGGGCCTTGGGGCCCTTGGCGGGTGCCTGGCTGCTGGGTGCCTTCCAGCCACACCTGTGACTCTGTGTTGTCCCTGGCTTTCCCACCCCCTCCCAATGCCAGGCGTGAACTTCAACATGGACCAGTGCAGCCCCAATGGCACAGACCCCTACAAGCCCAAGTGCCCCGAGAGTGACGCAGCGGGGCAGGCGCCGGCCTTCCCCGAGTGGCTGACGGTCCTCCTGCTGTGCCTCTACCTGCTCTTCACCAACATCCTGCTGCTCAACCTCCTCATCGCCATGTTCAAGTGAGTGCCAGTGGGCGGGTGCCGTGCCAGGGCCTCCTGGGCCCCACACTAGTCTGTGTCCTCTCAGAGGGCCACCCAGGATGCCTGTCCCATGGAGGCACCTCTAACATCCCAGGGCCACACACATGGCCACAGCTCCCTGGTCACAGCATGCTGGCCTGTCCATGTCGCTGCTCCTGGGGCACCCAGAGCACACATGTGTCCTGCTCATCCTGGGGTGCTGACCATGCTGACCAGGCCACCTCAAGTCCGTAGCTCCACCTGGGAACATGTGGTGGCCATTGGCTGCTCAGGGCTGCCCCTTGTCCCCTGAGTGTCCTGCTGTGTCCTCACCTCCTGAGCGTGCTCCTGCGGCCCCTGCTGACCCCTCTGATGGTGTGTGCTGAGGCTTCCTTGAGACCCGTTCCCGGCACTGAGGTCCTGCGCGGACTGCCTGTCCACCTGTCAAGCTGACCCCCACACATCTCCACATTTCACAGTGGTTTTGTGTGTCACCCACAGTCAGGTGTCAGCTCTTTGTGGGTAGCATCCCCGGGACCCACAGAGCAGAGGTGACCTGCAGCTCCCTAGGGAGCAGCTTGGATAGACCCCCACCCCAGGATGTCCCCATCTAACCTGAAGAAGCTGTGGCCATGAGGTGGTGAGGGGCCTTCGCAGACGGGATGACGTCCAGGGTCCTGAGATGGGAGATGACCCCGGGTCACCTGGGTGGTCCCAACATCGCAGGTCGCAGGGGCCTCTGGACCATGGGAACGGCAAGGGACAGACCTTCCCCGGAGCCTGCAGGAGGAACAGCCCTGTGACGCACTATGGGATTGTTTCCAGACACCAAGTTTGTGGCGACTTGTTATAGCAGCTATAGGAAGCTGATACAGTAGCTCTTGCTTCTCTTTGAAAATGTCTAGGAGTTAAAAAAAATACTTGGTGTTTTGAAACATTCCATCTTATTAGAACTTTGCTATTTTGTTGGTAAAACAAAAGATACAAAACAGGTGACCTGTCCTGCCGGCCTGGGTGGACGCCCTCATCTTGGGCCTCAGGACCTCCCTCTACTGTAGATCTCTGGTTAGTGTAGCAGCTGCTAGCCAGGGTGTGGGGGCCCATTAGGCTTCTGCGGGTCTTAAACCTGGAGCACAGGGATGGCTTAAGAGGAGTCGGAAAGCAGGAGATACTAAGAATGAAAACCCTGGTGCCTGCCGGGGCCGGGTCCCAGGACCCCAGGGCGTCTCGGGCTCCCTGATCCGCTGCTGGCCCGACAGTGAGCAGCCCCGCCAAGGAGAGCTCAGCCCGCCAGTGGCACTCCCCGAAATTCAGAAAACCCTTTGGGCACTCTGCCCACCTCTGCAGGCATGCTCCAGGGACTGTGGCCTCTGAAGTCCTTCCCCTCCTAGTGCGTCAGGTGCCCATCTCCCCTTTCAGGGCTGAGTCCTGGGATGGCCCCCTGTGTTGACATCGAGAGTCCTCCCCACTTGAACTGAGAACTAGAGGCCAGGCTGGCAGGAAGGCCAGTCGTCCGTCTGGGACATCCTCTGCCAGGCCAGCTCCAGACACCTAGATGGTGGTGTCTGGACACAGCTCGGGGTGACACCAGCTGGTGTCAGATCAACAGATCATCCCTCCCAGAGGTCAATGGCAATTGGTGTCTGTCCCCCCTTCTGCCACGTAAGAAGGCTTTTGGCATCTGAGAGCCACGTGGCCTGTCTGCTTTCTCACCGGGCTCTCGGGAGGCTGGTCCACCGCGTGTGGTGTCCCACGCTGTCCCCCCCGTGCCGGCTGCTTCTGCTGTCCACGGGCACCCACAAGACACCTGCGTCTGTCTCCTGCAGACATACTGACCTGCCCGTCCCCCTCACCTCCCTGCCAGCTACACCTTCCAGCAGGTCCAGGAGCACACCGACCAGATCTGGAAGTTCCAGCGCCATGACCTGATAGAGGAGTACCACGGCCGGCCACCTGCGCCGCCCCCCTTCATCCTCCTCAGCCACCTGCAGCTCCTGGTCAAGAGGGTGGTGCTGAAGATCCCAGCCAAGAGGCACAAGCAGCTCAGTGAGTGCCCTCCTGCCGGGCCCACGTGCCGCCACCCTGGGCACAGGTGGGGACCTGAGGGTGGGGGGTGGCAGCTCCAATTTTTGGGTTCCTAAGAAGACCGAAGACTGAGCAGGCACATTGACCGCTCAGACTGCTGGGCTCCCATGGGGGCAGTGGGGGCAGAGGGGGTGACAGACCCAGGGCCCCAGGGCCGGGCCTCAGGTGGGCTCAAGTCCCCTCTGTCTGACCCAGCCCTGTCCCGACAGAGAACAAGCTGGAGAAGAACGAGGAGGCAGCCCTCCTGTCCTGGGAGATGTACCTGAAGGAGAACTACCTGCAGAACCGGCAGTGCCAGCTCCAGCAGCAGCCGGAGCAGAGGATCCAGGACATCAGCAGCAAGTACGGAGGCCCGGCGGCCATCCACAGGGACCAAAGGGCCATCTCACCTGGGCAGGCCCAGGCCCGTGCCATGGAGGGAGAACTGGGTGTCACTGTGCCCAGACTCGAGCAGATGGGGCATCTGTGCCCAGCTCACCCAGCGCAGCAGGTGGAAGGGGCTTTGGCCATCAGCCCGGGCCCTGGGGGTCCTAGGGAAGCTGGGTGATGGAAGGAAGACCTGGTGGGCTGGAGGAGGCCAGGGAGGAGACGGTTGGCGTACCTCCTCGCTGCAGCTCTGCAGGGCCTTGGAGCCCAGCCTGGGGACACTTGCACAACTGCACCGTCACCCTCTCCCAATTCCGTCCTCCCTGCTTCTTTCCAGGGTGCAACACCAGTGAAAGACCTTTCTGCCACCAGCCCCTCAGCCCTGTAGCAGCCAGCAGGTCCTGACTGCCCACGGCAGGTTGCAGGGAGACCTGGCCTCAGGGCTCGGCTTTCAGTGTGTCTCGCTGTGGCCAAGCCCTGCTCCTGGCTGGCCCCAGGTTTCTCATTAAGTGAAGGGGGGTAGGGGATAAGGTGCCACCCACCTAAGGCAGAGAACTGTGTGGGCCAAAGCAGACTCACCCCAGAGGCAGAGAGCCTCCTCCCCTTCCCAGATGCCTGGAAGTGGGCCACACCCTCAGTGACACTGGTCCCTGGTTGAAATGACTACTCATTTTATTACAAAAATACATTGCTTGGGGCTGGGACTGTGGCTCAGCGGTAGCGCTCCCCTAGCACGGCTGGGACCTGGGTTCGATCCCATCCTCAGCACCACATAAAAATAAAGGCATTGTGTAGTGTCCATCTACACCTAAAAAATAAATGTTAAGAAAATACATTGCTTGCTGCTGGCACCACAGGCAGGAGAAGCCGCCCCAGGCACAGCCAGAGCTCTGGGGAGAGGCTGGCCACGGTAATTTTAACTATGAACACAGAGGCCAAGGTAGGCAGAGGGGCCTGTGTTTTAGCAAAGTTAGGACAAAACCAAACAATCCCCAAACTCAGCACTACCTGCCCCCCAAAACCAACCCAGCTGTTCCCAGTTGCTCATGACCCAGGGCTCAGAGTGGGGGGCAGCCAGGGGCAGATCCAGGTGTCCAGCTCAGGTGTGTGCACCCTCTCACCTGCCCCATCTGCCCAGCTCCCTGCTGGCTCTCAGACCGCCCTGTGGCCCTGGCCATGCATCTGCAGAGGCCGTCTCCTCCGGGGCTCTAGCAGTTCATCTGCAGCAGAAACACCTGTTAGAAATGCTCTCTAATCAGGAGAGGACGATGGCCAAGCAGTCAGCGAGAGCCCAGGCTGCTGGCTCTGGTGGGGCCCAGCAAGTGGCATCGGGTCTCCCCCATGTCCCAGGGCCCCGCGCCTGGCTGTGGCTCAGCTGCGTCTTCCTTCAGGGTGGACGCCATGGTGGAGCTGCTGGACATGGACCGTGTGAAGAGATCGAGCTCCATGGAGCAGAGACTGGCCTCCCTGGAGGAACAGGTGGGTCATCAAGACTGGAAACAAGGTAGGGAAGATCGGGAGCGGAGGGAAGTCGTTCAGCCAGAAGAGCCCCCTCCTACCCGGACACTCTGCGGTGGAGCCCTGCCTGTGGGAGAGGTGCTCCCACCTGGTCCCAGGAGCAGACTGCTTGTCCCCTGCTCCAGCCTCGGCAGGCTCCCTGAGGGGGAGGACCTGAAGACAGCCCCTGCTGCTTTCCAGCCCGCAGAGGCCGAGCTGGGGAGGGAGGGAGAGCCTTGGGGGCTGTGCAGAGATGGCCGCGAGCTTCCGTGGGGACCACGGGGCTGGTGCGCAGCAGCATGGGGAAGGAACAGGTGCCCTGAGCTGGGGTGGGGTCCTGGCCTCGGAGGGTGTGCTCGGGAGGGTGGGCGGAAGAGCCGCAGGGCCATGGGGGGAGGCTGGCCTGCTCCCGCCCAGTGGTGCGAGCTTCCCGGAGCTGTTGTGACAGACGGCCCCAGGCTGGGCGGCTTGGACTTGGCTCCATCCCTCTGGAGACTCCAGAGGGGTCCTCCCTGCCACTTCTGGCTTCCGGTGGTCCCAGGCGTCCCTTGGCTTGTGTCCCCTTGCTCCAGTCCCCGCATCCTGCCTCACACGGCCTCATTCCTGGTGGATGCTGGGCTCCTGTTCTTACAGGGACACCAGTCACTGGACGCAGGGTCCACCCTGATCCACAGTGGGTTAGGGTGCTTAACTAATCGCATCTGCAAAGATTATCTCTACACAAAATGGTACTCTGGGTTCTGGGGGGACATGAGTGTTTGGGGGCACTTCAACCCAGGAGATGGGTGCTTGCTCCCCATGTGCCCTGGGACTGCAGAGGTCCTGGCCTGGGGGTGTGGGGAGAGTGGAGTGGGTGAGGGAGGTGTGCCAGGGTCCTGCCGACCAGGCAGTGCAGGGGACGTCCTGGGCAGTGCTGGCACCCAGGGCACGAGCAGGGGGGCTGTGTGGGGAGCCCTGGCTCCCTGGTTTGTGTCTGAGATCCAGGGGACTCAGCAGGGCGGTTCTGGGGTCCACAGCAACTTGGCGCCTGGCATGGACGTCACCAGAGTTTTGTGTGTGTTCTTGCCTTACCGTAAATGGTCATGGCCCACGTTGTCCCCCAGACACCTCCTGTCCTTCAGCCTCCACCACCCCTGGTCAAGGTCCGCGGGCCGGGCCCCAGGCTGGAGCTTCTGACAGAGACCTGCAGCCGCAGCTGCCCGGCCCGCCAGCTGGAGCCCTGCTCCAGGTTCAGGCTGCCATGCTGCTGGGGTGTCCGATTTTGGCCAGCCCTGACCAGGCTGCCGACTCCCAGGCCTCCCCAGGGGTCCCGGCCTCGCCGACCCCCCGGTCTGGGTGAGCAGTCACTGCTGTTTCACAGACAGCGCCCAGCGACCCCTGTGCCCGGTCTCTACGGAAGTTCCTGGGGGGCAGCGCTGGGTCTGCTTCTTGCTGCTGTTCATGGTGCCCCCTCCCCACCCCCGCAGTTCCGATTTGTCCCCCTGGGGGCTGCAGGGGGTCCCCTTGCCTCTGTGTGTCCAGGCCTGTGGTCACTGTCTCTCTTGGCCAAGCAGCGCGGTCTGACACTGGGGTCAGCAGCCAGCCCCCAGGGCAGCGGGGACTCCAGGCCCTGGCACACCTGAGGTTGGCTGGCTGCCTGGGGAGCGGGACCCTGGCACACCTCCCTGGGCTTTTAACTTGCAAACTGCTCAAGGTGCTAAGAGGCTCAGTCTGCTGAGGGGACGGGGCGTTGGCGGGTGCTGGAGTCGCCTGGGGAGTGAGACCAGGAGCCAGCCGCCAGCCTCACCACCAAGGTGGGTGGAGGGCAGGAGGGTGCTGCTGGTGGCAGCAGGTGACAACCAGACTTGCTTGGGGCATGCCTTCCAGATGGCCCAGACGACCAGAGCCTTGCAGTGGATCGTGATGACCCTGAAGGACAGCGGCTTTGGCTCAGAAGCAGGTGTGCCCACTCTAGGTGAGTGTGAGTGTGTGGCCACGCTCACAGCTGGTCTCCGCCAGCCTGGGTACATCTGGATCTGGGATCGGTCAGGAGGAGGGGCAGCTGCAGGGCCTCTGAGCCCTGCAAAGCCAGCCCCCAGGGGAGCAGAGCCCGTCCACCACACAAGCAGCCAGGCCCAGCCTGTCCTCAGGACTTGACAGGGCAGCCTGGCCGGCGGATTCTGACCATTTCCTAACACCTGGCTACGAAGTTGGGGTGAGAGTGGGCAAGTTATCTGGCTGTCAGACTGTCCCACGGCCCAAGTAACAGAAAGCAAGATCATTTTCCTAAATTTGCAGCTGACCCCAAAATGGACATGAGTGAGTGGTTTTCCTTGGATGTGGCTGGCCCTCAGAGAGCGAGTTTGTCACCACTGACCGGACGGGCCTCTGTAGCGGGCTGTGAGGTCAGCGCACCACTGTGCAGCTGCAGGGAGACAGGTGTCAGCTGGGGACGTGGTCATGAGCAGGCTGCCCTCCCAGCACAGGGCCCAGGAGAGGAGCCACTGGCGCTGGTGTCTGAACCTGAGCTGGGCTTTCTGTTGTGACTTGTGTGCTGTTCCCAGCACCCCAGAAGGCCACCGACGAGCCGGATGCTGAGCTGGGCAGCCGGAGGCAGGCAGAGGAAGCAGGAGATGGCTATCACGTGAATGCCCGGCACCTCCTCTACCCCAACTCCCCCGTCACACGCTTCCCTGTGCCCAACGAGAAGGTGCCCTGGAAGGTGAGTGCCCTCCTGCGAGCCCAAGGCAGGAGGGGCCAGGCTCTGGAAGGGGAGGTGGTCCTGCTCTGCCACCTCCTGTGTTCGTCGGGCTCCCAGCAGGCGGCCTCGCAGGGCTCTGGACATCTGGTGGCCCTGACTGAGGCGTGTAGGCCAGGTAGGGGCACAGAGGGCCTGACAGGTGCTCCGGTCCCTCACAGAGCCGGTGGCCCAGGCTGCTGCTGCAGCTTGTCATCATCTCCAGCTGTCCTGTCCCCATGACCCCCACCTCCCCTTCCCCGAGACCCCGCTCTCCCCAGTGAGCAGCAGCTCCCCCTCCTCAGAGTCAGGCATGAGAGAGAGACACGCACAGAGACAGGTGATCCTGGCACTGGGAGAGCCACCCCTGCCCTCTCCCACAGGCCCTCAGCCCTTCTGGAACATTCCAGGCGGCTACCTGCTCCCCATTCTGCTGTGAGGAGTCCCTCTCACCCCCAGGGTCCTGCTGGGCTCACGCCTCACCCTGGGAAGACCCCTCCTGGGCTGGCATGTCAGTGCCAGTGATGGGGTCCCCGGTGCGGCTGTCCCCTGGGACCCTTCCCAGCCCCACACATCATACCTGCTGGGCACACAGGGCAGTATTGGTCCTGCCTGGGCACGGCCTTGCTGTGGGCACCCCAGGCCTGTCCTGGTGCCTGGGGCCCACTCCTTTCAGGCGAAACCCCGAGAATCTCTCTGTTCTGTGCAGGTGGAGTTTGCCATCTATGACCCTCCCTTTTACACGGCCGAGAGGAAGGACACAGCCCTCGTGGATCCTGTGGGAGAGTGAGTGGCCCCTGCTCATCCTCCCTAGAGGACCTCCACAGAGGACCCCAAGAATCCACCCGGGGCCAGCCTGGAGGGCTCCCTGCTCCCTCTCTGCTCCCTCCCCAGTGCCTCCTGGCATGGGGCAGGGCCTGTGGCCAGAGGCCCCTCTGCCACCCAGGGCCTGGTCACCCTGCGGGCACAGGTGGAGGCTGAGCCCAGGCCCTCTGCCCCCACCCTCCTCTCACGGGGACACGGGCCCTTGTTTTGCTCCCAGTGCCCCGGAGCCTCTGTCCAGGATCAGTTTCAACACCCTGGATGGACCGAGGGACCGCCGCAGCTTCCATGGGGCCTACGCAGTGCGGGACGGGCTTCCCCTGTGAGTGTGCCCTGCCCCGCTGCCCTCAGTCCACCGCCCGTGGGGTCCGCGTCTGGGGCAGTGCCTGCCATTGGCAAATGGGGCACTTTTCTGGTGGAGACAGTCCCGGACGTTCAGAGCTCCTGAGCTGCAGTCTGCAGACCTCCTTGGTGCCCTCCCAGGGAAGTTCCATGGGGAGGGCCCAGCTCGGCTTGTCCCTGGGTCCCTGATGTGACCTTTGGGGACTTGGATTTATGGTGGTAAAGTGGGGATGACAAATGTCACATGTGAGAAGATAGCGCTGTGCCCCAGGGTGGCGGCTGAGGACTCACTGCAGGAGGGTGCCTTTCCCAGTGTCTGAGGTTGGCACGTCCCCCTTGTGCAGCAGAGGGGGCCCAGCAGAAGGTACCCGGTAGCCTGTGCACACCATGTGCCAGGCCGGGGCGGGGGAGCTCTTTCTGCCCTGGCAAGGGGCTGGCAGGAGGGGCGGGCAGACCCTGAGGAGGGATGAGGTCTCTGGGACGTGGGCAGCAGGGGAGCAGGGGCCCTGGACAGGAGGAGGCAGGGCAAGACCCGTGGGGGACATTCTGGAACAGGGCAGGTGTTTGCACTGGGAGCCAGGGGAGGTGGCAGGGGACAGGAGGGCACAAAACAGAGATGTAGCCAGGGCTTCCACACCAGTGTTCCACTCTGGGGACAGGCCACAGAGACGGGGCAAAGTGGGCACAGGAAGGAGCAGGTGCTGTTGTGGGAAGGTGACAGGAGAGAGCAGGTAGGTGGCCAGCAGAGGTAGCAGGAACGGGCAGGTGTGCACAGGGCCATGTGGAGAGCACGGGCAATGAGACTCACACCCCAGGCTCACAGTTCACGGTTCACAGCTCACTGTGGAGTGTAGTTCATACACCTTCCCAGGGATGTCCTCTCCGTGACGTTGTGTTCCAGTCTGTTTGTGTTGGTAGTGATAGGACACAGCAGACTAGGCAGGGTTATAAAGAAAAGAGGTTCATTTCGGCTTGGGGTTCTGGCCCAAGGTCAAGGCCCGCACTGTTGGGGCTTCTTCCTGAGGCAGTGCAGGACACTCGGTGACCAGAGGCAGGGAGCAAGAGAGGCCAGGCCACTCTCAAGACAGCCGGTCAGCCCTCACCCACCAACCACCAGGAGGGATGTGCGCTTGTCACCTCTTAGCAGCCCTGCCTTGTCCCAATCCTGAAATCCCACAAAAAATCTTGTGTTTGGAGGGAAGGAAACATATTCAAATTGTACCAACCATAAAGATACCCTTGCCATTTTCTTCTAATAAGTTTTAAAATGAATTTCTTCCACCGAGCCTTTGGTGCAGTGGGGGGTTCCCTAGGAGTGAGGGCGGTCCTGTGTCCATCAGCTTTCGCCATGAACAGCACCTGAGGCCGTCCAAATAGGAAGAGGAAGATGGTTTGGGCTGGTGGTGCCAGAGGGTCCAACCATGCCGGCTGGCACTCGGCTGTGGGCCCGTGAGAGGCAGTGCCCAGGGGGCAGTGTGCGTGAGTTCAGCTGCTCTCTGGTGACAGGGAGGGAGGAAGGGGAAGGGCCTGACCTCTGCCCTGTCCAGGGCTCACCCCCATGACCTGAAAGCCCCTTGGGCTCCACCAGTGCCACGTTGGGGGCCAGGCAGTGGGTGGGGTGGGAGCTCGGGGACCTCAGCTGAGGGCTTGGTGGGGGGAGGTGGGGCTAATGCAGGGGGCGCTGCTGGGAGCTTGTGGGTGACCCTGTTCAGAGGAGGCTGGGCTGGGCCCTGGGCAGTTCAGCCAGGTGAGCAGCTGTGGCGCCAGGCTGTATGGGGGGAGGCTAGCCAGGGGTGGGGTCAGTGGGCTGCTTGAGAGCGGGATAAGGGCTGGGCTGGGTGGCAGATGTGAGGTTGGGTCATGGCTTGGCGGCTCTGGTGCCAGTGTTCCTCCTGGTAGGTGGCCCTTCTGGGGAGTTACCTGGGACAGGAACTGGTGTGTGAGAACAGAGGGACCCTGGCCAGATGGGGAAGTGCCTGGTGCCCTCTGCTGCCCAGGTTGGTGCCCTGTGCTCAGAGCATAGGACCAGCCGTGTCCGTGGCCTTTGTCCCTCTAGACTGGCTCCAAGTGTGGAGACCACTCTCTGTGGTCAGATCCCCCCTTGCCAAGTGGCCACCTGTGAATGGGAAGTCCCTGCCTCACCCCTTGGAGGTCCCTGTGGGATCTCTCTGGGCCAGGCAGGTGGGGGCAGGAGCTGGCACGTGGTCCCTGCTGGCTCCACCCACTGTAAGCTGCCCCCCCACCCCACAAGCTGCCCAGTTGCCCCCTGCCTCGGCTGACTCTCCCAGCAGGGGGTGGCAGGCTGAGCCCCCCCTCCACCCCAGGAACCCCATGGGCCGCACAGGGCTGCGTGGACGCGGGAGCCTCAGCTGCTTTGGACCCAACCATGCGCTGCACCCCGTGGTCACCCGGTGAGTACCAGGCCTGGCCAGACATCAGCACCCCAGGGACGTGGTCACCCACGTGCCCATGGGAGGGGCCGCCACGACACTCCCTGAGTGCTCCAGAGCCAGGAGGACGCTTGGGACCAGGCACTTGGGGCGTGTGGGAGGGGTCCATGGTTCAACATGGACACACCTGAAATGGGGCAGGAACGTCCAGGCCTCCACCCTCCTTGGGAAAAGCCCAAGCTGACCCCTTCTCCCCTAGAGGCTGCCTTCACTCTGGGAGTCCCCTGTTTAGAGAGCCCCCTGGGAGGCAGGCAGAAACCACGGTCAGGGACCCCCCACCAAGGAGCAAAGGTCACAGAAACTGGGGGAAAAGACAATGGAAACACACATGACCGGCTCCGGCTGATGCCACCCCCCACTCAGCTGCAAGGACACACGTCCTGGATGACTCACAGCCTCAGACTCCTGTAACTGCCCGCTGCTTGTGACCCCGGTCCTGGCCACCTTCCAGGGCAGGTGCAGGCTGGCCGTGACCTCGAGGACCCCCAGGACCCTGGCCCAGGCTGCACTGGGCTCACGGCAGAATTTGCAGACTCGTGGAGCTGGGGAGCTGGGCAGCAGAGGCTCTCAGAAGGCCGGGCTCTCCTTATTGCTTACGGAGCTGGGGGAGGACATTCCCTCAGTAGCTACAGGCTCAGGGCTTCCTCTGGGACCTGGTGCTTAGGAAAGAAGACAGGAGGGGGGCCTCACGCTGCCCCAGCCCTGAAGGCTGCCCCCGCAGCAGGAGGGTGGGTGCCGCCCACGTCCACAGGTGCCAGCCAGCTCCCTTGCAGGTGGCGGAGGAACCAGGACGGAGCCATCTGCAGGAAGAGCATAAAGAAGATGCTGGAGGTGCTGGTGGTGAAGCGTCCTCTCCCAGAGCTCTGGGCCTTGCCAGGGGTAAGCTGGACAGGTCACAGCAGCGGCTGCTCGGTGGCCTTTCTGTCTTGTCACTGGTCACCGTCCATCCTCCCCCTGACGGGGCACCAGTCTCCCGCAGTCCCCAGCAGGGACAGCTGGGCTCTGGCTGCGGCGAAGCCCCTGTGCTCTCGGCAGGGCTGCCTCCCACCGCCTCGTTCTGCAGCTGTGCCTCTGAGTGCCATGGTGTCCCAGGCCCAGGTCCCTTGCTGGCTTGGGGACCCTTGCCGTGCTCAAGGCATGGGGGAGACGGCTTGTCACAGACAAGATCGGCCCTCACCATCTAGCACCTGAGCTGCGCCCTAGAGACAGGACCGTGTTGCGCAGGGGCAGGAGGGACATGGCCTCCCAGCTCAGGGGCGGTTCTTGGTTGTAGGGCTGAAGGCTGGAGGGCACCCCAGAGGCCTCGTGGGGATGGCCAACAGAGGCCAGGACTTTCCTGTCCAAGTGGCTCCAGAGTGCTCCAGTTCTCTCCCAGACCAGCCACCGGCCCTCCCACCAAGTCCCTCGTTATTGCAGGGCTCAGAGGGGCACGTCCTGCTGGGAGGACTGAGCGTGCTCAGGCCCTGGCCAAGGCACATGGTGTCTGGGACGCAGCCCTGTCCTCCAGGACCCCCCTGCCCCATTTCCTGGGGAGGCTGTGATCCACCTTAGCAAGAAATCATTGAGTTTCTCTGAGCCTGATCGTCTCCCCCGCCCAGCAGCTGTTTGCAGGGGGCATGTCCAGGCGCATGCCCAGGGGAGCGGTGCTGCCCAGGTCTCCAGGCTGGGACATACACTCCCGGGCCAGGGCCCAGTGGCAGCACCTGAGCTTTCTGAGTGCCGAGAGCCCAGCCTGTGGCAGCCCAGGGGGAGGTGGACTGGGGAACTCTAGCGAATACCAAGGACCAGCTGGCCTGCCCCTGCTCTGGTGGCCAGGATGTGGGGGGCCATGACATTCAGCTGCCCTCACGGGGAGCCAGAGGCCCACGCACAGGATCCCAAGGCCTGTCCCTGCTCCCAAAGGTTGCGGCCCCGCCCAGCACGGCCCTGCTCAGGCTACCAGGGCTCCGGTGCTGACGTGGACGGTGGTTCTGGGCAGTGTCACTTCATCCCGGAGACAGCTGACTCCAGACCGCCAGGCACTTGGCTGCTTTGGCTCCTGGGGGGCTGGCCGGCTGCTTATACTGGGCAGGTGGCCAGTGGAGATGGGCCCCAGGGCCTGGCATCCTGCTTGGATGTCCTGCTGACCAGTCTTCGCCTCCCTCCCTCCCAGGGGTCCCGGGAGCCAGGGAAGAAGCTGCCGCAGAAGCTGAAGCAGATTCTCCGGCAAGAGTCCTGGCCGGCCGTTGAGGACCTGCTGCAGCAGGGGGTGGAGGTCAGGCTGGCCCTGCTGCCCGCTGCCTGTGTGCATGCTGGCCCCTGCGCTCCGTGTGGTTTCAAGGGTGCAGAAGAGGCACACGGGACCCTGGGGACCTGTCCACTCCCGTCCCCACGGCAGGCCACTGTGTCCATTCCTCAGAAGCCTTGGTCCCTCCTCACCCTCCAGCTCTCCCCGTGTGCACACGTGTGCACACTTCTGAAAACACAGGCCCGTGGCCTCTAAGGCTCGCTTTCCCCGTGACCGTGGTGGTCCTGCTTTTATGTGAGGACTTGCCCTGAACTCACCCTCTCAGCAGGGAGCTTTTTCTGGACTCGCGTCTGTCTGCCACTTGCTAGAGCGGTGCTCCTGGGCAGGTGACACTGGCAGCTCCGTGTGGCTTTGCACACAGTGCCTGGGATGCGGGGCCTGCCTCCTTTATTTTTTTTTTTTTTTACTATTTAAAAAGAATTTATTGTCACTGAAGTGACATCCACGTGACTATGGGAACACTAACTATGCAATGCCCTGGCACTTAGCACACTCAGTGCTGGGAGGCATCACCATCATCTAGTTCCACAACATTCCACCACCCCAAACAGAATCCCACGCCCTCTCGCTGGCAGCCCAGGGCCCAGCCCTGACCACTGCGACCACCTCTGCCTCTGGCTGCCTGCTCTGGACATGTGTTATGGGTGGGCGCTGCGGCCTGCAGCCCTGGGGTCTGGCCTCTCTCTGAGCAGAGCGTTTTCCTGACTTTCCAGCCTTGAATTCTTCCCAGGCCTCTGGAGGCCCAGCTCAGGCAGGGGACTGATGTCTGGGGGCCTCAGTGCTCGAGGCTGGGAGTGGGCTGGGGAACAGTGAACCCCAAGATGGTGGTCAGGGAGGACACCTGTGCTGGGCAACCCTGCGGGGCGGCCCTGAGTAGGCAGCACGGGCAGCAAGCCAGGTGGGGGTTGCTCAGGGCGGATGCCGGTGCCCAGCGCCTGTCCCGGGAGGCCCCCTCCCTCGATCTGAGCCCCACAGTGGTGGGCTGGGGTGTCTGGGGTCCACTCACCCAGCTTCTCTGCTGTGCCCCAGGTGTACAAAGGGTACGTGGACGACCCGAGGAACACGGACAACGCCTGGATCGAGACAGTGGCCATCAGCGTCCACTTCCAGGACCACAATGACGTAGAGCTGAAGAGGCTGAATTCTGTACGAGGCTGGGCTCCTGCAGCGTGGGGGGGTCCAGGCCAGGGGGCGCTCTGGAGTGCCCCCAGGGTTTCCAGGCGAGGGTCTGCCCAGGCCCAGGGCCAGAGTGGAGGCTGCGGGGGTCAGAGTCTTGTCTGAAAGGAACCAAGGGGCGCAGATGGCCAGAGCTGAGGCGCTGGACAGGTGGCCACAGAGTCCAGTCCTGGGACCCGGGTCTTTTGGTGGCAGGAGCCCAGTGACGCTTGAGGATCGTGTCTGGGGTGAGGCTGGCGTAGAGCCCTCCTGTGGGGTCACCGTCCCCTGCACTTGGCTTAGTCCTGCATAGTCCTGACCAGAGCTGGGGCTTTCCTGACAGGATGAGATTCCTGCCCGTGGGCGGCGTGCTGACCCCTCATGCAGAGTCCCCAGGCTTGGCAGGGGCCGCCCACCTGTGGCAGGTGTTCTCACTCCCACTTTGCAAAGCGAGCGGCCCCGCGGTGGTGGAGAATCCCCTGCAGCCGGGTGTGGGGTGCTGGTGCCCCTGGCTGGCTGGGAGGGACTGACGGCGTGTCTGTCTTTCCAGTACCTGCACGCCCGCGACCCTGGGGTGTCCATCCGCTGGCAGGTGGTGGACAGGCGCATCCCGCTGTACGCGAACCACAAGACCATCCTCCAGAAGGCAGCCGCTCTGTTCGGAGCTCACTACTGACCGGCCGCAGGTGGCGCTGGTCCATGGATGGCCCCCCCCCTTGGTGGCCTGTGTGGGCTAATACCTGCTGTCTGAGGCACACGCAGTCCTGGACCTCAGGGTGGGGAGCAGGGCTCCAGTGGAGTCGACCCCCTGAGGCCACTTTGAGTAGCAGCCGAGGGAGCTCCTGAGCTGCAGGCCCCAGGCCCGAGAGCAGCGAGGCGGACTCGGGGTCCAGGAGCCCCTGCACCCTGTCGGCCATGGTTGCCTCTCCTGGGCTGCCGGCAGCCGGACACAGGCCCTGCAGCTCAGCCCTCAGCCAGGGACCAGGCCCTCCCTGGCCACATCACCCTGCGGGCACGTCCACCCTGCGGGCATGTCCACCCTGCGGGCATCAGCCCAGCTGAGCTTCCTGAAGATGTGGGGTCCCTGAGGCTCCTCCCGCCAATGCCTGTGAGGACTCAGGGCGGGCAGCCAGCCCCCAGATGGCCTCTCATGCTGAGATGGGCCTGACCCAGACTCCCACCTGGACAGAGGCAGGGACAAGCCAGGAGTCCTCCGGGACGTGGACACGTGGAGCCCGGGGCCCACAGAAGCACAGAAGACCCAGAACTGCGTCCCCTCCCCTGGGGGCCGAGGACCGGCTCTGGCAGGAAGGAGCTGTGGGAGGGTGGGGACTGTGGGGCCCGGGGTTTGGTCACTGAAAAAGAAACCGTCAGGTGCCCTCGGAGGGGAACGGTGTGGAACCCGGGTGTTCAGTCCTGTGGAGCCGCGGGCCTGGCCAGCGCTCCAGCGCCTTTCCCAATAAAGTCACTGACACCTCGTGGTGGGGCCGTGGCCGGGGACCTCTCTCCTGGCTCACAGAGTGCTTCCTGCTGTCCACAGGTCTCCCATGGCCCCTCCATAGATGCCCACAGGTCCCTCGGGCCCACACCTCGCTTTCTCTGCTGACTCCTCCTCCCTCTTTCATTTCCCCACCCGGGTGCAGCGTCGCCCTGAGCCCCCAGCCGGGGTCAGCACCCACACGCCTCCCACCGGCTTCCCCTCGTATGGAGCCCAGGCCCCTGCAGGGGCTGACCCAGGCAGGGTCTCTGGGCAGCGCCCGCCCTGGCTTCAGAGCCCAGGTCTGGCCTGGTCACCCCACCTGCCCGCAGGTGGCCCTGGGCCAGGCCTCTGTCTTCCACCTGGGCGGAACTTTCCAGCCACGTCCTCCCATCCCCACTCCCAGAGCCACAGCGGATCCCCGCCTGTCACACCCGTCACAGGCTCTGACGCACTCCACCTCCAGGCCTGCCTCCCGGGTCAGGGGCAGCAGGGGCCTGGGGACTTGTCTGCCATCAGCCCAGGGCTCTGAGCAGCATCTGAGACAGGCCTGTGCCTTGGTCCCCAGCTTGTCCCCGTATCCCCTGCCCCAGGGTCCTCGTGTGCCAGTGGGATGGGCCTGCTTAGCCCACCCCCTCGTCGCGCTGCTGGGTCTGAGCCCTGCCATTGCTGGGTGCCGGGCACCCTGCGCTCTGGCTCCTGCTGGCCAGGGGCAGCCACCCCTCCAGTCCGTGGGGCCTAGAGACATCCGTGCTGGCGGAGGCAGCCAGGGACCGGCAGGGGCCCGTGCCGGGAGTTCAGCCAGAGGGTGGTGACAAGAGACGCCCACTCTGCCCACTCCACTACCGGGCAATGGTTTTAAACGCACAGCTGGAGGCCGCCGCCCGCCGCCCGCCCTGTCCACCCTGGCAACCCTGCGCTCCTGCAGACGCAGCTCTGGACCAGGCTGGGCGCTGGGCGGGACTGTGGGCGGGGCGCTGGGTTGGGCCGCAGGACTGAGCCCACCTCAGGCCTTGCTCTGCCCCACTGTGTGCCAGCAGCCCCCCTGGACAAGGAAGCTGGTCCTGCTGGGGCAGGGGCTTGGGCCTCTCGGCAGCAGCTGGAGGAGCCAGGCCTGGAGCCCGTCCTTCTCTGCTGGGCTGCCCCGGGCACCCAGGTGAGCTGCCGCAGAGCCGCACGGGGACGTGGTGTTCCTGACGGCGGTGGGTCCTTGACGGCCGGGCCTGAGTCTGATCATTCACTCATTCTCAGCGAGGAGCAGCTGAATGCTGTGTCTCCCTGGGTCCAGGAAGGGGAACAGAGAAGTGCACCCACAGCAGTCGGCCAGCTGAGAGCAGGGTCAGAGCAGGGTCAGCGCTGGGAGATGAAAGGGCATTTGAGTGTAGTAATCAAGGAGGCTCCCGGGATGAGGTGGCACGAGGCTTGGGACTTGAAGGACAGAGCAGATAGTTAATAGGAGGCAGGCAGATGTGGACAAGCCTGTTGTGGGCAGTGAGTAGCACCCAGGGTACTGTGTGGCATCAAGGGAAGTGAGAGTGTCACGAGTAGGGTCAGTTTCCTCCAGGGCAGAACTCACAGCAAGCTGAACCTGGGGAAGGGCGGATGAGAGGGCAGGAGGAAGCTGACTGAATGCAGACCAGATGGCTGGAGCCCCAGCAGCCATGTGAAGCCACAAAGATGAGCAACATGCCTGGTGAGGTGAAGGGGGAGGCAAGAGGGACATCAAGGGATGGTCACAGGGCCCTCTTGAGTCTTACCTCTGGGAAGGAAAACATGGTTGTGTTAAAGCTACTGATTTTAACCTAAAATCAGTTAAACACACAGCCAATCAATTCTAACTGAGTCACTGGCGATCTAGAACCATAAGGTATTTGAAGAAAACCAAGATTAACAAAAAGAAGCATCCAAGTCAGAAAACAGAACTGGCCTTGAGGGAGCAGAGTGGGCGGCTCTCTCTGGAGAAGCTGCCACAGTGTTGGAGAGGACGCAGTCAGGAGGCCGAATAGCCGGGCACAGGAGACATACGGAAGTGGGGACGCGCTCAGTGGGAGGCTAGGGGCAGAGCCCAGAGCCATCGGCGCCAGAGGCCCAGGCAGCGCTGCCTCGCGGGAGGGCCCGGCTTTCCTCTACACGGTGGTGCTTTTTTGTCTCCTTGTAGGTAAATTTGGAAACCCCCAAGGTTTTCTCTGTGCATAGCAGAAAAACCTGAGCAACACCGAGACAGGAGAGGCCAGAGGTCCCCGGGGCCTCCCTAGGTATTGGAGAAGAGCGTTGCTGAGAGGAAAGAAACGGGAGGACCCGGCCTCTTCTGCTGGCAGCTCTGCGGGGCGCGGAGGGGCTGGGTGCAGAGGGCTTGCTGCGCAGGCCCTGCGAGGAAGGAGCGGGCAGCCGGGGAGGGGCAACTGCAGGGAGCCCACGGGCAGCAGGGCCGCGGCCTGGGAAGGGGCCATGCAAGGCCACTCTGTGGGAGGGCAGTGCTGGCCTCATGGAGTCTAATTCAGCTGTCCGACTCCATCGCAGCCCTTCTGGACGCCGCAGCCCGGCTCCGGCACTGATCCCGGGGGAGAGGCATTCAGCCCGCGCCTGCTGATGCGGACAGCAATTAACTGGTGCTGCGTTTCGTCCCCGAGACCACAAGGCCTGGATTCCGGGCAGAGAGTGGGCAGATCGTCAGCCCTGAGCCCACTTACAATCACGAGGGAGGTTCCAGCGGCCAGACCATGTGGCCAGGATCTCATTAGAGGATTTCTGCTGTCCTGAAAGCACAGGCCTCCACAGGGTCTTTGGGGGCCTGGATGCCGTCACACGGAGGCAGGAGGACGCAGAGGGAAGGGTTCCCCTAGAGTGTACACCTGCCCTGCCCAACTCCCCAGCCACCGCGCCCACCACCCCACCATGGTTTGTCCTGGTGAAAGTACTCAGCACCTGACCACCACGGTTCTGCACGCCAGGAACTGAGTGTGAGCAGCGGGTGTTGACCAATAGCATCCTGGTCAAGACTCTAGCTCCCTGCCACCCGCCCTCCCCAGGCAGGGGTCCTAGGACTTCCCAGATGGGGTCACACGGAGTGTGCTGTGTGTGTCTGGCGCCTCTGACGCGCCGTGATGTCTGTGGATTCACCCGGCTCTGCCTTGCGGGGCTGGGAGGTGACTGCATTAACTTGCTGAATTTAAATATTAAAAGTATTCCATGATATTGGCTCACCCCACGTCTCCAAAATCTGACACGTCAGCTTCACAGCTTGGATACTTTTAGTCTCTTTAAAAGTAATAACAATGGGGCCGGGGCTGGGGCTCAGTGGTGGAGCACTTGCCTGGCATGTGTGAGGCACTGGCTTCGATCCTCAGCACTGCATAGAGATAAATAAAATAAAGGTCCATTGACAACTAAAAAATATTAAAAAAAAAAAAAAAAAGTAAAAACAACGTACCGCAGGCTGGTCACAATGTGGAAGTAAAGCATGTGACAACGGCAAACAGGTGGGTGGCGATGTGACAGGCAGCAGTGCTCTGGCAAGACTTGAGGGAGGACTGGCAGGCCTCTGCTGCGCCCTGAATCGCACAGCAGCCACCGAGGTCACATGCACAGGAGGCAGAGGGGGAGGTGGAAGGTGTGCAGAACAGTGTATCAGCTTCCGCACGGCACGATGTCCCCGAGGCCACTCATGCCACAGAGAAACGGCTCTCTGGGCTCGCAGGGTTGGAGCTTCAGAGTCCAGGGAGGCGCAGGCTTGGTGAGGGGCCCTCGGCCTGGCTTCACGGGAGGCACCAGTGGCAGGGAGCGCGAAGGGCGTCCCTCAGTCCCCACACAGACACGCCTCCAAAGACCTCCAGACCTGCACTAGGCCGGCTCCAGAAGGTTCCACTCCCTCCACCAGTATCACCCTCAGGCTGAGTGGAACCTGGGGGGGACATTCAGATTATGTACCCAACAAAGACCTGTCCAATCAAAGGGGGAAAGGACACAGGACAGAGGTCAGGTGAGACAAGCAGGAAAGAACCGTAAGGAGACAGGCCGGTGAGCACTCACCCCTCGGAGTGCAAGGTGCCCGGGCCCGGACACTGCCCGGGCGACAGCCGGACTGCGGGCTGCACTCGGTCCTGCCCATTTCCCAGTAGCGTCCTTTGTCAGTTCCAGCACCTGCATGGCCCTGAGCTGGTATCCCCACAGCCTTCCCAGTCTGAAACGGCCACTTGGTCTCCTGCCTTCAGTGGCCACTTCGCTTTTGAAGGACCAGGCCTCTGGGCACTGTCCCACGGTCTGGTGCATATGATGCCTGCTTTGGGCTGGAATGAGGGACACAGGACGGGTGCCACAGGGCAAGGCTGCACCCTTGGCAGTGCCTTCCATGGAGGGTCCCTGCGTCAACCCGCCTGGTCACTGACGACCCCATCCTTGTCACATAGACATAGCGTTTTCCCACTGAGAAGTGACACTTTCCCTTTGGAGTTATAAATATTTCGAGGGAGGTCCTTTGACACCATGGAAACCCTGAGGGAAACTACCTAGGCCTCAAGACCCATGAGGTCAGAGCGCAGGGGTGGAAGCTACCCCTCCCGGCCCCGGGGAAGGAGGCTGGGTGGCATCAACACAAGCCAAGCAGCTTCACAGGGAAGAAAGGGCCTAGAGCAGCATTTCACAATGACAATGGGGTCAACAATCAAGAGCTGAGTGACAGTAGCCTTTCCAAGGTACCAAAGGCTGATGGGACTGATCCCAACACCTCAGTGACAAGAAGTCGGTAACAGCAGGCGACCAGCAGCCTCGACCTCGTCCTGTGCCTGGGAACAAGCACCCAGGGCACGCCCAGCCTCCTCTGGGCCTCAAGACGAGCCTCAACCAAATCAAAAGGACCCCAAACATCCAGACGATATTCTTTGACAACAATGGATTTAAATTAATAATCAGTAACAGAAAGATGTGGGAAGTCCCCAAAGGTGTGGGAAGTAAACACTTCTAAACTCAGGGGCAGATAAAGGAATCAAAAGGTGATTACAGAGTGTTGTGAACTTACTGATAACAAAAATACAACATGTCCAAATTCCTGGGAGCAGCCAAGGCAGCACTCAGAGGGAGACTCATAGCACTAGATGCCTTCAGTAGAAAAGAAAAGTGTTGCAAATGGGTGGCCTTGGAGCCTAGCTTCCGAAACAGAGAAAGAAGAGAGAGTTAAACTGATGTAAGCAAAAAAAGATCTTTCATTGGAGATCAATGAAAGAGTAAAACAACAGAGAAATCAATGACTTAAAAAATTGGTTCTTTAAAAAATTAACAACATTCATAATTTTCTACCCTGACTTACAGAGAGGGAGGGGAGGAGGAGGGGGCAGAGGGGGAGGGGAAGGAAGCAGCAGCCAAGGTCAGGAAGAAGAAGTGGCTTCACCCCTGCTTATAGACACAGAAAGATCATAAAGGCACTTCCTTCACTCTATGCTGGTGAATTCAACAACTTAGGGGAAACAGGCAATTCCTCAAATAACATGAACTGTAAACATTTGTTCAAGAAAAATGGACTGCTGTCATTTTATTAAACAATTCAACCACAAACAAAAGTGATAGTACGTCGTGACCAGGTAGGATCTGCCCCAAGATCACAGGCTGATTCAACACTTGAAAATCGATCAATATATCCATCATGTCAACAGACTGAAAAAGGAGTCTTAACTGATGGGGAAAAAAAGCCAAGATCCAGAAAACAGTCATAAAAAACTGATTACTCATGCACACAAAAATAGATTGAAGTCACCCTCTCGCCATGTATCCAAGTTGACTGGATATGGGTAACAGACCAGATGCCAAGCCCTAGAACTAAACAAGTCCTGTGACTTTGGGTTAGGCAAAGGTTTCTCATGTATGACACTGAAAACATAATCCACAAAAGAAAAACCATGGCTAAATTGGGCTTACTCAAAATTAAAAAGTGTGCTCTTTGGAAAACTGTTAAAAGTATGAAAATATGACGCATAGACTTAGGAAAAATGTTTAGAAACCATATTGAAAATGCCTTTATCCTAGAAGGTGTAAAGAACCCTGGTAACTCAACAGTAAGGAACCAAACAGCCCAGTGAAAAGCGGGTCAAAAACTTGAGCAGCCCAATTCCCTAAAGAAGATGGACAAAAAGAAACAGACAGATTTAACCATGCACATCGCTAGCCACGGGGGAACACAAATCAAAACCACAACTGGATAATTCCCACTCCCCTGTTAGAGTGCAGAAAATAGACCGTCTCTACCAAGTGTTGGGGAGGATGGGGACAGAGGATGTTGTGGGACTGCAAACCACAGGTGGCTTTGGCAGTGTCTTAAAGAGTTAAGCGTACACATGACCAGGCCACTCACTCCTAGGCTTCACCCAAGAGAAACACAAGCATTTGTCCGAAGACACCTACTAAACGCTCACAGCACTTTTCTCTAAGAGCCCCAAAGCAGACACACCCCAAGGGTTGGCCAAGGGAGTTGACATGCACGTTGGTGTGACACACGGGGTAGGACCGTCGCCCTGGGAGGAATGTGGATCCGTAAGCCCGACGGCACAGATTACAACTACCCCGAGGGAGGAAAGCCAGACAGAGGTGCAGGCCCCCTGATGGCACTGAGGTGAGTCGTGGCGCACGCAGGCTCCTCTGCAGGGAAAGCAGATGGGTGCTTGGCTGGTGACGGAAACTTTAGGGTGTCTGCGTGGCGTGGTGATGGTTCACGGGTGTGCAGAAGATGCCGAAACCTATCACATCTCAGTCCGCTGTTCGCTGTATGTCACCGACGCCCCAACGAAGCTGCCTTAAAACCCCGGTGGCCCAGGCCCTGAGCCCCCCTCCACCCTCCAGGCCCTCCTCCTAAGCCCTGGGAAGGGAGCTGGGTCCTGGGGTCTGCGGGACCTAAATGGGCAAAGATCTAGCCTCCGATCTCCACGCAGGACAGGGACACTACGGGAGGCTCGCCCGGATCCAGCGGGAGCAGGGTCAGGCCAGGGGGAGACCCACCAGAGCCCAGCCTTGCGGACCTGTTTAGGGGCGGGGCCTAACCTCTGAAGCCCCGCCCTACCGACAGGCCACGCCCCCACCTGCAGAGGCTTGGTCCTGAACTGCTGGCCAGCTTTATCGGAAGCCCCGCCCCAGGACAGCCCAGAGCCACGCCCACAGTCCAGGCCCCGCC
>NW_025999968.1:62483753-62488632 GCF_001458135.2 Marmota marmota marmota
CCCCCCGCCACTCCCGCCGCGCGGCCGGGCCGGCTCCCCCCTCCTCTCCCCTGCGCGGGAGCGGGCAGCCGCCCCTTCAGGGCTGGCGAGAGAAGCTCTGTGACCGCCGACTTTAAGGTGTCACAGCAGGTGTCGGCGACAGGCGGCTGGCCCCCTCTGCCAGGCGCGCTCACCCGCCGCCATCTGCCGGGCCTGACCTGGTGCTGCTGATCCGGAAGGAAGCCCTCCGCCCAGCTCGCCCAACTCAAGGTGACCAGCCTGCAGGGGAAGGCGGGTGTCTGCCCCACCTCAGGTCCCCAGCAGTGGGTGGGTGGCCAGGGCTGCATGCCCGCCGGGTTCTCTGACCACTTGGCCCTGGGGTCTGCTGTCAGCCAGTGGTCAGAACTAGCCACCTCCTTGACCTGAGATGCCCCTCTGGGTGGTACTGGAAGACTTCAGAAGAAAATTATAGACCAGGTGTGTTTAAGGGGGTGTGGCGGGCCCCAGATGCCTCCTTTTTCTGTGCCAGCCTCTCCCTCAGGGTGTGGCCCATTCCCAGCTGGACCCTAGTGGACAGGGCTGATTGCTGTCCCTTCTCTCACCCATTTCTCTTGTTATTTTTCAGAATTCGTGGTGCCACTGCTTTTCCTGGTGAGGAAGAAGAGTTTGTGCACGTGGTGATTCTTGCACAGTGGAAAGGGCAGGGGTCCTCAGGCCAAAAGCAGAGGAGCTACTTGTCCCAGGCCGTGGCAGGATGGGCCCGAGAAGCAGATGGAGCCCCTGGTGTCTGCTGGCCCCCTCCCATGGGTCCTGCCTCTTCCTCCTCTTCTGCCTGCACTTGAGTGCTTCCTGCCCACAAGCCTGCCAGTGCCCTGACCATGCAGGGGCTGTGGCTGTCCACTGCAGTGCCAGGGGCCTGCAGGAGATCCCCAGGGACATCCCAACTGAGGCCGTGCTCCTGAAGCTGGATGCCAACAAAATCTCGCGAATCCCCAACGGAGCCTTCCAGCACTTGCAGCAGCTGAGAGAGCTGGACCTGTCCCACAATGCCATCGAGACCATCGGCCCCACGGCCTTCTCTGGCCTGGCTGGGGGCCTGCGGCTGCTGGACCTGTCCCACAATGGCATCCGGAGGATTCCGAAGGATGCCCTGGGCAAGCTGAGCGCCAAGATCCGCCTGTCTGACAACCCACTGCACTGTGAGTGTGCTCTGCAGGAGGCCCTGTGGGCGCTGAAGCTGGACCCCGACTCAGTGCATGAGATCGCCTGCCACACCTCCGCTCAGGAGGAGTTCGTGGGGAAGCCTCTGATCCAGGTACTGGACTCGGGCGTCAGCTTCTGCAGCACCCACCACAAGACCACCGACGTGGCCATGCTGGTCACCATGTTTGGCTGGTTTGCCATGGTGATCACGTACATTGTGTACTACGTGCGTCACAACCAGGAGGACGCCCGGAGGCACCTCGAGTACCTCAAGTCCCTGCCCAGTGCCCCCGTCTCCAAGGACCCCGTCAGCTCTGCCCCCTAGCGCCCACCCTAGGCAGGCCCACCCTCAGTGGCTTTTGTAGCAGGTGGAGACCACGTGTGCTTCTGGTGTCCCCAGTGAGGTGGTGTCATGGCACTCGCGTACAGTGCATCCGTCTGGAGACAGCGTCTGTGTGTACCTGTCATCGCAGAGCCTTGCGTCAGCAGTGGACCACTTGATGGCAAGGACACTGAGGTTTGGGGTGAATGACTTCCTGTGACCACACGGCCAGGCTTGCACCCTTGGGACCCGAGCCCCAGCTGCCCGAGGTGACATTCCATATTCCTTCCACTCCGCCAGCCTTTCTCACGTGGGCTGCAGGATGCACCCGTGGGTCCACAGGGGAGGGCGGGTTCTGGCTGGGAGGGGGTGCAGTTCAGCTCTCGAGGGTACCAGAGCACCCAGGTCTCCACTGCCCGGCCAGTTGCCTCAGTTGAACTAGGGCCCTGGGCACATTCCAGCCGAGCCCCGTCCTGGAGGCCAGGGTGTTCTAGGCAGGTCAGTGGGATGCACAGCTCACACTAACTTGTTCTCAGAGGGTCGGAGAACTCTTGTGCCAGAATTCCCACCCATCCAGAGGGGCAGACACAGAGGGAAACCTGAGAAAGGCCCAGCCTAGATTCTCAAGGGGCAGCCAACCAATACGGCCCTACCCTGCTTCCTGCCTCTCCACCTGTGCCGGGTTGGCAGGGGCCTGTCAACTCAGGTCACTACTGTGCCTTGCTTTTCTAGTCACTGATATCTAAACAGTCTTTTCCAGGGACAGCCGAGGGAAGTTTTGTGTTGGAGGCCCGTCAGTGGGACACTTCTTTTTCCCTGAAATGGGAACTTTCTCTTTTCAACTTTGCTGCCAGGAGTCTTAAAGCTCAGTGATTGCTCAGTTTTCTTACTGACACTGTTTCATGTTCAGGGTCCATGTTTCCTCCACCTGATTACAGTTTTACTTTTTATTGCCTTTTTGTATGAGCGTTTGGATTTTAAGCTACTTCAGGGTTGAGCAAATAAGTGTGAATTCATTATTCTTTGAAGGGTAGATGTCTCATCAAGAAAAAGTTTAGAAACAACTAGAAGTTGGGGGGATTTTATTTGGCAGGCACCCTGTGGCCCGCAGTGAGGCATGAGCCTCTGAGGTGGCCTGGGATTCGCGCCACCGCGTCCACGCAGCTCAGCCACCTTGCTTTGGAGCCGCGGTGTGCCCAGCCGTGTGACCTGTCATCTGCTCTGTTGGCAGAGGGACCTGGGCCTGGGAGCCTCTGTCCCGGGAACCAGGGCTGGAGAGCACCAGGGAGGGTGGGTGAGGGGTGGGGCGTCGCGGCTGCCACCTGTCGGCTGCAGAGTGAAGCCGTCAGGGCTGGGCCGTGAACGCGGCTGTCTGCAGCGGGGGCCTGCGTGGCAGTGCTGGGCAGCCTGCGGGCAGCAGCCCCCACTTCCCCATCCAGGGCACACACAGTGGGAGAGGCCACTGTGCCAGGGCTTGCTGCCCTGGGTCTGCCCCACAGGCACGGCCGTGGCCGGGGAACAGCGTGGCCCAAGGCGGCCGGCGGAGCCAGGGTCCTGCAGGACTCCTCGCCTGGGCTTCTCCCTGCCCAGCACCGTCTAGCTCTCCAGGAGGCGCGTGGCGGAGGCTCCTTCCCTTCCTGCCCGACTGCTGGGCACCCGTCCAGGGCCTGGCGTTCCCCTTGCTGCAGGGCTGCGGAGCTCCTGCACAGCCCCAGCTCAAGGCAGCTGGGCCGAGGCCCTCCTCTGTGCAGGGGCCCAGAGCCGGGTCCCTGCAGAGTCCCACCTTCCTGGCCTGTCGGGTTCCCCGCTCTCACGGGCCCAGAGAGCAAGGCTTCTCTGAGGAAGACCCCAGCGGTCCCGCACAGAAGACCCCCTGCTCACCACAGCCCCCACTTCTCTCTGCCTCCCCTGCCCCCTCCCCTCCTGGGACCCTCTCACCTGTGGGGCCTAGAGTCTGTGACGCAGACTTGGGGGGGACATGGGTGCCCTTGAGGTGACAGGCCACAGGGGTACGTCCACTCACTGCGTGAGCGGCCCTTCCTCCCCACTCTCACTGACTTCTCCTGCCCAGCGAGGTCAGGGAGGCCCCACCATGGGCACAGGTGTACTCTGGGTGCACACCTGGGTGGATGCAGTGGGCGGCTCTGCCCATGTGGCAGGGGCTGGCAGGGTAAGCCCACCTCCCAGGCCCCTCAGCTGGCCCTCGCCGCTTTCTGTCCTGCCCTCAGCTGGCCCTGCCTGACACCTGAGGGCTACCTGGGAGGGGTCAGGGTGCCAATAGGCGGGGTCTGGGGTGGCTCCTGAGCTAAGTCTAAAGTGGGGTCCTGGCTGCGGGTTTCCTAGGGACCCTCAGAAGGCTCTCTGCTCACTGCGGCTGGTGTGGGTCCTGCTGTCTGGGCTCAGCCCCGTGCCGGGCCTCTCGGCCACCGCAGCACCGGGAGCTGGCAGACCTGGGGCAGAGCAGGCTGGTGTCACCTCTGACCAGCTCGTGACAGCTGATTGTTAAATATGGCTCCTGACAACCATCGTTAAACTTGTAGGAATTTTGTGAGCCAGTTGACCTCATCAGGTATTTGGATGCTGACCATGGAGACCGTCAGATGCTGTAAACCCTCCTACCCGGGAGGTTGCCCAATGTTCGCCACACAGGCTGCGGGGCCTGTCTGTGTGGCCACCTCCCAGTCTGGGTCGAGTGTCTCCTGAATCACCACCGCTCAGGCCCTTGGGCAGTAGTCAAGAGCAGGGTTGGGGCAGGGCCATGGGGCCACCAGGCTGCAGGGACCCAGAGCAGGACAGGGCTATGGGGCCACCAGACACCAGTGCAGGGTGACCCCAGCGAGAGAGCCGTGGACTCTCCTTACCCTGACATGGGCGCAGCCGTGGCTGTCCTTGGAGATGGAGCCCGGGCCGTCAGCCGGCTCTGCCTGCCCCTGGACCCTGGGAAGGCAGGCGAGGATTCTCCCCAGAGCCGCCAGGAGCCAGCCCTGCTGAGGCCTTGGTGCTGACTGGGGGAGATGGGCCTGGCCCCTGACCCCGGGGTTCTAAGACACTGAGTCTGCCTCGCCTGGGCCACTGAGCTGGTGGGGCATTGCTGGGCAGCACAGCAGGCCACTGCAGCCTCCGCCTGGGGGCTGTGCCCACGCAGCCGGCATGGACCCATGCTGCTCTGCAGCTGCCTGGACACTGCAGCTGAATCTCAGCTCTTGGGGTCAGCGCCAGGGAATGCATGTCCAGCTGACCTTGGGGTTTCGTGTCACTGCCGCCAGCCAGACTGACCCCCGAGGTCCGTGGTTTGGGAGGAGAAGGGCACGTGGCTCCCAGGATCCTTAGCCACCAGACACACACACGCATGCTCACTCGTGCCCCCCCCCCCAC
>NW_025999968.1:62488656-62526750 GCF_001458135.2 Marmota marmota marmota
CCCCCACGCACTTCCCCTATATGTGCTCCAAACAAGCACACTGACATGTGGTCACACATGGCACTCTACACGCGTGGTCACACATGGCACTCTGCACGTATGTGCACATGTGCTCACACGCACACTCATGTGGACCCTAACTGCTCCCGCACAGCACACCCTCCATGGCGTGTGCTCCGCTCCCTTTCCCTGAACGCCCAGCAGCTGCCTCCGCAGACCTTCCTCTGTCCCTCAGGCCGCTGCCCAGTCTGGACCCCTGCCCTGCCCTCAGAATCGGCTTCCTGCCTGTCTGACTTCCGGGGCTGCCTGTGGCCGGTGGCTTGTGCTCCTGGCCGCACGTTGAGGACGGCCACGGCACGGCTCGCCTCTCCGAGCCTCTCAGGGCCCCTCTGCCATGCCCAGCACAGGTGGGAGACATCGTCTGGGCCCGAGGCTCCCTGAGTGCCAGGCTGGCACCTTGAGGAAGGCCTCTGGGTGGGAGCCCAGGGCAGAGCTGGCTAGCGTTGGCAGGATGCTGAGCGTCTCTGGAAGGTGCAGGCAGAGGAGGCCACGGGGACAGCAAACCCTCGCAGCCCTGTTGGGACTCGCAGCCCCCGCGGGTCCCGTGGACCAGCCTGCTCTCCGGGGCGTCTTGGTTGGCTTGCACAGGGTGCTGGCGCCAGCAGCCACCACCTAGCTTCAGAGCACACACAGGGTTCTGGGGCCTGCACCGAGGAATGACAGGCTCAGAAGGCAGCTTGTTTAGGGCAGCGCTGGGCCGGAGTCCGCGTCTGACACCGGGCCTGGACTTTCTCACTCGGGGACCTGGGCCTCGGGGTGTTGTCAAAACAAAAAGGAACCAGATGGAGGAACAGCCTGTGGCCGGCTCACAAGCCGAGCAGAGCCAGGGCCACCGCCCATCCATACCACAATGGCCAGAGGCAGGGCTGCCTCACATTCAGAGTCCAGTGCCGGTATCTGAATCTGTAACCATGGCAACGATGCTAGCTGGGAAGGGAGTGGACACCTGGGCACTGCTGGGTGCTGCTGGCCACTGGACTTGTACATGTGAGGCTTCAGGCCCAGCTGAGGTCATCAGGCTGATGCCCCCTCCCTGGCATTCTGCGCAGAAGTGCTAGAGCCACAAGCCCACCCGAGAGCCAGCTGCCCGTGGAGAGACGGGGCATTCAAGGGAAGGGCCACCAAGGCAGGGGACAGAGAAGCAGCCAGGACGGGACAGCGTGGCTGGTGGTGCCCACAGGCCAGCCAGGGAGAGACTCTGATTCTGGAGGCCACGTTGGCGGCCAAGCCTTATGGGGGGAGGCTGAGCACGGGCCCCGAGGCAGGGTGGCTTGCTCCACCTGCAGGCCACTTACACACTCAGACTTGGAGGTGGCTGGTGAGGGGCCTGGCCGGTGTCTGGGCAGGGCTCACCTCCTTACTGGACCTGCCCCAGGGGCCCTGTGGTCTGTGCACAGCCAGACCCCACCAGGGCTCCGCTCTCTGCCAGGGGAAGCTGGACAGGCCCCCCCGGGGACAGGAGCTCTCCCTCCCCCACTTGGAGCCCTTGGCACCCCACGCACATGCTCAGCTGTGGGGGAGGCTCCAGCCCCAGGGCAGTCCACACTCCAGGGCACGTGGGGACAGGCTGCACAGGGTCAGGTGCTGGCCAGAAGATGGCTCTCTGGTCAGCCAAACAGCTTCTGCAGGCTCCCTGGTGCTTGTGGGTCTCACTGAAGCCACTGGCCAGGTGGCTGGACCCAGCTACTCAGGATGGTACGCAATCCCAGGTCCTTCCCTAGGGGTCACTGGGGCGTCGCTGTGACTCAGAGCCAGCTGGTCTGGAAGTCACAGGAACTGGACGTGAGGGAGGGGATCTGGGTCTCTTCCTCCTCTTGGAAGACACCTGTGCTGGGTCAGGGCCAGTCCCATGACCCCTTAGCCTTACTCGCCTCCTGAAGGTGCGCCTCCAACTGCGTCCCACTGGGGCTGGGTGTCGACTTGAGTTGGGGATGTGACAAGGGGCTCGGCTGTCCCACATGATGGTGGGGGAAGGCGTCCAGAGCCCTGGGTGCCATCAGCAGGATGGTGGTCCCCAAAGATGTCCACATTCAGACACCCAGAACCTGCACAGTGTTTCCTCACGTGGCCCGTCACCGACTGTGGGGCGTGGGGTGTCCTGGACATCCGGAAGCCCAGCGCCATGGCCAGGCTGATACCCAGGGAGGAGGGAGGCAGGGGTGGGCCAGGGACATGCAGCGTGGTGAACAGCAGCTGCCTGACCCTGGCGGTGGCCCCAGAGGCCAGAGGGGGCAGGGATGGTCTCCCTGGAGAAGGGACAGCCCAAGGACAGGGGATTTTGGCCTGGTGCTACCCTCCAGAGCTCTCAGGTAGCACATCTGTGTGGCCCTCAGCTGCAGCATCGCAGGGGTTGCCACCAAGGCTGGGACGCCTGCTGCCTGTCGCCTGTCGTCCTCACGGTGAGGAGGCCGGCCGAGCAGGCTTGGGTAATGCCCCTGGAGGACGCTGGCTCCTCCCGACTGCTCCGGCCTTCAGCCCCTTCACTCTGCCTCCCCCGCCCTTCACCCTTCCTGTGACCCCCAGAGCTGCTGGGACCTGATCCCTCGGGCTCCTGTTGCCCCCTGGAGCAGCCCAGGGCAGCACATCGCTGGACCTTCATTTTGAGAGCTGACTGTGAGATGGGAGGCCCGGAGATGGCCCTGGCTCTGCGGCCTGTGGCTCCCGACCAGGCTGAGGGCCCGCCTGCAGCCACCTTTCCTGCTGGAGATGGTCACCAGGAAAGGAAACCTGCGTCCACACAGAAACGTCTCCACAACACTCCAGCTGCCCAGGAAGCAGCCGGGTCGGTGGGCAGGAGGGTGGGGACAAACCGGGTGTTTGTGACAGTCCACAGCAAGGAGAGACACCTACCTGGCTGCAGCCTGCGGGAGTCAGAGGCCAGGTTGGAGCGGCGGTGGGGGCGGGACTGGCTGGAGGGGTGCCAGGGGGTAGTGACACAGGACACCTGGCCTGGGGACCTCGCTGGCTGTGCACACCTAAGACCCGCGCAGTACAGAATCCTGTTCATAAATCAATAAGATCAAAGGTGCAAAGAAAAGGGCCCTTGGGAAAACCAGAAATACACTTGAGATCACAGGATCACAGCCCCAGAGGGCCTGGCCGCGGACCTGGGCTCCCTCCCACACCCTGCCTGGTGGCTGCAGGGTTCTCCTGAGGCTGAGCCATCTTCTCTGAGCAGGCCCCTCCTCAGGCACTGCCCCAGACTGGATTGTGTCCCCGGTTCCCGTCGAAGCCTGTGCCCCGTGTGCTGGCACAGCCGTGGGCACCCCAGGAGGAGGGCGCCCCAGGAGGAGGGCCCTCCTGGGAGCCGCTGCAGCACGGTGGCCGGCTGGGCAGCTGTGGGTGCCAGCCTGGTCCAGGGCGCGGCAGGCTGTGGTGTCCTTCCAGTGCCACTTGGCTCAGCACAGTGTGACAGGCAGAGGTCACGATGGCACAGGCTCAGGTCGGGAAGTGGCAGGTGGAACTGGACTCCAGCCGTCCTGATTCCAACCCGGGCACTTTTGCCTGTTTGGGTCTTGAACCCATCAGAGCCGAGCTCTCAAGGAAACAGCCACTGGCTGTGTGGAGAGATTTATCAAGCAATCGGCTCTCGTGGTTATGGAGGCCACTGAGTGCAAACTGCAGTGTGGACTGGCAGCAGGAGACCAGGAGAGGGGACGGCACAGATGTGCTGAGGCTGTTGGCTGGAGAACCCCCTTCTTGTTCCAGTCAAGCCTTCAGCTGAATGGGCGAGGCCCACCGATCTACTTACAAAGTGCACAGATTTACAAATTAACCGTACTCAAAAGCACCCTCCAAGTGGCACATGAATTGACCATCACAGTGTGGAGGTAGGTTCTAGGGGTGCTGGGGGACTCCCCTGCTCTCTGTGTGGCAGCCCCACCTCTGAAGGCATTTCTGGGTTTTAGCCCCACGAGGACTGACCCCTGCCCTGCAGTCTGCTCCCTGCCCAAGCCCGCCTGCCCCACAGCCCCACCTCCTCTGCTCTTCCTCCTCTTGTCCCTCTCCTGTTGTGTTGAGAGCCACAACCAAGTCAGGATGGCACCTGGCATTTTGCCAGAAGGAGTGGTTGAGGGGTAGCGCCAGCGAGCCATTAGGATGATGATGGTTAAGTTAAGCTGTGCATAATTATTGGGATGATGGCTGATTGCTGTAACTGGATGATGCTGGATTGGGGCAAGCTGTGTAATCAGTTGTGTATGTGGACCTCTGCTGTCCGGCAATAAGGCGGCTCCTGCTACCTCAGGTGCCTTCTACTTTTGAGTTCTCGCGGAGTTCCCTTTGAGTTCCCTGAGTTCCCGTGGAGTTTGTGTGGGTTCTGGAATAAAGTTTGTTCCGGCTTGAATCCACAAGTGGCTCGTGACCTCCCAGTTAATCGTGCGCAGCCAGACTGCGGCATTTGGTGGCCCGTACGGGGATCGCCTGAAGCTTGGGGGTAAGTGAAATTGCTGGCCCCTGAGGGAAGGTGAGAGAATGGGTGACCATTTCAAAAAATAATGTGTTCTTGTTTCGATTTGTTTTGTTTTTGTTTCAAGCTGCCTGTCCCTAGAACTTTCTCAGGCAAACTGGGGAAAGTGGTTGGCTCAAGGTTTGAAGTTGTTCGCCCCTGAGGAAGAGATACAGATAGACCATGGATACACATGTCAAGAAAATAGAAAAACTGATACAACAAATTTTTGTTCCGTTTTGTTTTGTGTTATCTTGTTGGGTTCCATTATCTTTATAGCAGAAATATGGAACTAAAAATTAGTGAAAACCAAACCAAAAGGGTGTTAAGTAAATTGCTGGAGGAAGGAGGCATCTCAGTAAAATCAAGAACAGTCAGGGCATACGTTAAGACGATACAAAGGTGTAACCCATGGTTCATTAAAGAGGGGTGGTAAATATATCACAATGGAACCATCATGGTGAAGATTTAAAAAGGATAGAAAAGGAAAGCCCAGGAACTCTGCCAGTTGGCACATTACCATTGTGGACGTTGGTACAATCTTGTTTGCTTAGTCTAGGAGAAGACATCCTATATCAAGTAAAAGAGGAAGTCTCTCGAGTTAGTCAGACAAGGGAAAAAAGTTTAGAGGAGGAAGGGCTATCAGGGGAGAAGTTACAACGGGAGCTCAATGGGAACTCAACGGGAACTCCGCGAGAACTCAAAAGTAGTGGGCACCAAAGTAGCAGGAGCCGCCCCACTGCCGGACAGCAGAGGTCCACATACACAACTGAATACACAGCTTGCCCCAATCCAGCATCATCCAGTTACAGCAATCAGCCATCATCCCAATAATTATGCACAGCTTAACTTAACCATCATCATCCTAATGGCTCGCTGGCACTACCCCTCAACCACTCCTTCTGGCAAAATGCCAGGCGCCATCCTGACTTGGTTGTGGCTCTCAACACTGTTGGCCATCCAGGCCTGTCTAGGCCCAGTTAAGATCAGAAACCCCAGGCCGACCCAAAGAGGTGTGGCTTGCCGTCCACCCCTGTCGGGCAGCAGGGCTGTCTGACAATGACAGCCGATTTACGGTGACCACTCTTGGTACAGCCGAAGCAGCATGGGGAGTGGCCCACGTGGCATGGAGCTAGGCCCAGGGCCAGGCCGCAGGGTGGCCATAGCAGGGATGTGCAGGTCCAGGGGTGCAGGGACTGCAGAGGGCCTGGCTGGGGTGGGGACACTGTGGGGCTCCTCCACGTCCTGCCAGGGTCCTCCTTTAGCCCACGACCTGCGCTGGCTTCATGAAAGAAGGTTGGAATCGTGAGAAACTGCTAGGGAGTTTTAAATTAAAGAGACAGACTCTCATGACCTTTAACCAGCTCCAGGACAGCTCCTCCTAGCTCCCGCCTCCAGCCACCTAACACTGTGGCGAGGTTCACAGAAGAGGCCAGCGAGAGAGAGAGAGAGAGAGAGAGAGAGAGAGAGAGAGAGAGAGAGCACGCCAGGGAGTGGGCTTTTATTGGGGAACAAAAAATTCTGGGGAAAATCCCATCCAGTGAAGGTTAAGGGGGGGGCAGCCTCCCAAGGTCAGGGGCGACGATTGGGTCTTCGGGTCAGTGGCCAGGCACGCCTCTGCCCAGACAAGCCCTGGACCTGGGACAGGGTGGGGAAGGCTCTGACACTGCTGTGTCTAAGCGCCTCTCACCCAGCCAGGGAGGTGACTATGGGATGGCCTCCCACACTCCTGGCCCCTGGGGTTTCTCGCATGCACCTGTGGGTGTTGGTGCTGCCCAGGGAGGGAGCCCAGAGGCCTCCAGCCCGGGCCCTGGCGGCAGGAGCCAGATGCGGATCTCACCCCACACCGCTGGGCAGAGGGTGTCGAGGGCTGTGAGAGCGCCTGGGCTTTTCCAGAGCCTGGCTTCACTGCACCTGGAAGCGGAGCCCCAGTGGGCAGCCAGAGGCCACTGCCCCCCCCAGCTCTCCCCTGTTTCCTGGTGGACCCTGCTGGTGTCTTCACTCCAGTTCTGGCATGAGAAGCCAGTGTCCAGGCTCCACAAGCTGTGGTCAAAGGAGAAGGAGAGGCCGCATCCTTCAGTCCCCACACTGGGCTTCCCGGGACCGCAGGGGCAGGACCTCTGTGACGGCTGCTGGACAGTAAGACCCCTCCCCAACTAGTCAGCCTCTCCTTCAAGGGTCCAACCTAACTCACTTCTCCACTGAGAGCAGCGGCCTTCCCCAGCCCTCTCCCTGACCAAGGCCCACTGTCAGAGGTCTTAGTCTCCCCAGCCCCTGCGCGTGAGTGACAGGGCGGTGATGCTGGCGGCCCCACCAGCCCCTCCATGTGAGTGACAGGGGTTCGGCGTCAATCTCTATAACAGTTCCTGGACTTCCCTCCCGCAGGGCTCTCACGGCCTGTTCTAAGGGGCCAAACCGTTTCCGCAGGTTTAATCTGGGGACTTGGATCACACCTGGGCCCTGGTTCCTGGCTTTTGTATTTGGACAGACTATGAGTAGGTTTCCTCGAGAGAGAGTGCGTTTTCTGATTTGTCAATTGTGCTCTCCTGTCAGATCTCCGTATTGAACGGCTTCACAGATGCACAAGAATGTTTAGATTCAGAGAATAATAATAAAGAAACACCCAGGTACCTGCCTGGAAATTCAAGCCAACAAACTCCCCTCATTCCAAGACCATTCGGAACTTCCAGAATAAGACAGCTAAGCGGTTGTCAAAGGAGCGTGGCCCTGGAGCGTGGCCCTGAGCATCCCCGTCACAGCCCTGTCACCCAGTCGCAGGGGCCCCTGGGTGTCTGCTCTCGGCAGGCTGGTGAGGACACGGCGGGCCTTGCACGCCCGAGCCCTCCCCTGCCTGGACTGCTGCGCCTTTCCCATTCCCAGGACCTGCGTCTCCACCGTGTGTGGGCCCACAGGGCCTCCCCTCAAAGGTCTGGCCGGAGCACTTCCAAACCCAGGGACTTGCTCAGTGGCAACCCCCTTCCTGCTGACCTCCTCGAGGCTCCAGGGTGGGTCTTACATCCCTCTCAATGACCATCCAGGGAGGTAGAAGGTCTCCATGCCGGAATAGGGTCGGGGCGTTAGGTGTGGGAAGGAGTGAGCCAGCCCTAGCCCAGGGAGGCCTCTGAGGCCATCTCTGGAACACTGGCCCCTGAGGGACGAGGGGGTGGTTGCCTGGGGTGCAGCCAAGAAGACTGTCCAGTCTCCATGGTGGGGGCCTGGGGAAGGGAGGGAAACCTGCCGGGCGTGGCCTTGGGATTCTGAGCTCAGGTGAGCCCGATGCACTTGTGGGTAAACCGGGGCCAGGGGCAGGGCTCTCTGGGGAAGGGGCAGCTCTGCCTGCTCTGGTGACCAAGGGCCATGCTTGGGCCCCACTACTCAGAGTCGGGTCCCCGAAAGAAGCACAGAGACACCGCCGTGCTTTTTGTAAAGAGCAATATAAATATATTTCCACAGTTACAACACAATAAATAGGTGTCCATCCCGATGCACGTGAGGACTGCATGGGGGAGACTGTCCGGAGGCCAGGGACGCACCAGGGGGAGGCCCAGGCCAGGGACACACAGGGGCCCTGTTGTGTTTGAGGTAAAACTTGGTACAATTGTTCCTTTATGGCAGAGTCCCTGCTGGACCAGGCTGGGAGCACCAGGGGACAGCCCTGGGCCTTAGCCTGAAGGACGCCTGGTCATCTGGAACATGGCCAGTGGTCACCAGGAACGCAGCTCTGCAGGGCCACCTGCCGGGCGGACAGCCCTGCTCAGAGAGGCACAGAGGGGCCACGTCTCGCCTGCTGCCAGCCAGCTGCCTGGGCTGCCTGCCACCCTGCTCTGCACGCCGTCCTTCAGGTGGTCCTCAGCCGCAGGACCCTGGACAGGGGCTCCTTGGCGCTGGAGTAGATGAGGTAGGAGCCGGCCGAGGTGGCGAAGGTCTCCCAGTCCCTGCAGCCAAAGGTGGGGAGGCTGTGCACAGCCACGAAGCCCTCGTAGCCCTGCCACCTGTGGGGGACGGCGTCAGCCTGGCCAGGGTGGGTGGGCTGCTCTGGGTGAGCGGCAGCCTCCTGCCCCACACTCCTGACCACCCGGTCACCAGCTCGCCTCCAGACGTGCTCGAGGCCCCCACCTCCCCGGCCACGTGTGGCGGTGTGACGAGCCTCTGCTGAACCTAGAGGGCTCCTGGGTGTGGGGGGGAGGTTCTCATCTTGAGAAAGTGGGAAACTGAGGCCCAGAGGGGACGCGGCCCCTAGAGGATCCCACAGCTCCCTCCTACCCCCCAGGACCCTGCCCCACGCACCCTGAAACCTGCGGAGGACAGTCAGGAATCCTGGAGGCTCCAAGGGGTGCAGCTGTGGGGTCACCTGGACAGTGGGGTGCGTGCTGCCCCCACCGGCCCTGAGACACCCCACACAGCACCGCCCGTGCTCTAGGCCCTGGGAGCCCTGCCCGCAGCCCCGGTCAGGCAGCCCCCGCCCAGGCGTGAGCAGGCCCCAGCCAGGCCCTCACAGAGATGTGTCTGTGCAAGGTGGCCTCGTCCCGCAGGATGGAGTCCCCAGGCGGGCTCCTAGGTCAAGGGCACATGTGGCTTCACTCTTGATGTTTTCCTGGATCACTTCCCGTAAACGCACAGGGTCATGTCTGAGAGCAGGTCACTTCCCACAGGTTTACTCAGGTCCCCGTCATCCGAGATCGCTGCTCACAGCCTCCCATGTCCCCGATTCTAACCCTTTCTCCTCCCGCTTCCTCTCAGGTCTGCGGGTCGGCTCCGTCCTGGCCCCTGGTGGTCTCTGCCACAGGAGCTCTGTGTGTGAGCGGCCAGCTGCCCTCTCCCTCACTTGGAGGCTGAGCAAAGCCTTACATTTTCTTCTTGTATTTTTACACTTGGATGTTTAATTCAGCTAAGATTTGCTTTTGGATATGGGTAGGAACTAGGGTTAGCTTCGTTTTCTGCCAGCTGGATGGAAAATAACACAGAATCATTTTATTAAACAACGCATCCGGCTGGGCGCCATGGTCACGCCTGTCATCCCAGCAGCTTGGGAGGCTGAGGCAGGAGGATCACGAGTTCAAAGTTAGCCTCAGCAAGGCCCTAAGCAACTCAGCGAGACCCTGTCTCTAAATAAAAAGTATAGAAAAGGGCTGGGGATGTGGCTCAGCAGTTAAGGCCCCTGGGTTCAATCTGCAGAACCCAAAGCAAACAGAACAGTGTGCCCTTCCTTCTGCTGAACACAGGTCACACTAAGGGACGACCAACCATTGGCCCTCTGGACTGTGACCTCCGCACCCCTTTTTAAATCTTCCCTCACTGATGTTGTGGTGCAGGGATGCAGCGGGCTCAGGCCCGGAGGCAGGCGCCCCCGAGCCACCCCAGCCCACCATCAGGTGTCCATTTTTAGCAAGGACCACCCTGTTCCACCCTGTAGTTCCCTCCTGCACTGTTCTTTTTCAGAAATTTCTTGGCCATCTCTAAAAACTTTTTCTTCCACATGCATTGTCAAATTGCTTGATTGTGTTGAGAGTCTACTGCAGTAAGTTTGAAATTCTGAGAAAATTGATGATTTTCTCCCCTGTGAAACACAGATGACCTCCATTTCGAGAGAGACGGAGCCCTGGACAGGCCAATAAGCAGGGAGCCTGGAGAGTCTCTGAGACACGGTTGAAAAGGTGCCAGGCCTGGGAACCACCTGACCCATTTAAGGTCCTCACGAAACACAGAGAAGCGTGTTTTCCAAACGGCCCTGGCCCCGTGCAGCGCCTGCGGCAGTGCGTCTGTGTGTGGATAAGGGGAGTCCCCAGGGAAACCAAAGCCCAGTCGCGTTTCCTATTCTGGATGCGGAAAGCTTAGATATAGCACCTGAGACCTAGGGAAGGTGATACAGGGTGACACCCACTCCAGTGGCACCAGTCACAGAGACACGGGGAGCTCTGTCTTCGTACATTGTTACGTGAACAGAGCAGCAGAAGCCAACCCCAAGGAGCCAGCGGCTCAGACCTGCCCAAGGCAGCATCCTGTCGGTGGCTGGTGGCCGTGAGGTCCCACGTGAACTTGAGAGGTGGGGGCAGGGCTGCTGACCACTACTGCTGCTACAGGACCGTTCTGGAACGTTCTACTAGTTAAGAACACCATAGAAGCCTCAGAATCCAAGGGGCAGAGAAGCCCTTATTCTCCGATGTGATTATATCTCCTAGTCCTCTTAAGAAAAACTCTGGGATTGATAACTTGGTCAGTGATGGTCTCAAACACTGCTAAACATCTGGGAGTGACACAGTCCCCACTCATTACACTTAAATCAGTGAAAACACCTAGAAGACGTGGAACAGTTCCGCCCCGGAGTCTGCCGGAGGAAAGCTGGACTCCAGGAACTCCCACCAGCAGCCCACCTGCTGCACCTCCAGTGGTCAGTCAGCATCGGGCCGTGGCCCAGCCGGCTCCCAGCAGGCACGGCCCAGCACCAGCTGAGGCACTGGGAAACACTCCCCATGGCCTGGCCCTGCTGAGCTGGTGGCCATCTGCAGGGGAAGGCGAGTGGGGAGAAGGAGGCTGGCCTCGGCTGGCCCTTACCTGTAGATAATACTGTTCACTGAGAAGGATTCTCCATCGAAGGAGTTGGCGACCACCAGGAAGTGATCTTCTCCCACAGAGAAGAACTCCCAGTCCAGGGCGCTGCGGAGACAGTGGGGGTGAGGGCTGAGACCGGGTGCCCGGAGCCGAGGCCGCCTGGCATGGCCATGCGTGACCGCCTCGCCCCCTGACCCATTCCTGCTGCCACTCATTCCCATGCTGGCTTCACTCTAAACGTGCCCAAGTGTCTAAGGTGTGCGTTGCTCTGAACCTCTCTCTCAGCAGGAGGCCTTGATGAACAGCCTGGCTTCCAGGCACAGAGGTGTGGCTCCTGGGCCCTGCTCGGCTGCTGGAGCCACGGTGACCCAGGAGGCCACAGGCAGCTCCTTCCTGGGTCTGAACCAGGTGCCACCGCTAGTTCTTATTCTATTCTGAGGATTGTTTTTCTTTTTTCATTAAAAAATACTTGAGCCATCAGTAAGGTGACATTGTGCACCTTGTAAATCAATGATTGACTGTGGTGGGCATAAAGGGAGAGTCCTTCTTTGCCTGCCTGTTTCTGGGAGCGACACTGTCAGGGGCCTGGGGTGTCCCTTCCGCACACTCTGTTTCCACCGTGATGCATGGTGAGCTCGTGGCTGGCGCTGGATCCCAGGACCCCTGGCACCTCCCTTGTCTTCCTCCAAAGAGTGGGTCTCCGATTTCCTTTCCTAAATGTGCTCACTGTGTCTCCAGGGTGGGACAGGCTGGCCTCAGGAGGGGCCTGAGAGTGCTCCCTGAAGGACTCAAACGTTGAGGAAAGCTGGGGAGGCCCTGCTCCCTCTGGGGCCGACACTGGCCGGGTTCTGGTTTTAAACGTGACGGACGAAGCCCTCTGTTCTGGGGTCTGAATGATGCAGACTCAGCCACATTTTCAAGCAAGACTTAGAAGTCCCTCCCCAGGTCAAGCCTGGGCTGGCTACAGCTGCTCAGCTCTGGGGCCGCAGGGGGCACTGCGCAGGCCTCAGTGCCCTGCAGAGCAAGCTGGACTGGGCCCAGCACCAGGTGGCCACACTGACCCCGTCCACACCGCCAGCCTCACTCCTGCCTCAACAAGCCTCTGTTTCCTGCAGTTGCTGGGCAGGGCGCCGACACGGGGGAGGGCACCTGCCGTTGTGGATAGAGGGGCAGCTTCAGGAGCCACTGAGCGGCCTGGGGCCTCCTGCTTGTGGCAAGCAGACCAGCCACGGCTCCTCGTGGAGGAACCACTACCTCCTCCCCAGAGGGGCACAGACCTGCCCCGGGCTCCTCCGCACAGGGCAAAACCACAAACGTGCAGAGAAATTGCGCTCCGTGCAGTGTCGGCCTTGGAACGGATGCCAGGCCCAGCATGGTGGCTTGCTGCAGCCAGTGTGCCCAAGCAGAGGGCAGGTGAGCCCACCCAGTACCTGCAGGTGGGGATGTCCTGGAACTTGACAAAGGCCTGGGCGGTGACGTTCAGCTCATAGATGACGGAGTTGATGGTGTAGGAATCGTTGCGCAGCTGCATTCCCACGTCGTAGCTGTGACTGTTGGCGACGGCGAGGAACAGCCTGTCCCCGATGCGGAAGACTTCCCAGTCCGCAGCCCCGAGGGTCTAGCACAGAGCAGCGGCCAGCACAGCAGGGCCAGTGAGCCTGGGCACTGCCCAGACAGACCCCAGCAAGCCACCCACCATGCCCAGTGCCACTCACAGGTGTCCCTAGGTGGCAGCCTCGAGGCCACACTCCTGCATGGACCCGGGGCAGATGCACCCCCGAGGCCCACACCCCCTTCCCAGGCAGGGCTCCCATCCCTCTAGTCCCTCCTAACACCTGGAGCTTCCTGTCCCCGGTCGGGGATGTGTATGGAATTCTGCTGACCCTACAGACAGAGCCTGCTGTCTCTGTGCTGCCCCCACGTCACTTGTCCCCTCGAGGGGCAGGTGGAGGGGGAGCCAGGTCTTTGCCGGAGCCGGTTCCATGCGGCTCATGAGAAGGGTGTGTGGATAAGGGGTGGTGCAGAGAGGGCGGGGCCTGAGGAGCCCCGCCAGGGTCCGAGCCCCGCCAGGGTCCGAGCCCCGCAGAGGGAGGGCCAGAGGCGCAGCAGGCAGCTGCCCTGTCGGGCATTGCCCAGGAGGGTGGCACAAGGGTGGGGATGGGCAGGAGCGTGGCAGCGGCTTGTGCAGGGTGTGGCCATGGGGGTGCACACACTCTCTGGGGACTGCTGTCTCAGCTCCTAATTGGCAGAAGGGTGAGTGTGGCTGGGCCCTCTGTGCCAGGGGCTGAGGAGGCCGGGAAGTGCAGGCTTCGCTGAGACTGAAACTGTTGCTTTTTCTCTTTGACTCCCTTTCTGGTCCTGGTGGAGAGGCCTGTGTTCCACTGGCCCTCCCGCTGGTGACTGGGCAGACTGCACAGTGTCCCCAAGAAGCCCACCCCGTCCCCAGCCTCCAGAGGGCGCCGCAGCAGGCAGAGGTGGGACCACATCTCTGACCACCTGGAGTGGGATCCGCACCCCGAGGGCCTGAAGGGCACTCCAGGAGGGGACACGCACAGGCAGAGAGCCCCGATGGCCTTCAGTGCCTCTCAAACGTCCACCTCCCGAACTGCAGGTGACAAAGTCCCAGGAGCCAGGGCTGAGCCACGGCAGGGAGGCCACACTGTCAGCTGCTGCCTGGACCCGGGAGGTGGCGCGGGGGCCTGACCACAGCAAGACAGGATTGGAAGACATCAGGATATTCCCACTGAAGCCACAGAAGTGCTGCCCCCCGGGAGCAGGACATGCCCGGACCACAGACCACCCTGGGCTGCAGCAGAACCGAGTCAAACTCATGGAAGCCGGGCCTGGGGCCAAGCCCCCAGAGGCCAGGCGCTCGACCAGGAAGGGAGAGTTGTGCTAGAAGGGTGCCGGTCACTCCCGAGAGGAGGAAAACAGAACGCACGTCGCCACCCAGTCACCATGCCCAGCACACGAGGGACGGGCCTGACGCGCAGGGTGTGGATCCAACAGAACGTGGGACCCTCAGTCAAATGTGGAGCCGGCTGGGGACGTCACAGTGACATGACAAGAACCCACAGGGAGGACGTGGCGGGAACAAGACAGAAACGCCCAGGGCTGCGGAGGCTCTGAGAAGGGCCCTGGAAGTCCTGCGGCGGGAGGACTGGGCACTGCAGTCCCACACCTCCTGTAGGGCCAGCGCCGCCCTGACAACCGAGCGGAGAGGGAGCCAATCACAGACGATCCAGAGCACTGACCAGCACAGGAGAGAAAGGCCAGGCCCGGGGCCCGCTGTGGTGTGCAGTGCCAGAGTCACCCAATGAGGGGGACGGGAGAGGGACAGAAAATACAGAAAGTGATGGCCGAGGCCGAGCAGGGACCCTGAGCAGAAGGGAAACAAAAGCCCTGTGCCACCCGCTCAGACCCCTGGGGACAGTGAAGCAGCCAGAGAAAAAGGACAGAGAGGGGACAATGATAGAAATGGCACCCAGATCCCCACGAGGGACACAGAGCTCCAGGGACCCAGATCCCCACGGGGGACGCAGAGCTCCAGGGACCCAGCTCCCCACGGGGGACGCAGAGCTCCAGGGACCAGCTCCCCACGGGGGACGCAGAGCTCCAGGGACCCAGATCCCCACGGGGGACGCAGAGCTCCAGGGACCAGCTCCCCACGGGGGACACAGAGCTCCAGGGACCCAGCTCCCCACGGGGGACACAGAGCTCCAGGGACCAGATCCCCACGGGGGACGCAGAGCTCCGGGGACCCAGATCCCCACAGGGGACGCAGAGCTCCGGGGACCCAGCTCCCCACGGGGGACGCAGAGCTCCGGGGACCCAGCTCCCCACGGGGGATGCAGAGCTCCAGGGACCAGATCCCCACGAGGGACGCAGAGCTCCAGGGACCAGCTCCCCACGGGGGGTCGCCGGAGCTCGAGGCAGCAGGAAGACATCGTCAGAGTGACTGAAGATAAAGCAAGGACCTGGAATTCTGCAGCCAGGCGAATAAGCCTCAGAGACGGGGAGACAAGAGCTCTTCAGATGAGGGGACAGAAGTGACTGCAGCAGACCTGACCCGCAGGAACACTGAGGGAATCACTCGTGTTGAGGAAAAGTGACACCAGGTGGAGATTGGAATCTTGGAAAAGGTGGGAGAGAGCACCGGAGGTGTTGGCGCGCAAGAGAAAGGCCCTCGCTGCTCGAGGGGACTGTCTGGCCAGTGTGGCGCCTGTGACCTCAGAGGACACACAGCACAGTGGACGGGGGAAATGTCACTGGTAGGCGCTGCACGGCTCATGACGTGGCATGGTGACGATTCAAAACAGTGATGAGTTAAACAGCCACTAAACCGAGACGGGCAACAGAAGGCAGGCAGGAAAGCACGCGTGTGACACAGGGCTGTCTCCCTGACACACGGAACCCTCACTGTCATCATGGAGAGGCAAGAGAGGGTTAAGTGGGGACAACAAACCTCGGAGGGACAGCACACAAAAATGTGCTCAGAATTGGTGTCACCAGGTAAGTGCAGCTCAAATGCACAGGGAGGTGTCGCTCGCCCCAGGCTCTCCCGCGACCGCCCGCGAGGCCGACGCTGGGAAGGACGCAGCAGCCAGCTCTCCCACACCTGGCTTCTGACCCCGAGCCCCACTCCGGGGCTTTCACCTCCAAGGAAAGGACCGTGGCGCAGAGAGCTGGGGGAGAACGCGCCTGGCCGTTCCCTGGAGGTGAGAGTGGGAAGCCGCCCAGGGAGGCTGGGCAGCGCCCCAGGCACAGCGCTCACACCAGCAGAAACGTGTCCCCGGGACAGCGCCCGAGACCCCTGCGAGGCCACTGAGTGCAGCCTTCAGAACGGCTGTCGGTTGGGGTCAGCAGGACTGCCGGGGCGGGGAGAAGGGCCGCAGGGGCGCTGGGCGCCGGTGGTTCATGAGTACGCACACGTGTTGGGATGATCAGGCTGGACACTCAGACCACGCTGCATCGTGTTCTGGGGAAAGGATGCTCCTGCCACGGGCCTGGCCTCCCAGGACAGGACCTGCTCTGCCTTACGTCCCCACCGCTGCCCAGGCTGCAGCCTGGACGAGGCACCATTTCAACTGGCCCCAGGCCTGGGTGGTCAGGGTCCCACACCCACATGGATCAAGTGGATGGGGGGGCGGATGGGGGTGGCATGTCCCCAGACAGGCGCCATGGTTCCCCGGGGGTGGTGCTGACCGTCTGTCAGGTGGGCTAGGCAAAGCCCCGAGGGCTGGCACACTTCCTGCCAGTGCCCTTGAACGTGGACCGAGAGCAAACCTGACCCTGCCAACCTGAGTGGCTTCCTCTGGCCCCGCGGGGCAGAGCAGAACAGAGGGCAGAGGGGAGATTCGCTCTGCCTGAGCTGGACGTCCACCTCCTGCTCTCGGTGCCAGTGCTCTGGGTCCTCGGGCCTTTGCACTGGGACTCTCGCAGCAGCTGTCTGGTCTGCCTCAGGTTTGGACTGTACTGCACACAGGCTCTTCTGGGCCTCGGGCTCGAAGTCAGCAGATGGGGGGACTCCCCAGCCTCCAGGATGGTGTGAGCCCACCCTACACCACCTCCCCTCTTCTCTCTACAGACTCCTGGTTTGTCTCTCGGGGAAGCCAGACTGACACAAATGGGAACTTTCAAATTTTCTAGCTGCCCGGAAAGTTGGAAGGGGATAGACGGATCCCGAGAACTGTGCCCTGCGCCTGCTTCCAGGCAAAAGCATGCCCATGGGGGGTATCTCAGGTCGGGGTTTGGGGCACATTTCTTGGCTCTGTAACTGCCACGGGGGCTGAGGGCTGCAACCTGTCTCCATGTCTGAGAGCTTGTGCCCTGTGGGGCAGGGGGACTGCTATGTTAGATGGTGTCCCTTCCCCCAGCATGTCATGAGGGCCAGGCCCCCCCGGATCCCCATTGTAAAGAGGAAGAGCTGAGCCTGGGGTCAGGGATGCCCACAGCACTCAGTGGGAGACCCGCTACTTCTCCAGGCTCAGGATCTGGCTGTTTCCCTGGGGACACTGCACTGCACAGCGTCAGGTCATGGGGCTGTCCCAGGTAGTCCCTGCTGGGGACAGTTGGGTCGTCTGTGGGACTGTGCCTCACACAGGCCACATTGTCTCTCGCTGGCCCCAGCCCATGCCCAGAACCTCCTGCTGAGGCCAGGTCTCACCCTGCCCCGGGAAAGCAGCCGGACGCTCTCTCTGACCCCCAGGTCCTTTTACCCTGTTATCCACCCAAATCAGTTAGCCTTTCCCTCCCACAAAGCCAGACGGTGCTGCCCAGTGTCCTCTGGTCCCCTGTCCCTCACCCTGGCTGGCTGCATCACTTGGCACCTAGGAAAAGATAACTCTGGGTCGAACAGAAAGGCATGGGCAGTAGAGGGCACCAGTGCCCAAGCCCCTGCGGCTGGGCCCTGGGGGACCGTGGGAGGAAGCACCAAGTGAGACTCACTAGGACAAGGACAAGGGGACCAGGACCCCTGGTGGTTACCGAAGAACCCTCCACAGAGATACCTCCTGGGTTAGTGCATCCTACCTGCTGGGAACACCCCAGGCCACCCAAGTGGCAGCCCAGGTCTGACAGAGCAGAACAGACCGCCCAGCCCTGGGCTCCCTGCAAGCCCGAGGGAACCACACCGGAGCCCAGCCACACGCATGTGCACAGCTGCACACATCCCTGCACGTGCACCTGTGCATCCCTGTGCCCACACCTGCACACACGTGTGATGATGCACACAGCCGCAGGCTTGTGACCCACGTGCAGGCATGTGTGTGCACACCTGTGTGTAGGCGCAGGTCGGCCCCTGGACACACATGTGCATGTTTGTAACATGCCTGTGCCTACATGCACACACAGAGACATGCACAAACAGGCACATGGGTGCTTGACGCACATGGGTGCTTGACACACATATGCACACCTGTAACACTCAGGCATACTCACACACATGTCCCCATGTCTCCCTTCTGGGGTGCTGGCTCCCGCTCGCCTGTGCTGAGGTAGGTCCGGTGCGGGTTCCAGGGGACGAGCCCTGTGGTGGCTGCTCTCTTGCCCTAAGGGTGGGTGGATGACCTGAGCGGCCTCTCCTGGCGCAGCTTGAGGAGTGCCCAGTGGGTGCTGGGGCCAGGCCAGGGGCAGAACCTCATGGATGGGCGAGGAGGCCTCTCTGCCCCCAAAGAGCCTAGAGTGGTGGCCTGCACATGGGGACATGGGAGACTGCCTGGGCTTGGGGACACAGGAGAGTCGTGGATATGTGGAGGAAGGAGAGGGAGTCGTTGGGCAGTGAGGCAGGGAAGGGCATCCGGCAGCAGGGACAGCAGGACATGCAGGGCCCAGGGCCCAGGCCCATGGGGCGAGCAAAGCAGGGGTGGGCTGCTTGGGAGGGATCTGGTGCCCAGGAGAGGGCCTGGCTTCGACACCAGGGCACGGGTTAGGTGGGATGCTGCTGAGAGGGAGACGGCGAGGTCGGCTGTGTGTCGGAGGCTCTGAGGCCCACAGGGGCCAGGAGGGAGGGCAAGGCTCTGTGGGTCGGGCTGCGTCCACCCCAGGGCTCGCGAGATCCTTGGAGAACCTGGCACAGCCTCTGCATGGGGGGTTGGAGCTTCTGCCTGCCCAGCGAGCAGGGCTCAGAGGCGGCTCAGGTCCCAGCGAGGGCCAGCGCCTGAGTCAGCAAATACAGACTCCCATGGGATTGGAGTGGGAGGTAACAGTGAGCAACTTTCTGGTCTGCACGTCTTCCACGAGGAGCTTGGGACATACTTTCACGGAAAAAATTACTAGTATTTTATCTGGAACTCAAGTGGACCCAGGTGCCCTGATGGGATGTGGAGGGTGGACGAGACCATGGGGCGTCACTGAGTCAGGGTCCCAGTCCTCTGCTGTCCAGTCGTGGCTGTAGAGGATCTTCCTCCCCAGGCCGGGCCGCCTGTAGCCACCTCCCGGGGCAGCTTCCAGGGCTCTTCTCATAAGTAAGGATGGGGCCGCGCCAGTCTACACAGCAGGTGTGAGGCCCCTGCCACCCCTGACCCCCAAACCTGGGGCCTTCCCCAAGTGCCTGACCACTGCCAGCTCCTGTCTCAGTGAGGACACAGCTATGGGGTGTGGCTGCTGCCTTCACAGAGCCCTCCTGCCCACATCACCACAGCTCCCAAGGCCCCCCCAAGGCCCTCCCACCTGGTCAGTCCACCACACCTGCTGTACAGACAGAATGCAGAGAGGCTGCACACGGCCCAGGCCACTGGGGGAGCAGGCTGGCTCCCAGCCCACCTGCCTGACCACCGAGTCAGGCCAGGGCTGCCTGTTCTCAAAGGTGCACCCTGCACTCTGCCATGTTGCCTCTGCCCTACCACAACTGTGTGTGTGTGCGTGCACAGCGTGCTCACGTGCATGTGTGCATGGGGAGCCATGGTCCTGGCCTTCGGGAATCATGCAGCAGCCCCAGGGCATGTTAGTGACAAGCGGGGCCTGCTGACCTGGTGGCTGCCACTGTCCCTGCCATGACCCCACATGCCCTGGGCCACAGTGCCCAAGGGATGAGCCTGTAGGCTGCAGGACGTGAGTTCCCAGCACGTCCACTCAGCCAGAGCCCTGCATGGACGTGAGGCTCAGTGGCCTCTGCGTGTCCTTTGCACGTCCAGGCTGGGTGCTGGCTGTAGAGCACACTGGTTTTGATCATGGGGTGCTGCGGCCCCTCCAGTGGGTGAAGGGGCATGCGGGCATGGGCCTGCTCCCTCTGGGTTCTGCAGTCTTGCTGTGGGTTTCACGGTTGATGCACAGAACCGCAGGTGTGAGCCCCACCTGTGGGATGACGTCACTCCGGACCTGACTCTGAGAGGGGCCCGAGCACTCTGCACAACGGAGGACGCCCAGGTCACGCCCGGCCACGTGGGGTCCATGGTGTAAAATGGGGACACTGAAGGCAGCGAGTGGGGATCTGGCGAGAAGGTCTGTCCCCGCTCAGCAGCACCAGGCTGGGGGAGCCCCGACGCGTGGGCATGCGCACTCCAGTGTGCGAGCAGGTGCACGATAACACGTGTGCTTTCTTGCCCTCCCTGGGTGCATGGGTAGCAAGGAAGGGGAGCCAAGTCCAGGCCAGGGTCTCAACCCTTTCTGTCTTTCTGGCCCTGTGCACTCTGGGGGCTGTTTCCAGCAAGCCCAGGCCCCTCCAGTACCTCCCTGCGGTGCAGCTCCGGCCCTCGGGGGCTCCTCCTGCTCCTGGCCGACCTCCTCTGCTGGCCTCAGCCCCTTCACCCTGATCCACACTCTCGGCAGCCGTCCAGGCCACAGTGCCAGGTCTTGGCTAGCACGCCCCGCTGTCCCCACCCTGTCCTGCTTCACTCTGGACACCGCTTCCCCACTGCTGTGGTCACAGGTCCTGTGGATGCTTTGTCCTGCACGCACCGCCTGCCTTCTGCTTCCCGAGGGCCTGGCCAGGGGCCTCGCAGGGGCAGGCCCTGTGCTCATGGACTTCAACCTCCAAGACCGTGGGCCGATTAAACTCCTTGCTTACGAGCTGCACCCCCCGATTCACTGTTGTAACCTCGAGAAATGGGCTGAGGAAGCCCCCCGGGCCAGTGACCTGTTCAGGTGGCAGCAGAGGCCAGCATCGGAGGCTGGATCTCCCAGCAGAGCTGGCTCCTCCGTTGGTCCCAGGTGGTGGACCTCCCCTGCCTGGAGGCAGGTCCCAGAATTCCTGGTGCATGTCCAGGGGCTGGAGCCAGGAGCTGACCTGTGCCCCCTCCAACTGCCTCCCAGGCTGATGGACAGCCTCCCGCTCGCCCGGCCCTGGGCGGCAGGACCCGGGTCCCCAGCTTCTTTTGAAGGTACCCAGAGTCCGGGAATGCCTGCCCTGAGCCCGAGGCCCGCCAGCTCTGCAGGCACAGTTCCTCACAGCCCCCAGCTGCTCACGGGCCCTTCCAGAAAGGTCCCTGCAGAGCCACACCTCCCCTGCTCAGCACATTCAGGCCCGGGGCGGTTCTGCTCTCACGTCCACTGCTGTCCTGCCTGGCCCTTCTCTTCTTTCAGGCACCGTCGCCTACCCTTGGGCCTGCCCTCCTCTGGGAACACAGCCAGGATTCTGTGGGGACATTTTTGCCCTTAGCCACAGCCACCGCTCAGACGCAGCCTGATGTTAATGGTCACCACCCTCTGCCCAGCACGTCTACCTCCACCTGGGCAGTCCCACTTGTCCCTACGAGCACGGCCCTCCACTGCCGCAGCTGCCTTCCAGGGCCGCCGAGAAGGACCCCTCCCGCCTGGGCCAAGTGCTTGCTGCTGCTCCACACTGAGGTCTCGCCAGCACACGGGGACAGGAGCCACCAAGGGACAACCTAGTCTAAAAGCAACACGTCCGCCCCCACCCTGTCCCCAGGCCGCCCAGGTCAGAGCAAGCTGCCCGGCTGCCCCAGAGCTGGAGACTCGCCACCCCCAGAAAGGAACCAGACCTGGGCAGGAGGGCAGGGAGGGGCTCCTGAGAGTGCCCGCGCTGCTCTGTCACAGAAACCCCACACAGGGCAGTGCGGGCAGGGGCTCCTCAGCCGGGGAGGAGCCAGTCTAGCAGGGGAGGCACTGGGTCCAAGGACTGAGGGTCCAGGGCCATGCTGGTGTGGCCGTCACTGGGCCATACCAGTGGGCCCCTCCCTCCCCCTCCCTACCCCCTCCCTCCCGTCACCCGGATCCAACAGGCACATGCTGCCGATGAGACTTGGTGGTAGACAGGCAAGCGGTGGAGACTGACGGTGCTCACCAGGAAGGACTGGAAGAGCCGGAAGGAGCCAACCAGCCAGATGTACAGGTGGGAGTGCACCTTGGTGGAGGTGCCGTTGAAGGTGTTGGCCACCACCAGGAATGAGTAGGGCCCCACCGTGAAGAACTCCCAGTCATAGGCTCCGGACGTGGCGATGGTCTGGTTGGCCTCAAAGAGCCGGGTGCTGGGGTTCCACTTATAGATGACGCTGTCAATGTTGTGGTTGTCACCTGGAACCAGGGTCAGCGTTGGGGAGCAGAGGACTCCCATGGCCCCATGGCCGCTTGTGGGTCACAGCCCTCCCCGTAAACCTGCCCAGGCCCCTGCACCCCTCTGCTCTGGCCAGGGCACGGACGGCCACCTCTGCTCTCCTGTCTCCACCTGCTGGGCCCATCAGGGCCCCGTGCCAGCCCCCCTGGGCCTTCACGGCTGTTGTTCCCAGAAGGAACAGTTCAGAAGGCTCCACTGCCCACTGTGGCCTCCAGGGCCTGGGGGTCAGAACCTGTCCCACAGGTCAGACCTTCCCACCCCACGCTGCCCCTGCCCAGAGCCCCTCGCTCATGGTGCTCCCAGCCTGCCCTGCTGGAGCACTCACCCTAGGGGGACACGGGCTACTGGACTCTTGGGCTCCTCTACGCCCATGAGCTGGGGCTCCTCCCCAGTCTGGAGATGGCTGACCAGGTGAGTGCTGAGGCGTGTAGCCCAGGGAGGCCCAGGTCAGTGGTACCCTGTAGGGTGGGCTGTCATCTTGGAGCTCGCCCGCCCCCCCCCCCAATAGAGTTTCAGGACTGGGAACAGCCGCTCAGGCACAAACTGGCCCCTCCTGGGCCACGCTGCCACCCACCCCCAGACATCATGCAGCCTGCGCCCAAAGCATCGACAACGTCCACATCCCCTCCCTCCTGTGGCCGCACACCCCGCACACCAGCCAACACCCGTCGCTGCCCCTGGCCTGTCGTCCAGCAACCCACCTGCTCTCCTGCACCCGCTGACCCCTCCCCAGGGGAGAAAGGCAGAAGACAGCCCCGCATTTCATGGGGCCTTCTGTAGGCAGGGACCAGGCAGGACCCTTCCTCACCTGGGAGGTGAGCAGGCACTGTGCCCAGGAGACTCTCCCGCACACGGCCGAGCCAGGTAGTGGAGCCCCAGGCCGGGTCGGGCTCATCCTCTTTCAATGAGCGCCCTGCATGAGGCCATGCTCTGCCACAGAACAGCTTCATTCTGGGTCAGCCCTGGCCTACCTTCCCGGTGGTTAGCCACTGCCAGGAAGTGCTCCCCGTCCACCTCGAAGGCCTCCCAGTCGCGGGCGCTGTGGGTGGCAATCCTCTGGTATGGGGTGAACTTCAGCTTTCTGTGGCTCCATTTGTAAATGACAGAGACCTCTTGACCCTTCTCATTCGGTCCAAAGTTAGCCACGGCCAGGAAGATCTGCAAGAGATAAGCCAGGTGAGCTCGCCCTCCGACGGCTGCTGGGGTCTGCTGCGGGAGCCTCGGCTTACGGGCATCTCCCCTGCATCCATGGGGAGCAGGTCTGGGGGCCTGAGGCGGAGCCCACCTCTGTTAGGGCTGTCGTGGGGAGGGAGCCCGTGGCCAGCGCTACAGTCTCCTCAAACACGCCCAGTGCCTCCATCCATCACTTGCAGGTCTATCTCTATCTGAAGGCAACAGACCAACCCAACCCCCAATTCAGGAAGCAGTGCATGTGAACAGCACCGTCCCCGGCCTGGAAGGGTGGGGGGCGTGCTGATGGCCTGCCCCAGGGAGGGGTCCAGTGTGACTGTGTGCCAGGTGCTGGCCATGCCCACACATTGCCTGGGCTTCCCTTATGTGGCATGGGACCCGGCAGGGCAGCAGGCGGGCGCAGCTCTTGTTCCCAGTGCGCAGGGACAGATGGACAGACAAACGCGTCTCTACCCAGGTGATGGGTCAAGGTGTTCCCCCATTTTTCTGAATGTCTGAATGTTCTTTGATGTAAGCCTATTAACTTTTGTCATAAAAACTAAAAACCTTTGAAATGTCATCAACCAATTAAAAAACAGAGCTAGTTATTCATTCACTGTCCTGGCCTTGGATGTGCTGGGCCCAGGGCGATGTGAGCAGCAGGAGGCCAGGGGTTCTGTCCGGCCTGACCCAGAGTCCAGGTGAGGGCCCAGCTGCCATCTGGGGTGTGAGGAGCTGGGAAGAGGAAGTAACCCTTCCCCCTGCAGCACCCAGGCCCTCAGGCCCACTGTGCTCAGACCCTGCCCTCTGTCCAGCCTGGCTGGAAGGGCTGCCTGCCTTGAGGTCTCCCCTGGCCTCCTGGGCCTGGCCCTCACTGTCCCTTTGGACCTGACGCGTCCTCGATGTCTGTGGGTGAGAACACAGACCTCCTCTCCCTCTGCAGTGACAGTGCCGCTGACCGGCTGGGGAAGTGCCTTAGCAGGGCTTTCAGTCGGCCTGTGGCCATCCCCAGAGCCAGACAGCGCTTAGGAAGCGGCCACCTTCCGCTCAGGAGCTGATGGCCAACTGGACACCCCGGGTCTTGGCCCAGGGCGTCGGTTGTCATGAAAGCGTGACATGGAAAAGGCCTGTCACTGCTGGTCCTGCTGGTCCTGCAGGGAGGCCGCTCCTTCCTGCGGGGGCTGTGGCCTGAGGGGCGCTGGGACACCCACAGGATGAAACGCATGCATCTGCCCTGGCTGCATTAGCCCCCGGCCCCTGCTCTACAGGCTGTGCCCTGGGTACAGAGGACAGAGGGGAGCTGGAGACACCTCAGCCCAGTGCGGGACTCTGCGCCCTTCCCCGCCGAACAAGGCAACCCTGCAGAGGTGGCCGGAGCCCCGAGCCTGGTCGCTGAGGCTGGTCTGCTGCAGGGAGGGCGGCCGGGCACGCACTTGCCTCTCTCCCGATGGTGAAGTGCCGCCAGGACTGGGCTTGGTGTGTGGGGATGTTCTGGTAGGAGACGAACTTCCCATCCGTCCACTTGTAGACGGCGGACTTGGCTTTCCGATTGGCCGCGGCCACAAAGAGCCCCACACCGGGGATGCCGAAGACCTCGAGGCCCAGCGTCTCCGAGTTGGTGGGCAGGCGCTGGTGCTCTTCCACGTAGTCCAGCTTGGCTTTGGCTTGTGGAAGGAGGATGGTGCCAGGTCAGCAGGACCAGCAGCAGGAGCTGGACGGTCCACTGGACGCCCCGGGTCTTGGCCCAGGGCGTCAGTTGTCATGAAGACGTAACATGGGAAAGGCCTGTCAAAGGGAGGCCGCTCCTTCCCGCGGGGGCTGTGGCCTGAGGGGCGCCGGGACACCCACAGGATGAAACGCATGCATCTGTCCTGGTTGCAGTAGCCCCCGGCCCCTGCTCTACAGGCTGTGCCCTGGGTACAGAGGACAGAGGTCGAGTCCGTGGCGCATACCCCTTGCGGACACTGGCTCCCACTTCCTGAGGAAGCCCGACCAGGAGCAACCATCTGGCCTCCACGCACCTCCCTGCAAAGGCTCGCGTCCACACAGCACCTCTGGGTGCTTGGTTCCCTTGCATCTTACCTGTGGTCCAGTGGACAGGGAAGGAGAGGGCCAGATGCCCAGAGGCCAGGGCCACAGAGGCCCTGTGCTCGCCTCCTATGCCCTCTTTCTGTTTGGAAAGAGAGGTGTCCAGCCCTGCTGGCCCATGCGTCACCCCAGGATGTGTGGCTGCAAGCTCCTTGTGGGGATCAGGTCCTATCCTGAGTAAGGTGAGCTCTGAGGACAGCCAGGGTGGGCCTGCTTGGCCTCAGGGAGGGCCTGCCCTGGCCTGCCCGGGGATCCTGCTGCCACCTGCTCCCAGGGTCATTCCTAGGTCCCCTCCACTCACTTGCTCCCAGGTGTCCTAGCCTGGTCAAGGTGCTCACCCTTCACTTCCTCCCTCCCTGGTCACCTCCTGCCGGAGACCCCTGCATGCGCAGGGCACCGTGGGACAGGGACACCCGAGTCCCCGGCCCCGCCTCACCTGCCAACACAGAGACCCACTGGCTGCTGGCACACAGGTGCAGCTCCTTCCTGGCAGTGTCAAACCAGAACGTGGCATCCTGTGCCTTGGTGCACGGTGGCCGGGACCCCAGCGTCACCTTCATGTCTGCCTCTGAGGGGGAACCAGGAGGAGGCATGTCCGTGCACAGGCTCCCTCAGGAGGATGCAGGGCCACCAGGGGGTCCTGGCCGTCTCTGCACCCGGCTGAAGGGGCTCCTGGACGTCTCGTGGCCACATCACAGGTGGGCTCCCCAGCACGGAGGCGCACCCCAGGCTTCCTGCATGGCAGGACACTGTGACACTCCCCGTGCCACCAGCGGGCCTGCCCTCTGTCCACCCAAGGCATGGCTCTCTGTCCCTTTGCCCGTGCCCTCTGGGAGCCCTAGGTAACCGGCACTGGTTTGTCTGCCCTCGGGTTGCCTCCTGGGCTCCAGTCAGGTGACTACAGCGCAGCCTGGCCCAGCATTTGACCTCACCACACCGCGGACCACACCTGGCCGGGGCCAAGCTCATCCAGCTGCCTCGTGGCTTTCTGTGGATGTCTGTGCTGCAGCTGGGCGTGGTGGCTCCCAGGACTTGCTGGGTGCGGCTCCCTGCCTTGTGAGCCTGAGCCTCGGGGCCAGGCTGCCCCACCCCACCTCCCCCACAGCACATTGGGGACCTGGCAGAGTGAGATTCTAATGAACAGGCCAGCTTTCAACTCGACACCGGATGATGCCAGTCCACCTGGAGGGGGCACACCCAGGAGATGCCCGGGCTGGGCTCACGAAAACAAGGTGCGCCTCGAGGGCGGGGTCCTGGCGGGGCGGGGCTGGGGGCGGCTGCTGGACAGAGGGGTGGGAACCAGCTCCAGCGTGGCTCAGGGCTCTGCAGGGGGAAGCCCTTCTCCCAGGAGCAGAGTCTGCTGTCTGCTGGGGGGTCCCCAGGAGGGGCGATGGTCTGTCCAGGCAGGGGCCCTGGAGAGAAGGGAGATGTGCTGCCCTGTCTGGTGCCCCTGGGGCAGGGGCCCGAGTGCTCTCTCTGCCAACCTGACAGCTACCCCCTGCCATGGAGAAGTGAGAACGCGGGAAAGGCTGCGCTGGGAGCCCCAACTTGGTGCCGAGGCTCTGGGGTGTCTCCCGTCGAGTGGGGGCACTGGCCTCGCTACTCACCATAAGGGTATTTTAGCACCTCGTTATCACCCGGCTTCCCCTGCAGCACCCGTGGGATGGACAGCTCGGCCAGCTGGGCATTCCTGCTGGGACACAGCCTCAGGGTGGCATCCGAGCCCGGCAGCAGGACCAGCTGCCTCACCAGGCCCTGCAGAGAGGGGGCAGCGGGCTCAGAGCTCACAGGGGCTCGGGCAGGGCGCCAGGCTTTGCCTGTCAGGCCCATGGAGGCGCGGGCTGCGGGGAGTCTAGCCTGCAGAGTCGGGAGGAGGGCGGGCACGTGTGTCACAGGAGCAGTGGTGACCTGCACGCCTTCTCAGGTGGCTGACCCAAGGAAGGCTTTCCACATGGGCTGACTTGGAGTGACCAGGCTACACTGCCCATCCTTCTGTCCATCCCTCCCTCCATTCCTGTGTCCCCACCCAACTGCCCACATTCATCTATCCACCCATCCACCCAGCATGCGTCCAGCCAGCCATCTGTCCATCTGTCCACCTGCCCATCTGGCCTGTCCCTGCACTCATCCACCCGTGCCAGCACCCACGGGTAGACTTTCACAGAGCACCTGCCATGCGCCAGGCAGGCTTCCAGACGCTGTGGACACGACTCTGGAGGAATGAGCCCCCAGACAGCACGGGGAGGCGCGGCGGGATGTGGCGGCACCTTATCAGAGCAGAGGGGCTGTGGGCGGCAGGAAGGCCCAGGTGCCTCACCACACCTCGGACCCTGGCTCCATCAGTGCAGAGTCACAGCCTCACAGCACAGACGTGGGACAGCCCCGAGCCCTGGGGGGAGGCAGCCCTCCGCACTCACCGTGAACAAGCCTTTGGTTCTCCTCCGGCTGCCAACAAAGACCCGGGCCCCTCGCACTGAAAGGGTGGCCGGGAAGGGCACGTCAGCCATTCTGCAAGCATCAGAAGGTGGTCTCAGGGCTGGAGAAGCGCAGAACGTCCTCCGTTTGTTTACAGAAGGAAAGGCGAGCCCGTGGGAGAGGAGCATCACCGTCCCCGGTGCCATGACAAGGGCCACAGGCGGCAGCTTGATGCACAGAAATGTGGCCCTCGGTCTGGGGGCCGGAGGCCGAGGTCCAGCTGTTGCAGGTTGTGCTTTCTCCATGCTTCCGAGGAGGACTGCCCTCCACCCGTCCAGCCCCGGTGGCCCCGGGCTCCTTGGCTGGTGGCTGCGTCTCTCCAGTTTGCCTCCCTCCTTTACTATCTGTTCCCTGCATCTCTGTCTCCCTGTAAGGAGCTGCCCGTTCCCAGGACGACCTCACGTAGACGTGACTAGAAGTCCTGCTTCCACAGAAGGCACTCACAGGCGCCAGGTGACAAGAATTTGGGGACAAGGGTCTCCCATGAAGCTCATGGAGAAAAGATGCCCAGTGGTTCTCCCCATCTCAGGGTGAACTTCCAGTGACTTCTACTGCACTGGGTCCCCAGCCCACCCACACTCCCCAGAGCATGTCACCCATGCACAGGCTTGGAATCACTTCCTGGGGAGCCAGGGCGGAACTCGGGAGGCGGGAAGGTGGGCACCCAGTGGAGGGGACAGTGTGGCCAGAGCCCATGGTGGGAAAGCATGAGTCCTCAGGGCTCACAGCTGTGGTCCACTGTCCTCTCGAAGCACCTGCCCCTTCTGGCTGTAGCCATGGAGCTGCAGCTGGGGGGTGAGGCCAGCTCTGGCTTGCTGCCCCAGAAGCCCGTTCTCAGCACACAGCCCAGCCTCTGCGGGCTCTAGGACCCTGCGCCTGGCACTCTGTGGTGGCCTGTGGGGCTCTGCAGCCTGAGGGCTCAAGTCTTCCATGGCCACAGGCACCCCACCCTGCAGCCCCACTGCCCTGGCCAGGCCTCTTGCACCCTTATTCACAGCTGTTCTTGCTGCTCGACGGGCGGCAGTCCTCCAGGAGCCCTGGCGGCACCAGGGCCTGGCGACTGATGAGCCAGGAGGGACAGAGCGGTGAGGATGCAGCCCAGGAGCTGCCCACCAGGCCTCAGCCTGCAGGGTCCCACTGGCTCCTGGCCACTCCTGGGAAACAGGCTCAGGCTTCGAGTCCCTTCCCAGAGTCCTGCCTGAGGCCCCTCTGGGGAGGGAGCGCCTCTTGCTGTGCTTGGCCCTGAACGCCTTCTGCTGCAAATCAGGGGAGTGACCCCTCGCTCCCAGGTGCTGGGCAAACCCAGAAGGCAGGTGAGGCTCCAGTCTAGCCAGCTTTCTTCTGCTGGGGGAGCCAGTGCTGGTCCAGGTCCACCTAGGGCATGCAGGGTCTCTCTGTAAGGCCCTGGCTGCCTGAGAGTGACCAGGGAATGGGCTTCTTGGCTCTTGGAGACCCAAGATGTCATTGCCCTACTAAGAGCACAAATGAATTTTGGGGGAAGGTGGGAGGTAAGCTGTGATAAGATGTGTTCAAACTACACCTGAAAAGGTCACAGGTTCTTCTTACTACGAAGTAAATTCCATAATAACAAAACAGAGGAAGAGAGTCAGATTCAATCTACATGGGATCATTTGAAGTTAGACGGCCAGTCCCTCTGCAGCTATGGCTGGTGAGGGTGTCACAGGTCACATCAGCTGGCAGAGCCTGGGGACGGGTGCTCCCCAGGCCAGTGTGCCTACCATCAGGTCATAGTGGCCAAAGGAGAGAAATGGTCAGGCTGCCAAATGCCCTGGTCATATGCAAAGCTGCGGTGGACACTGTAGCATGTTTGCCTGGGGTTCTGTGAGCTACTCCCTCATCCTGGACGAGGAAGGTGCCATATGAAGCCAGAGGCCAGGGAGGGAGTGCCTGAGTCAGGTGCTGAGCTCCTGACTTCCTCCGCCACCTCAATAATGTCAGGGACACTCGGCACATTCCCCTGCCTGTGACCCTCAGCTATGTCCAGAAAGAGGAGAGCCACATGGTGTGATGATCTTTACCTGGTTTTAAGCCCCTGATTCTCTGACGAGCAGTGAGTTTTGTGGTTTAAGGTGAAAACACGGGTTCACACTGTACAGCGTGTATCCTGGATGCTGGGTGCACATCCTACCCACCAGGCCCACAGCCTCCTGCATTAGCTAGCTGTCCTTTCCTGCCTGCCCAGCAGAGCCGGCCCCAGCTCTCCTCTGTCCAGTCTCCCTGGCCCCCACCTGCTGTGGCCCTTTAGAGGGCAGCCCTAGTGACAGCCCTTGCGAAAGCCTCTCAGTGTTGACTTGCTGAGGGGGCAGCTCCTAACAGCATTCCTCACAAGCTGGCCTGACTAGGGACCAGCCAGGCCCACTGGGGCGGGGGTAGGAGTGGGCTTGCTCCTGGGCCCAGGCCCTCAGCCCAGTGCAAGGTGCAGCCAGGCAGCCAGTGGGATGGGCTGGTCAGGCACAGCACACAGTGAGAACCCTGGCAAACCCCATGTCCTGCTACCTACATGTCCACGGGGAGGCCGCAGTCCATGATGAGGGAAAAGGATCCTGCAGATACTGCCAAGACCAGCGTGTGCCACTGGCTGTCCATGAGGCTGGCGCTGCGGAAGGACACGCGGGTCTGCCAGGCGCCGGCCATGTCCTCGCTGAGGAACAGGAAGTGCAGATGGGTGGACGAGTACCGCAGGCCGAGCAGTAGCACATCCCTCTCCTCCGCCACCACGGTGAGCAGGTACTCGTTCTTCTGCAGAAAGAGGTGCAAGGGGCAGGGCTGGGGTGGGGCTTGCGGGTGAGGGGTAGGGCCAATGGGGAGAGGGCAGGACCAGAGGAGGGCTGGCGGAAGGGAGGGGTGGGGTTAGTGGAGGGGCAGAGCTGGTGGAAGGGAGAGGCAAGGCTGGAGAGGCAGATGCTGAAAGAGGGCTCGTGGAGGGGCAGGGCCTGTGGGAGAAGGACAGGATCAGGGGTGGGGCCTTGGGAGGAGGGCAGGACAGAGAGGAAGGGTGGGGCCTATGGGAGGAGGGCGGGACCAGGGCTGAGGGGCGGGGCCTGTGGGAGGAGGGCAGGATGGGGAGGGGAGGGGCCTGTGGGAGGAGGGCAGGACGTGGGAGGGCTCAGCGGCTGGGAGAGGGGTGGGACTGATGACCAGTGCAGGGCCTCAGCCAGGATTACTGGGTGAGATAAAACCAAAAGTATGCCTCGCAGGCATTAGGATCTGCTATCAAAATACAGCTCCTGTTGGTAAGGAGGTGGGGACACTGGAACCTTCGAGCCTGTTGGTGAGAACATAGTGCTAGGCGGAGAGCAGCCTGCGGGGTCCTCAGATGTCCGACAGCACTGCTGTCCCACCCAGCAGTACTCTGAAGAGTTGATACAGGTGTCCTACACCCACGTTTGTGGCAGCAGTATTCACAGTGGCCATAAGGGCAGTGAGGCCGGCAGGTGAGTGAAGAGCCCACGGTGGCGTGCCACGTGCCTTAGACTAGAGGGGATTCTGACAAGCTGCACTGGGAGGCGTCCTGAGGACTCCTGCTGAGCGACAGAAGCCAGGCACAGGACAGGTGTCAGGAGCTCCATTTGCATGAGGCACCTTGAGGGGCCCGGCTCATGGAGATGGGAAGCAGGAAGCAGGAGCCAGCATTTAAAGTGGGATAAGGGTTGGGTTTTGCCAGAAGAAAAGCTTGGGAGGTGGGTGGTGCTGATGTCCCGTTCTAGTGCTCACAAAATCAATGCCCAGGAACTGAACTGCGTGCATGTGACCCTTCGGAGGGCGGATTGCGTTATGTGCATTCAGCAGGAAAGCCAGGACAGTGCCTGCCGCAGTTGTGACCTCAGAACTCTGAACCTTCCTCTCCAACTTGGGTCACTTAAGAACAATGTATACTTAATTATACTCGTCTGCAATTGAGATTCCTATTGCTCAGCCTAGCACAATTAAGGTGAATAAACCTGAAAGGTGACTCAGATAGGAAAATAGAGTGTGTGCATAAGTGTGTGTATACTAATCTATTTTTAGCAAGAATTTGCCCCTGTCAAGCTGTAAGCCAATCCCATGCACCTGCGTTTTACAGAAGTGAAAAGCTTTCTGGGGTCTTCAGCTTTAAATTAGTGTCCTGTTTAGCAGAATCTACTGTCCTGGCTTGGTCCTCTTACATCTGGCAGTGCTGAGAACAGAGGGGACACCTGGTTCCTTCCACTTCCACAGTAGAAGTGGCCAACCAGGAACCCAGAGAGAGGATGCTTTCCTACGTGGGTGTGATGCTTGGAAGCCCCAAGTGACAAGCGATGAAAGAAATCCTTCGAGTGACGGTCAGTATGTGAGCGAGCCACACAGAGCGGGGGGCACTGGGAGAAGGGCCCATCCTCAACCAGGGGAGAGAGACAGTTCTCACCTGGGCTCGGGGCTGGCAGGGACTGAGCCCTCCTGGGCCTAGCCCTGAGTCCCACCAGTGAACACCCAGGGGACAAGGGCACTGTCCCTCATGATCTCCAGGCCAAGTCACTCACTCCTAGAAATGCTCCTGGCTGGAGGAGAATGAGGTCTGCTCCCACCCTGTGTCCCCCCAAGCAGGAGAGGAAGGGGAAAAGGTTATCAGACTGAGTTTATTGAGCCCTGAGAAGAAGACAGGTGGTAGACAGGGCAGGTGACACAAAGACAGGCGGGGTTTGTGGGAGGCAGGAGGGAGAGGCAGGTCAGCATAGTGGACACAGGGAAGACCTGTCCTAGGGGGTGCCCAGTCACCTAACCCTGCTCAGGAGCAGACTGGGGGAGCTGTGAGGGGACCAGGTGTGGGATGGGCCTGAGCCTACTGGGCCTGGGGACACGTCTGGTCAGCAGCAGGACCTCTGACCCAAGGAGACACCACGGCAGGCCGGGCGGGAGCAGGTGGGGCGGCAGAGCAGGGACACGCAGGAGGCCGGGCGGCAGCAGCTGGGCTGGCAGGAGGAGGCACAGCAGGAGGAGACGGGCACGCAGCAGGCGGGCCTGCACATGGGGCGGCAGAGCAGGGACACGCAGGAGGAGGGTCTGTAGCAGCAGACGGGCTTGCAGCAGACGGGCACGCAGCAGGACGGCTGGCAGGGGGAGGAGCTGCAGCAGTCAGACTGGCAGCTAGACTGCTGGCAGCAGGAGGAGGAGGCTCCAGAGCAGACGGGCACACAGCACACGGGCTTGCAGCAGACGGACACACCGCAGGACGGCTGGCAGGGGGAGGATGAGCAGCAAGAGGGCTCACAGCAGGACTGCTGGCAGGGGGAAGAGGAGCAGCAAGAGGGCTCACAGCTAGACTGCTGGCAGCAGGAGGAGGAAGTCTCAGAGCAGACGGGCACACAGCACACGGGCTTGCAGCACACGGGCTTGCAGCAGAGGGACACACAGCAGGACGGCTGGCAGGGGGAGCAGCTGGAGCAATCAGACTGGCAGCTAGACTGCTGGCAGCAGGAGGGGGTGCAGGAGCTGGTGCAGACTGATTGGCAGCAGGGTCTGGACACACAGCTCACTGGGGTGCAGAGGAGGGTCAGGCAGGGGGCTGGGGCGCAGCAGCTGGGCTGGCAGCAGCTGGGGGCGCAGCAGGGGGGCTCGCAGCAGCTCTCTGGGCAGTCGTCCACCTGCCAGGAGGACTCGGGGCAAGAGCTGGAGCAGACGGACATGGTGGAGGCGGCCATGGTGGGTGTGCTGGAGGAGGGTGGGTGGGTGAGTGTGTGGGTGTGTGTGGGGAGCTCTGGGCTCTGGCTTTTATACCTGCCTGGTCCCTCTGGTCCCCAGCCCACAGCCTCTCCTTCCGGGTTGCTGGGCCGGCTCCTGGCCGTCATTGGGGATGCTTGTTTACCTGGGAGGCTGTCCAGCTCGTTAATGTCCTGCCAGCGTCGGGGCCCCTGGAGCGGGAGTGGGTTCCAGGAGCACTGAGTGCTGGGGTGTTGTGTGTGGGAGGAGCCGGGCCACCCTGGGCTGCTGGGGCACCCTCCAGCCACTGGACAGCAGCCTCAGGGCCTCGTCTCCCTTGGAGGGAAGCCTGGACACAGAGGTGTCACCTGTGGCTCACACCCCTCCCCAGGGCCCGTCACCACTGCAGGATGCTTGGCACCTGTACTGAGCACCCAGAGTCCAGGGCGCCTGGTGCCCTGTCCGGGGCCTCATGGCTGTGTGGAGCTGGACAGCCTGAGCCCTGCGCAGGTCCTCATCCCTCCACCTCTCCCTGCCTCCTCTCTGTGGCCCTGTCTATCCTGTCCCTGTGCCTGAGGGCAGCAGGCCTCCATCCTCAGGCCAGGATGGAGGGCTGTGCTCTCCCCGCTGGGGCACCAGGCAGCCTCCTGGGCCGCGAGTCCAGGTTCTTAATCTGCAGAGCCAGAACTGCCCGTTGGCCTTAGCCCTCCTTGGGCCGCCTCTCCATTTGCCCTGCCACCAGCTGTCCTGGGCACCTGCTTTTCCTACCAACCCCCTGTGGGCCCAGTTTCACACTTTTCCTTAGACCAAATAAAATGCTCTGTCGAGTTCTGCTTCTTCATGGGGGGAGTGGGCTCTTATCAGACTGACCATCTGTCTGAGAAAAATGAGGAACCTGGTTAACAAATGCAATCTCCACTGGAGGGCCAGAGGACGCACTAGGAGCTGAGCCTCAGGGACCAAGTCCCCATCACCCATCACAGGGGACACAGCAGGGACCACTACTTTCTTGGGTTTTCTTCCTGAGGCATTTGCCAGTTCACAGGTCACAGATGAGAGGTTGGGAAAGTGGAGAGAGATTTCAGTGGTCTTGGGGACTGACCGCCAACATGAAGTGAAGCCAAGTCAGCTCACAAGCTGAGAGGGGAAGGGACTCTGGCCAGGCACTCAGGCTTTTGTGGCAAACGCTGGGTCTAAGCGAGGCTGCTCCCTAGCAGAAGCAGAAGTAAGACCAGCCCCACCTGAACCAGCTCAGACTGAACTCAGGTGTTCTGCCGGAGCCAACAGGTGTCAGAGCGAAGGTCAGCCCACTGCGAGACAGGGGCTTCATGAAGAAGAAAAGGACCTTCACATTTTCACTCACAACATCTTATTTTTATTCAAAAAGTATCAGGCCTAACAAACGACAAGATCAATTGACCAAAGAACCAAGAGGAAAATCGAAAACCAAATAGACCAAGAGGAAAAACGAAAACCAAACAGACCAAGAGGAAAAACGAAGACCAAACAGACCAAGAGGAAAAACAAAGACCAAACAGACCAAGAGGAAAAACAAAGACTGAAGAGACCAAGAGGAGAAAGGAAGACCACACAGGTCCACGGGTGCTACAGAGATCTGAATGTCAGTCACGGGCTTAAAGTAAGTAATGATTTTTTTTAAGACAATGGGGGAAAGATGGAGAATTTCAGTGGCAGAATTCTATAAAGGAATCCAACATGAGTTTATGGATGAAGAACATAATAACTGCATTGAGAAATTGGTAGTTTAATACCATATTCGACAAAGTCAAAGAGAAGTTCAGAGAATGAAGGGAGGTGAAGAAATCAAAATGGAGCCACAGAAAAAAGATAAAAATAGAGAAACAAACATACAGGACTCAGTAGAAAAAATAGGTTTAATCCTACAAGGAGAGATGAGTGCGTAGAGGTAGTGAAGTATTGTCAGAACTTTAATTGATGAAAGCTATTAACCATAGATTAAAAACACACTGAGAATCCTAAGCAAGGCAGGGTACATACCACCACCCTGGCCCTGCTGGTGCTGAAATGTAAAGACAGAGAAATCTAAGAGGTCAGGGAGAAGGAGAGACAAAGTAACCTTAAAGAAGTAACAACGAGACTGACAGATGACTTCTCGGTGGGCATGTTGGAGTCCAGAAGACACTGGGATTGTGCCTCTGTCACCTGACATCGGCCACAAGCCCGAGGTCTACACCTGCTGACAAGGTGCTCACAGATGAGGACAGCCTCAGGTGGTGGACACTGAGAGCATATGCCGACAGCAGCATCAAAGCTGGAGAAAATACTTAAAGAAGTTTTAAGGTAGAAAGGAAATGATGAAAAGCAAGGAAACTGATAGAGAAGGGGCCACAGAGGCAGGCACATGCCGGTGAGTACAAATGAACGTGACTCTGTGGATGTCCTATGAGTCTGTCAACATTTACAGAAATGAAGGACGTGGGAACAGGTCACAGATTCAGAGGAGAGCTCCATGGGGTCACAGGTTCTCGGTGCACCTGGAGCAGGTTTATAGGATCAGATCCTAGAGTTCCAACGTCACAGATTCCTGGGTTAGCTACACAGACGACAGAAGAAAATATGACCAAGCGGCAAGTGGGTGAACATGGTGGGTGAACGGCAGCTGCCCCAAATTCAGGTCCACCAAGGACCTCACAGTGTGACCTTGCAGATGCAGTGGGTAAAGAGGAAGTCATATTGGGTCAGAGCCGTAAGTACAATGGTTAGTGTCTCTATAGGAGGACGTCGAAGGAAGCCCCGACGCATGGTAGGAGGCATGACGTGGGCAGAGACTGAAGGGAGCAGCCACAGGCCAAGGGCCAGGGTTTGCCGGGAGCCACGAGATGCTCCAAGAGGCAAGGAAGGGCTCTCAGAGCTCAGAGGAGCATGTCCCTGCTGTCACTGTGCCTTCAGGGCTTAGTCTCTGGAACTGCACGAGCGTGAATCTCTGCCGTCTCAATCACTCTCCTGTGGCGGGTTGGTGGGCCGCCCAAGGGACTATTAAAATGGAGGCAAAAGAGGAAAGACATTTCAATGCACTCAACCAAAACACTCAAACAAGGGATGAGGGGGTCAATTATTTGTCCTGAACAAAAAGCAAGGTCAGATGCAGGCACTAGCTCCAATGTGCCCCCGAAGCCCACCCCCTCCAAAGCTCTTCACACAGACGCATGGTCACTAGGTGACCCAGGTGTGCAGAGCTGGCCGCTGGGGTCAGATGCATGGTCACTAGTTGACCCAGGTGTGCAGAGCTGGCCACTGGGGTCAGATGCAACGGTCACTAGGTGACCCAGGTGTGCAGAGCTGGCCGCTGGGGTCAGTTCTGCACCTCAGTGTTTGCTCCTGTGTCCAGCCATTTACACCTCTTTGGACACCATCTGTGCTCTTCTTTCATGGGGTCTTTTCAGGTCATTTGCCACCTGGCCTATGTTTCAGCTGTGACCAAAATAGCTGAACAACATAGAGGAGGAAAAGTTTGCTGGGGCTCATGGATTCAGAGGTCCACTGCTCTGGACCCAAGGTGAGGCAGTGGACCAAGGGTAAAGGGGACAGTAGATGAGGCTGTGCCTCTCCTGGCACCACCGGAGCCGGGGGTTGGCTGCAGAGGACACACACTTCCAGGGCAGTGGCCGACTCCTGCCGCCATGCCCACCTGCCTATGGTTACCACCCGGTCAGTCTATTTAAAGGAGGGTGGACTGCCCAGGCCACAGCTCCCGTGATCCAGTCACTCCACCTCTGAACATTTCTGCATTAACACAGGAGCTTTGGGGGACCCCCATATCCAAACCATAAGAGTAACATTTTAAACTCTGTGTGACTCTGTGAATCTGGCATTTTGGAAAAGGTGGTGATAAAGGGATCAAATGAGGATCAGTGGGGTAAGAGGCTGGGTTGAGGGTGAACTGACCACGCAGAATGGGGGAGCCGTGGGGTGATGGTAGTCTGTAGATGGACAGTGCTGCTGGCACACCAGGCCCAGGTGTCCACAGTGAGCACAAAAGAAAAATCAGAGTGTCCCAATCTACTAAAGAGTGGACTCTAGGATTAGAAGACGTCCTACAAAGGACACCACAGACAACGCTTCCCCAGTGGATTCTCCAGACAATGGGGAGGGAGACTGTCGACTCTCCAACACTCCTCAGCTACTTCATGAGGCTGCTGGAGTCGCAGCCCTGGGGACTAGGCCTGAAGTCTTGGTGTCCACGGAGAGCAGCTGAGAGGCCACAAGGGTGTGACCCGGGGACGTGGAGGCCCGTGGCAAGCGTGGAAGGGACGGAGGTTGGAAGGGAGCAGGTGGTATGCACAAGCTGGCGCAGACTGACCAGCAGGAGGACCTCAGCATGTCACAAAATGCCACCCCACCCAGAGGTACAGCCACCATAAACATGTCACACCTGACATGGGACCCCAAAATAATGAAGAAACAGGCAGATTGAAGAAGCAGGCAGTTCCAGTCCTACAATAAGAGTGGAGACTTCAATAAGGCACTGAACCTCACTGAAAAACTGACTCCCAGAGCTAGATGCACGTCCAGAGGGAGGGGGAGGCTGGACGGCCCCTAAGGCAAGCAGCGGACAGACCAGGGACACTCTCAGCCA
>NW_025999968.1:62528535-62539152 GCF_001458135.2 Marmota marmota marmota
AGCTGGGCTGGCAGCAGCTGGGGGCGCAGCAGGGGGGCTCACAGCAGCTCTCTGGGCAGTCGTCCACCTGCCAGGAGGACTCGGGGCAAGAGCTGGAGCAGACGGACATGGTGGAGGCGGCCATGGTGGGTGTGCTGGAGGAGGTGGGTGTGTGGGTGAGTGTGGGGAGCTCTGGGCTGTGGGGCCTTTATATGGGCCAGGCGTGTGTTGTCCACTGGGCTCCAGGAGCTCCTCTTCCTGGTTGGTGTTGGGCGGCCCTGGGAGCGTTTGTTTACACAGGAGCTGCTCAGCCTGTGACAGGTGTGGTCATGATGGAGCAGTGGTCCAGGGCCGTGTCCTTGGTCCTCTAAACAAATCTCAGGAACAAGGACCCTGGGGCCTGCCAGTGTGCAGGGTACTGCACCCAGGGGATGGCGGGAGGGAGGTCCAGAGCCTACCCTGGCCTCAGGAACTGGACTTGGGCATGTGAGGCCCAGGGAGCTGGGCAGCAGTGGAGTCACTGCCACAGAAGGCCGAGTAGAGTCCAGGGCACGGAAGCGGGGATGGGCACGAGTGACCCATCAGGGCACGGCAGAGACTGGGACCCGAGGGAGACAGAGTCCTCCAGGAGACAGGCTTCAGGGAAGAGCGTGGAGGAGGCGTGAAGACATCGCGGAGCTGGACCCACGCCTTGGGGTTTGGAAGCCGGGCCTCACGGTGGACGAGCTGGAGGGCACTGCAGGCCTGGACAGGCTGGTGTCACAGAGGCCACAAGGGGGCCCTAGAGCTTCATCTCTGCTCAGACCTGGGTGCCAACAGCACCCAGCCCAGTGCCAGAGGGGAAGTGACCAGAGTCCAGGGGACCACCACCCTTCAGAGAGCACACCATGAAGGCCGGGGGTGCAGACAGGAGCAGTCCCAGGGAATGTGGGTGCAGACCACAGGAAGAGCCAGGATCCTGGGGATGGCCCTGGGCTGGCCCCCCGCCTTGCTGTCCCTCAGCGCCCCCAGCCCATGTTGGTGGTGTGTGGTTCTGGGGTCTGATGGGCAGAGTCCTGGATCTGCCACCACAGGGCCAATCGGAGGCCGTCCACCACCCCAGGGCTTCCCGTCGCCCTCTGTGGACAGGCCCCTTCTGCGTCTTTCCCGGAGTGTGGCCGGACTGGACTTCAGCATGTGGCCCACTGAATGCCGCCCACACGGGGCCTTGGGTCTCCCTTCTGCGCAGCTGAGCCGGGGTCACGAGCAGCTTCTTTCCCGGGCTCCAGTTCTGCAGGGGGGGTCGTCCCGCTGGCCCTCCGTGGCTGAAGGGCATTTCGATGGTCTCCCGTTGGTGAGGACTGTGCCCAGGGCTCCTGGCGTCCACGCTGGAACACCTGGGCATGGAGTTGCTGGGACCCCTGCTCAGGGCCTTCGGGGGGCAGGAGGCCGTGGCCTTGAGCTGAGTGCTGGGTACTGCTGCAGAGCTGGGTCGCAGTGCCGGTGACGTGGGGTGGCTGCAGCATGTTCACTGTGCTCACTGGCCACTGTTCTCAGAGGCTGCAGCTCCGGACATCTACAGAGTCCTGCTCCTCCGTGTCCCGCCAGCACTCGGGTCACACGCTCGCTGTGGCTCGGCCGCCTCCCCTAGTGGCTGTGTGTGCGAAGGTCCCGTGTCCTCTGCTGCCCTGCCTTGGCCCGGTGAAATATCCCTCGGAGTCTCCAGGCCTCTGGTCATCGGCTGTTCCTGACGTCGCGCTTCCAAGGTTCCGTCTGTCCTTGGGTAGGCGTGTGTGGGTCTGTGCCTTGTCTTCTGTCCATCCACAGTGCGTCTGGAGGTGAGGGACGTCAGTGAACCCGGCTGCTCTCCTCACAGGTCAGCTCCTCAGCTGAGGGTGCCCAAGACCACAGACTCCCCTCTCTGGGTGCCTCGCTTTGCCCTGTTGTCAGACAGCAGGAGGCCTCCTGGGGTCTGCCCTGTGGGTCTCTCCCTTCCCGGTCGTGACCCCCGAGACCTCTACTTTGTGATTCTTTTTTTCTACTTTGTGTTTTAGTGCAGTTCCATTCCCACATAAAGGTCCGAATCAGCTTCCTGGTCTGAGCCCAAACTCGGCGGGGCCTGGAGGGCCACAGGTGGAGGGACACAGCAAGGCTGGGCGCCGCCCCTGGACGTGGGCGCGTGCCCTTCACCGTCCTGGTCGGGTTCCCCCTCGGGGACCTCCTCGTCCTCGTTGGGCACAGGTCCCTTCAGACTTCCTCCTCCACGGCCACGTTTTGTCCCACTGTGCGCAGGACTCCTGATCAAGAGCTCCCGTCCCACCTGTCGGTCGCTGACTTGCGGGAACAGGATGTGTCCTGGCTGTTCTGAGCCTGCGGCCCTCACGGCTCACCGCGGGCTCCGGCCTTCTAGTGGGCCCTGGCTTCCCTGGGCACAGCCTCGCCCGGGGCCCAGCGGTGCTGGCCTCACTTCCTTCTCTCAGGCCCCTGGAAGGACTTCAGCTTGACCAGGGAGAGGAGTGGAAGGAGGACCCCCGACTGGACCCCTTAGGGGGGGCACGCAGCCTGGGCCCTTGACTATGGTGCTGGTGTCTCCTGGGCGCCTGATATAGGCTGGACAGGAACCGCTGTCCACTTCCAGCTCATGCAGAGCGCCTTAGACATCAGGAGGAGCCCAGGACACAGGTCCTGCGGGGTGTCCTACTGTGTCCCTGCATAGCTCCCCAGGTCGAGAGGGTCTTCAGGACAGACTGACAGTCCCGTGTGCCTCTCCTGCCCTGGACTGAGGCTCTCAGGAGGCTGCAGCCCATCCCGGGTGGGTCCCTGGGTGAGAGGACGGGCCCACCAGCCCGGCCAAGCAGCACTCCTACTGGGCCACCAGTTTGGGGGTGGACTCTGCCCTGGCGTGGACAGGGCTCACAGACATGGGGTCGGCGAGGCGGGCAGAGCGCAGCAGGCACCCCAGCCAGTGCGGCCGGCTGGGTCAAAAGGCAGCAGGTGTGGAGCCACACAACATCCTCCTGGCTGGAAGGTTCCAGAACTGAAGCCCCAGAAGAAAACGTCTCCGTGTGTGAAGCCCCAGCACCGTCCTCTGGCGGCTGCTGTCAGGGAGCTGCTTGGTGGAGACCGACGGCCAGGGCTCCCTCCCAAGTTCCGTCTTCCAAGCTCCGGCTCTGCGTTTTGTCCATCGCCGGGTCCTCGCTTGACCCCTGCTCTCTCCGTCCCACCTCTGTCCCCTCCCTCCTTCATTCTTCCCTCATTCATTCCCTCCCCTTTCTGAATTTTTCCCCTTATTGCCCCCCTCCCCAGCTCAGTTCACGTAGCATGGTCAATGCTCCTCTCCACCTGCTCTGTGTTTGCCCCCTCTTCTCCGTGGTTAGCGGAGTCGTGGGGCTCAGGGGTCACCTTTTAGCACATGTTGATATTGCTCTTACGTCCCCATGGCCACTGGTGGTCTCCCTCTCCTCTCTCTGCTGGTTGGACCTGGCACTGGCGTCCCTCTGGTGGTGTGTGGAAGCTAAGATTCACCCTGTCCCAGGACTTACTAGAAAGAGAAAAATGCTCCCTGATGATCCCTCCACCCCACAGATGTGCAAACACAGGCCTCGGGCAGCTCGAGAGACAGGCCTCCAAAGCCGATGACCCCCAAGACTGAGTCCATGGACACTGAAGTGGAAGAAATCCAGCCCAGATGATTTAAAAAATCAATTGTAAAACTGGTGATGAATTAAGAGAGGATCTAAGGGGAAAATGCAGGACGTGAAGCACATTTCAACAGAGAGATTCTGAAGAGAAGCCAGAGAAGTCTTAAAAAGGAGACTCAATGAATCAAATAAAAATTCAGGTAAATCTGACTCCAGATGGCAGAATAGAGGGAGGCCGTGGTTACTCGGTGGCTCGGGATTCAAGCAGTGGAGCCCTGCTCTGGATGAGGGGGGTGAAACAGGGGTTTCCCTAAATTCAGTATTGGACAGTCAGAATGTCTCAGAGACTCAGAAAGCTGGGTGCATTAAACAAAGAAGACTCCACTGGAGCCCAGCCAGCTGCGCACTGGTGGCAGCACTGGCTCAGCCCAGAGGGAGGGAGAACAGAGAGAAACCTGACGGGCAGATGTAGTAGAGAAACACCTGAGGTCAGAAAAGCAGCCTGAACTCAGCTGAGCCAGAGACTGCACTGTGCAGTGGTGCCTGAAAAGTGCTCGGTTTCCCAACTGGCTGGTGGCGCCACCTTGAGGCGGCTATGCTGCCGCTGCTGCTGCAGAGTCAGGTCCCAGCCAGCGCCTCCACATAGCCTAGGGCACACCTAGCAGAACACTGGTGAAACAGGAACAGAGAGGACTGCACCCAGGGGAATCCAAGTCAGAAGGTCAGAGGGGAGACCAGCTTGCTTCCCTTTCAGTCTAGCAGTTTATGTGAACAGCTGAAGCAGGTCAGGAGGGTGTGTCCACACTCAGGGATTAAGCCTGGGAAGGCTGTGCTCATGGGCAGCAGAGGGTGTGGAGGATTGGCTCCTGGGCCCCACGAGTGGAATTCTTGGGAAGCTCCTGGGATCCAGACCCCAGACAGAATTTGGCAGCTTCCAGGCCCTAGGGGCGTGTTGCTCTAACATCTCCAGAGCAGTCACCACCCAACCAAGCCCCCGGGGCCCGATTAGACCTAAGTCCCAGCCCCAGAAACTCCACTCAGAACTCTGCAGAAGCCCTGTCCTCAGAGTGCACTGATCATACTTGTGTAGACAAGACTCCAATTCACAGTTTCCCATCCCATTTTATCCTATTCTGGTGAGGAGGGAGCTGAGAGCTGCCTCACCAGCTTCCGTTTAGGCCACTCTACTCAGCTGTGTGCATAACATTAAAGGGGTCAAGCCATCCATGACGTGCGTGAGGACCGTCTTCAGCATCGCAGCCAGTGACGGGTCGACCTGGGGCGTGGGGAACTTCCTGCGGCAGTCCCACCGGGTAAGGTCACCCATATGAAGTGAACTCCCTCAGCCCGGCAGCACCAGAGATGGGCGTGGCCTGCTGGGAGCTGAGCAGCCGACCGGCCACCCCTCTGTCCTGTGTTGGTGAAGAACTTGCTATAGAAAGCCTTTGGCGTATCCCAGTATAAATAGAGCAAACGCGGGCTTTCTTTGTTAGAAGCTGGACCTGTCTGGTCAGCCTTGCCCGTCTCTGCCCCCACTTTGAAACACCTCTCTGTGTTCTGTGTTATTCCATTGCACTACTTTTCTTAGCTTTTATTTCTCCAAAATAATGGAAACCCATTCCCTCGCCCGTGTGGGACAGGGCAATAAACAACCCAGGCCATAGCCCAAGAAGGAATGGGAGGAAGGACACTGGGCACCAGCATGACCACCCACTCTGGTCGGCTCTTCTACCGCCTCAGTGGAGACGATTCCGTCTTTCTTCATTAAGAATCTTTTTTCTGTTTTTTGTCTCTTGCTGTGCTGATGGGTTTGTGGACACATACACATATTTGTTTGTTTGTTTCTCATTTTTAGCTTTTTTTAAAAAAGGCAGTCCTTTTCCCCTGACTTGTCTTTCAAGGGTCAGGGTTGCGCTAGTTTGTTTTGGTTTCTGTTGTTTTCCTTCCCCCTCTCTTCTCGGCTAGCAGCCGGTTCCCTGTTTCCCCTCCCTTTACTGTGTCTTCCCGCGTTTCCCCGTCTCTGTGACATTGCTGGCCCCTTGGCCCCTTGTTGCTCTGTGCCCATGTTGGCTGTTCCACACTGTGTTCTGACCCTTCCCGGCACCTTTCCTCTCTTGATGACTCTCCTGTTGCCATGTTTTAGAGCTGTTTGGTTGTGTAGCTCCTGCTGTTTGTTACTAGTGCTGTGGATGACACAGTTGACGCCTGCTGTTTACTTCAAGCCATCTCTGGTTGGTGGTTATTTATGGTTCCTGTTCTTGGCAGCCGCTGACCTCACTATTCCTGTTGGTGTGGTGATCCGTGCTGTGGGTGTCAGAGGTGGCGGGTCTTTATTTTAATGCTGTTTCTTGTTTTTTTTTTTTCTTTTGGTTGTTGCTATTGTTTTTTTTTTTTCTGTGAGGTGTGGGGAAGCTACAGGGACACTATAAGTTCACAAAGTACAGACTGTCGCTGAACCTAACGCAGCCAAAGGCAGAGCACCGCGCTGCACGCACAGATCAGTGGCACTCAGCCTCCAGCTCAGATGCAAACAACAGGGAGATTAAAAACAAAACCATGACCATGACCCAAGTAGAAATGGCTGGGAGCAGGGGCCCTCAGGTCCCATCTCAGACATTTAGAGCTATAGTAAAAGCAGAGAGAACTTACAAAAAGGCTGTGGGTTCACACCAGGAGGGGCCTCAGGCTGGATCACTCCATGACACTTTGGCAAGAGAAGTCTGTTCCTTAGAAAGACCCACACTCCTAAGAGTGGAAGATGGATTAAACCCAACACAGTAATATAAAAAAATAAGGTAACACGATGCCTTCTAAAGTACATAATTCACCAGCAACTGACTCCACAGATACAGGAATGGGTGAAATATCAGCCGAAGAATCAAAAGAATGATTGTAAAATGATCCATGAGTTCCAAAAGAATATAGAAAGAAACTGAATGAATTATGGACGTCAATACATGATACGGATGAGAAATTCAACAGGGAGAAAGAGATATTGAGAAAGAGTCAAACAGGAATCTCCAAAATGAAAGATACAATAAACCAAAGGAAATGTTCAGATGAAATCTTTATAATAGTGCAGAGCACGCTAAAGACAGAATCTCAGAGCTGGAAGACCAAGTGGCCAGAGTTGAACATTCAGATGGTATTACAAAAAAGAAAAGAAATAACATCAACCAGAATATACAAGAACTCTGGGACAATACTAGGAGACTAAATTTAATAATCATTGGAATTGAAGCAGGTTCTGAGGTACAAGATAGTGGAAAACCTATTTAGGGAAATAATAATAGAAAATTTTCCAAACCTTGAAAATGAGATGGACATCCAGATATATCCAGATACAGGAAACATTCAGAACCCCAAATAGAAAAGGTTTTACAAAGAACATTTTCACAACACATTTAATTAAAATGCTTAACACGACAGTAAGAATAGAATTTTAAAAGCCTCAGGAGAGAAAGGTCAGGTCACAGAGGCAACCCAATCAGAATTACTTCAACTGCTCAGCACAAACTCCAAAAGCCACGAGGGTTTAAAGTGATGTGTTTTAAGTCCTGAAAGAAAATAACTGTCCACCAAGATTGCTGTACCCAGCAAAGGTATCCTTCAAAGTCAAAGCAGAAATAAAACTTTCCAGAATAAGCAGAAATGCAAAGAATTCATGACCACTAAGTCAGCACCACAGAAAATACTTAAAGAAATACTCCACATAGGGGCTGAGGAGGTGGCTCGTGGTAGAGCTGTTGCCTCGCACGTGTGAGGCACTGGGTTCGATCCCAGCACCACATAAAAGTAAACAAATAAAGATATTGTGTCAAAAAAGAGTTTAAAAATCGTTTTAAAAAGAAATATTCCGTACAGAAGAAATCAACAACAAACCCCAGAGCTCCCAAATGAGCAGATCTTATTTGAAGAGGAGCTAAGCAAGTGAGAGACAAGACCCAATTAAAACATTAGAAATGAATCAAAATGGAGGAATCAATAAACATCTCTCTATGAGAGTACGGAATGTAAATGGTCTTCATTCCTGAATCAAAAGACACGGCTGTCAGGATGGATTAAAAACAAGCCCCAACTGTGTGCTGTTTGAAGAGCCCACCTCACCTAGAGAGAGCCAGGCTGAAAGTGACAAGGTGGAACTGCCGTACCATGTGAACGGAGCTCGACAGCAACCCGGGCAGCTAGGGAGGAAAACCAGGTCACTTCCTACCGGTAAAGGAACCAGTCAACAAAAGGTCATGATTATCGTAGACATTTATGCCCCACATATTGATGCACCTAATTCCATAAAACAGACACTACTGGAATTTAAATACCAGTTTTTCCCCAGTACAGTAATACTAGGTGGTGTCAACACACCTCTCTCACCAACAGTTAGGGCACCCAGACATAAACATAGGAAAGACTCTTTGGATATATTATAAAGTAAATGGATTTGACAAATATATATATAATTTAATACAATACAATACACTTTTTTCTCAGTGGATCATCAAACCTTCTCCAAAATAGACTATATTTTGGGTCACAAAACAAATCTGAGCAAATGAAAAAAGTTCATAAAATTCTTTGTATCTTATCAGAATGGAATGAAATTGGACATACACACAAAAACCCTGTAGAAATGATATGAACACATCGAGAATGAACAATACACTTTTGACTGATGAATGAGTGATAGAAGAAATCAGGGGGAAAATTTAAAAGTTCTTAGACTCAAATGAGAGTCATGATACGACATACCAGAACATCTGGGGCCCTATGAAGGCAGTCGTAAGAGGAAACTTTATAGCTATGAGTGCCTACATCAGAAAATCAGGAAGATCCCAAATAAACAACCTAATGAGGCATCTCAAAGCCCTAGAAAAAGAAGAACAAGCCAATTCCAAAACCAGTAGAAGTAAGAAAATCATTAAGATCAGTGTCAAGATCAATCAAATTGAGAATAAAAAATACAAAGGATCAACTAAATTAAGAGTTGGTTCTTTAAAACCATGAACAAGATCAATAAGCCCTTATCCAAACTAACCAAAGAGAGCAAGAGAAGATCCAAATTAATAAAATTGGAGATGAAAAAGGAGAAATCATCATAGACATCACAAAAATCCAGAAGATCATTAGGATTTTGAAAACTTATGCTTCAATCAATTGGAAAACCTAGAAGAAATGAAGACACTTCTAGGCCCAGATGACCTGCCAAGACTGAATCAGGAGGACAGAGAAAACTTACACAGTCGGAGCCTGAAATGCACATTCTTGTCTGAAAGCAAGCAGGAGTCGCTACTTTCTATCCAGCAAAGCAGATTTCAACCCACAATTAATCATAAGAGACAAAGGAGGTCACTACATCCACCCATCACAAAGTCCATCACAAAGGCTCAGGGCAGCCAAAGCAATTCTGAACAAAACGAGCGATGCTGGAGGTGTCTCATACCTGGTTTAAGTCATTCTGCAGAACCTCAGTGAAGAACCCAGCTTGGTACGGGGATAACAATGGAAACGAGAGAAACTGAGCAGAACCCAGAGACAACCCACACAGAGTCATCTGACCCTCCACAAAGGCTCCAAAACATGGTGGAGAAACAACAGGCTTTTAAACAAATGGCACTAGAAAAGGCAAATATCTGTAGATAGAAAAATGAAACCAGATCCCTCTCACCCTGCAAAAAAACAAACTCAAAGTAGATCAAAGTCCTAGAAATTAGACGAGAAACCTTGCAACAACTAGAAGAAAACGTAGGTCAACACCACAACAGACAGCCCTAAGCAATGACTTCTCCATAGGACCCCATAGCTCAGGAAATATCAAGGACTAATCAATGAGTGGCATCAGATTTAAAAGGTTCTGCACAGAAAAGAACACGAGAGCATGGAGGCACAGCCCCCCACGTGGGAGGGATCTCTGCCAGCTACTCCTGTGACGTAACAGAAGATCCATACTCCAAAGGAACAACTAAGAAACACTTAAGGCCCCAAATAAAATAAAATAACCAATACAGCCAGCGAACTAAATAGACATTTCTCACAAGAAGAAATACAAATGGCCAATAGATACATGGAAAATGTTCAACATCATGAGCAATTAGGGAAATGCAAACCCAGACTACACTGAGATTCCTTCCCAATCCACTTAGAATGGCAGTTATCAGGGTAAGGATGGTGGGGAAGGTACATTTACACAGTTAGTGGACTGGAAATTAGTATAACCACTATGGAAATTAGTATGGAAATCCTCCAAAATTAGGAATGGAACTACCATATGAGCTGGCTGTACCACTCGGTATTCATCCAAGAGTCAAAGTCCACACACTGGTGACACGGGCGTGCCCATGTCCATAGCAGGAAAACTCACAAGAGCCAAGTCATGGCCATCAACAGGTGAATGGATGAAGAAGAAGCGGTATAAATACACATGGAGTTTCACTCAGCTGCAAAGAAGAGTGAAGTTTGGGTGTGTTGTTGCAGGAAATGGTGGGTGACCTCTGAAAATGAGTGCTGGGGTGCCCGCCTTTGTTTTCTGAAAGAGATTGTGTAGGATGGCTGTTTTTCTTCTTTAAAAGGTCCAGGAGAACTAATGCACCAGTGGGCGATGTGGACCTGCAGACTTCTTTACTGGAATGATTTCAAACTGATACAGGACACCGAGGGTGTGAGAGAAGCCACAGACTCGGGGGGATGAGTCACAAACGATGTGTGATGAAGACTGCTGCCCTCAACACAGAGAGGACTCCTAGGATTCAACAAGGAGACGCAGATTGCCTAGCAGAAGACGATGGAGCTAAAAAGCAGCTCACCACAGAAGATGTGCAAGGCAACGGAGCCCTGGAAATGTGTCCCTGCTGAGCGGCACTGGAACTGGGAGTGAAAGGAACAGTGAGACTCCCCCGCACAGCACCAAGACCCCAAGACCACCAAGACCCGCCAAGACCACCAAGACCGGCCAAGACCGGCCAAGACCACCAAGACCCGCCAAGACCACCAAGACACACCAAGACCCGCCAAGACCACCAAGACC
>NW_025999968.1:62548039-62560322 GCF_001458135.2 Marmota marmota marmota
GGGAGGCCAGGGCTCCTTGGACATCACTGCATCAGGACAGTGAGACCTGGGCACAGACCAGTCTGTCCGTCTGGCCCTTGAGCCTCCCCAGAGCCTGTGGTCACTGTCATGGCATGGCGGTTCTGGGTCAGCACCTGAGGATGGAGGTGACCAGCAGGAGGTGGTGTGGAGCGAGGTGGGTGGAGGAGCTGGAGGGGCGTGTTGTGGCCCAGGCCTGTGCCCAGGGGGTCAGCCTGGCAGAGTAGCCCTGACCCAGGGTGGGGACAGTCAGCATGCCCCCTCCCAGATCCCGGGCCCAGCACGGGCAGCGGACAGTTCCTCCAAGAACCTTTCCAGGTCCCGTGGCCGCCCCAGCTGGGTCGGAGCCATACAGTCCTGGACAGGTTGGAGAGCCAGCTTCCACGGTGGCCAAAGATTCCTGTGGATTATCTAGCTCATGAGGTGTCCACATCAGGCGGGCAGGCCCACAGGCCCTGGAACCTTCTACCGCTGTCCTAGAGGCCCAGGCAAAGCAACAAGCCCGGACGTGGAATGTGACGTCAGTGTCTGATATTTGCAAGTGGAAGGTTGTCACCACGAGAGTGTGTCACCCATGGAGTGAGTGGCTGTCCCAGGCTGTGTTCTTGGTGGGGCTGAGGGAGACAGACTGCAGCCCCTCCCTGCACACCTGCCCCTTCCAGGGAAAGCCGGGCGGGAGAAGCCATCGATGCTGTCACCGGAGGGTGAGGTGCAGAAGTGCATAGATGGTGGCAGAGATGAGGGTGACCTTGGAAACCTCATGAAGGTCAGACACCAGAGTCTGTGAATTCAGGAGGTGATGGGGCTGGGGTCCTCAGCTGTGGCTCCTGTCCCCTCCACTGAGATCATTCAATCTTGATTAAAATTCCATCTGAGCCCAAGTGGCCCTGAGTGGACACCAGGGCACACCACACCCAATGCCATTGGCATGGCACCCTGTGCCCCCCCCGCCGAGGTGATGCTGGAGACCCAGCTCACCAAGCATGTCACAGCGGAGACCCAGGGCAGGGAGCAGGGGTCACGGCCAGAGGGACGCTCCCGAGCAGGACCCAAGAAGGTGGACCCCATGACCCCAGGAAGAACAGCCCCCAGCGCAGCTCAAGGGCCACAAGAAGCCATCGTGCAGCAGTGACCTTGTTGTGAGGCCCCTGGGCACTCCACACCTGCCATGTCCACTTTCACTTCTCCACGAAGTTGCTCAGACGAGGGACCTCAACACAGAAAGGCCACACGGCCCAGCGGGCAGAGCTGAAGCCACCAGCTCTGTACACGGGACCTGCTCTCCATCAGGGTCCCCATTCCAAGAGGCAGCGGAGAAGGAAGAGGACAAGCAGCGGAGGACACTTCACACAGAACAGAAGGACTCAAACCTCCCACTGGCCACTCAAGATGGTGGCGTGGAGGTGGCTTGGCCAGCTGCTCCATGGCCTGAAACCAGGACAGCACCTGGGCAGCCTCCCATCACGGTGGGCGGCAAAAGGGTGGACTTTACTGGGCATTACTTTTGCACAGTCAAGGCTGACGGGGACCCAGAGGTGGGACAAAGTAAGGCAGAAATCCCCAGCGCTGCCACCAGCAGTGGCACGTGCCCGATGGGCACCCCGGAGCAGAGTGGAGGGGACAGGGGATTAAGGTAGTCACATGTTCAGAGGCTGAGTGTGTCGGACGTGGAAGGGTCACAGGTGAACTGAACCCAAGGCTGCTGCACTCATCCTCGTGGGAAAGGAGCCACACCTGTCCCAGCTCCCGCGGGGGCAGAGGAAGGAGTCGCTTTACAGCCACCGTGGGGGCCTCAGTGACCAGGAGATCATCAAACCCGGAGAGGGGTTCACACAGGGGACCCTGGTTGTGGACACCCCCAGTGCCCCCACACTTGCAGGACCAGCTGGGGAGACACATCCCACAGGAATTTTAAATGGTCACTTTAAATGAGTATTTTAATTGAGTTTGGAGACTGAAACCGAGAGACCAGGAAACACAGGTTCTGCAGGTGACAGAGGGGACAGAGGGATGGCTCCGCCACACAGTGGCACCCAGGGAAGCTCCCCGGAGGGCCATTCCGCCACATGGACTGGCAGCCGCTGGTCCTGGGAAGGGCACTCACTTAGAATCTTCAGGCCATCACCATGCCAAGACCAGCCTGAGCCCGAGGAAGCCCCCCTGCTCCAGGGCCTCCCTGTGGGACCCCTCTCACCCCACAACCCACCCAGTGCTCTGGGAAGGGAAGACCCCCCCACTCCAGGGCTCCCTGTGGGACCCCTCTCACCCCACAACCCACCCAGTGCTCTGGGAAGGGAAGCCGAGAACATCCGACCCACAGGAACCATTCTGTAGCTTTTCATTAGACCTTTCCCCCCTTTCTTCTTCTTCTCTGTTCAATTGTGACCTGAATGGTCCCTGGACACTTCTGCACAGTCATGTTTGTTTCGTTTTTCTCACTTCTAGCATTGTGTGAAGGCATTTATTTTTGATGGACCAGTGTTTTGAGGAGTAGTATTTTGAGGACTGAATTTGCATAATTCAGTTTGGGCTTATATTCTTTCATTTTTATGTTTCTAAATTTTTATTTATATGCAATTTTTCTCTCCCTTTTCTGTTTCTCTTGATTCTCTTTCTCTCTTTTCTTCTGCTAACAGCCAATCTCCATTGTTCTCTCTTTCAATATTTCTTTAATTTTTTAACTTCTATTTTCTCTCCTCCCCATTCATGATCATCACACCCTACATCACTTCTGTTCTCTCTTTGTTCTCTGTTCAAAACCTGAAACACTTTTGCATACTTTGTTTTTACTGTGGACAGTAACTGGTCACATCGTTTCTGTTTATCGTGATAATTAACATTGTAGATATCACAGTAGGAACTATTCTGTTTAATGCTGTATATTGTTTGCATTGGCTGTTGTTATTATTTGCTTCCCCTAAATGGTGAGGAACACCTTCAGGGCACTGTAAGCCCACAGGGTACAAACTACTGCCTCAGACCCACACTGTGAGATGGACAAACACACAGACAACATGAAGAAGCAAGGAAACAAATTGCCCCAAACAAAGCAAAGTACTTCAACAACAGAATCCATTAAGATCACAGTGGAAGAAATGTCAGAGAATGAGTTTAGGATGTTCTTAAACTGATCTGGGGTAAAGGATGATGTATGATTTGGAACCAGAGAGAAAATACAAGAAGTGAAAGATCACTTCAATAAAGAGAGAGACTCTGAAAGAAAGTCAAGCACCAATTCTCAAAAATGAAGGAATCAATAAACCAAATTAAGAATTCAATGGAATGCATCACCAACAGACAAAAGCACTTGGAAAACAGAGTTTCAGGCAATGAAGACAAAATATATAATCTTAAAAATAAAGTTGACCATGAAGAAAAGATGTTAAGAGACCATGAACAGAACTTCCAAGAAATATGGGATATCATGAAAAGACCAAATATAAGATTTATCAGGATAGATGAAGGCTCAGAGCTGAAAATCACCCAAGCATTAACAATGAAATGGAAAATCAAATACAGAAATATTACAGGATCCCAAACACACAAAATTACAGCAGACCCACACCAGGCACATTATTATGAAAATGCCTAACATACAGAACAAGGAAAAAATTCTAAAGGCTGCCAGAGAAAAATGGCAGGTAAAATCTAAAGGCAAACCAATCTGGATCTCAGTGATTTCTGAACCCAGACCCCCAGAGCTAAAAGGTCTTGGAACAATGTGTACCAAGCTCTGAAGGTAAACGGAAGCCAGCCAAGCACACCATTCCCAGCACAACTAAACTCCAGATCTGACAATGAAATAAAAACCTCCCATGATAAACAAAGTTAAAAGAGTTCACAACTAAAAGCCTGCACTATAAAACATTCTCAATAAAATACTTCATGAAGAAGAAATGAGAGGTATAACTGAAAACCAGCAAAGGCAGGAACTACACTATGAGAATAGCCAGTCAGGGGCTGGGGCTGGGGCTCGGCGGTAGAGCGCTCGCCTAGAGCGTGCAAGGCCTTGGGTTCAAGCCTCAGCACCATATCAAATAAATAAATAAATAAATAAATCCAACAAAGATATGGTGCCCATTACAACTAAAAAATAAATATTAAAAGAATAGCCAATCAAAGCAGAAACTCATTCAAATTAAAATCCAGAAATAAGATGACAGCAAATAAAAATCATTTCCAATAATAACATTGAACATAAATGGTCTAAATTCATCACTCAGAAGACACAGACTGGCAAATTGGATTAAGAACAAGACCCAACAATACGCTGTCTCCAGGAAACTCGCCTCATAGATAAAGACATCCACGGACAGAATGAGAGGATGGGAGGAGCACCCCTCACATGAATCCCGTCAACACGCAGGAGTTTCTAGCTCACCACAGATAAAGTGGACTTTAGAAGGACGGAAGGACATTCCATACTGCTTAAGGGAACTGTACATCAACGAGACATGACAATCATAAATATTCATGTCCAAACAATGGAGCATCCATGTACATCAACAAACACTTCTCAATTTTAAAAAGCAAAGAGACCACAACACAATGATTCTGGGTGAGTTTAACACACCTCTCTCACCACTGGACAGATCCTCCAAATAAAAACTAAATAAAGAAGCTATGGAACTAAACAATACAATCAATAATCCAGACCTAACAGACATACATAGAATATTCTACCATCAATGACTGAGTACTTTCTTCTCAGCTGCCCATGGATCCTCCTCTAGAATAGACCATATCTTAGAGCACAAAGCAAATGCAAAAATACAGAGATGATACTTTGCATCTTATCAGACCATAATGAAGTAAAATTAGAAATCAATGATAAACAAAAAACAGAAGCTATTCTAACACCTGGAGACTAAATAATGTGCCACTGCATGACTAATGGATAGCACAAGAAATCAGGGATGAAATGAAAAAACTCTTAGAGGTACATGAGAAGACCTCTGGGACACTCTGAAGGCAGCTCTAAGAGGGGAGCTCATCGTGAAAAGACACAAAGTCGCCAAGTAAATACCTAACATTACGTCTCAAGGCCCTAGAAAAAAGATCAATCAACACCAAAAGCAGAAGTCAATAAATAATTAAAATCAGAGACAAAAATCAATGAACTTGAAACAACAACAACAAAAAATTCCAGATAAATCAACAAAATAAAAAGTTGGTTCTTTGAAAAAATAAATAAAATTGATAAAGCCTTAGCAAATTAACCAAGAGAAAGAGGGAAAAAATCAAATTACTAAAATTTGTGGTGAAAAAGAAAATACCATGACAGATGCTACTGAAATACAGATGATCTCAGAAATTGAATCAGGAGGACATAGAGAATTTAAGCAGATGAATTTCCAGCAGTGAAATCGAAGACACCAACAAAAGCTACCAAGAGAGAAGCCCAGGACCAGACGGATCCTCAGCTGAGCTCTACCAGACCTTCAGAGAAGAACTAACACCAATCCTCCTCAAGTATTCCATGAAATACAGAAGGACGGAACCTTCCAAACTCATTCTGTGAAGCTATCACCCTGATTCCAAAGGCAGACAAAGACGCATAAGGAAAGTAACCTTCAGGCCAATATCCCTGAAGAACATAGATGGAAAAATTCTTAATAAAATTCTAGCAAATCGCATACAAAACATATTAAAAAGATAGCTCAGCGTGATCAAGTGGGGTCACCCCAGAGATGCAAGTTTGGTTCATCATACAGAAATCAATAAACGTGACTCATCACATTGATAGACTTAAAAACAAGAACCATATGATCATCTCAACAGGCATAGAGAACGCATCTGACAGGACGCAGCACCTCCTCATGTGCAATCACTAGGAAAACTGGGGACGGTGGGAACAGACCCGGACCTTGTGAAAGCCACCTACGCTCAGCCCAGGCCAGCCTCACCCTAAACAGGGAAAAAATGAAAAACTGGAACAAGACAGGGAGGCCCTCTCTCACCACTTGTACTCAGCAGAGTCCTGGGAACTCAAGCCGGAGCCATCAGACATGGAAAGGAATTAAAGGGAGACAGATAGGGAGAGAAGAGCTCACAGCGACCCTCTGTGCCCACGACAGGAGTCTGTGTTTAGAAGTTCCAGATAAACTCCACCCGAAGACTTAGAGAACTCACAATGAACTCAGTGATGGGCAAGTCATACATCCACAGAGCAGTCGTGTTCCTATGTGACCAACGACAAACCAGCTGAAAAAGATAAGATTCTTGGGAATCAATCTAACAGAAGAGGAGAAAACCTCGACAATGAAACTAAAGGACACTAAAGAAAGAAGCTCAAGACCTTGGAAGATGGAGGATCTCCCAGGCTCCTGGAGAGGCCGAGTACGTTGTCCAAATGGCCCTACCACCCAAAGTGCTGGACAGATCTGATGCAGTTTCTATGAAAATCCCAATGGCGTTCTCCATAGAGATAGAAAGAGCAGTCGTGAAATTCACATGGAAAAACAGAGGCCTAGACCAGCCAGAGCAATTCTCAGAAAGAAAAAAAAGTGAAGCCGGAGGCCTCACAACACCAGACCTTAAACTATACTTCAGAGCTACAGGGACAAAACCAGCACGCACTGACACCAGATCAGAGACATAGGCCCGTGGTACAGACCAGGGGACACAGGACACAGTTAAGTCATACTGCACAAAGGCCCAGAAACATACATTGGAGAAAAGGTGACCTCTTCAACAAACGGTGCTGGGAACTGCAAATCCATCCGTAGCAGAATGAAAATCTCTCACCCTGCCCAAAACTCAACTCAGAGTGGGTCAAGGACCTGGGCATTGGCCAGAGACCCTGCACCTACTAGAGGAAGATGCAGACCCAGAGCTCCATGATGTCAGTTAGGAACCAAATTCCTCCTAAGGCACAGAAGTGAAATCGAGACTCAACAAGTGGTATCACATCAAACTAAAAGGCTTCTTCACAGCAAACCATCGAGAGTGTGAAGGGGGAGCCGACAGAATGAGAGAAAATCCTGACCACGTGCACCTTAGGTAGAGCACCGATCTCCAGGACATAAAAAGGACTCAGAAAACTTAACACCAAAAAATCAAATAGCTCAGTCAATAAATGGACAAAGGAATTGGACAGACCCTTCAAAAAAGAAGAAATACAAATGTCAACAGACACATGAAAAAATGTTCGACTTCTCTACAATCAGAGAAAGGCAAATTAAAATACACTGAGATTTCACCTCACTCCAGTCAGAATAGCAGTCCTCAAGAATACAGGCAACGATAAGTGCTGGCGAGGACATGGGGGAAAAGGCACACCCATACACTGCTGGTGGGACTGCAAATTGGGGCAACCACTATAGAAAGTGGTATGGAGAGTCCTCAGAAAACTTGAAATGGAACCACCATTTGACGCAGTCATCCCACTCCTAGATTCATACCCAAATGACTTAAAATCAGCACACTACAGAGATGCAGCCACATCAGTGTTTAGAGCAGCTCAATTCACAATAGCTAAGCTATGATACCATCCCAGGTGCCCTTCAACACAGGAATGGATAAATAAAATATGGTACATATACACGATGGAATATTACTCAGCCTTAAAGAAGAATGAAATTGTGGCTTTTGCTGGTAAGTGGACGTGCCTGGAGACTCTCAAGCTAAGTGAAATAAGCCGATCCCCAAACCCCAAAGTCTGAACGTTCTGTCTGATATGTGGGTGCTGATGCACAACAAGATGGGGAGGGAAGGATAGAAGTTCAGTCGATTAGACAAAGAGGGATGGGGGGAGGCAGGGAGAGGGAACAGGAAGACATAGAAAGAATCAGACCTAACTTTCCTACGACTCACGACAGTTAGTTCACATCATGTCCCACCACAGAATGGGAAGTCCACTCCATGTCCGTAGGACACGTCAGAACACACGCTGTCGTACATGAGAAGAACAAAACTAAAGAAGAAGAGACAAACCGCCCCCGCTGGAGGGACGTGCAGGTGGCCCAGATCGTGAGCGGCTCTGTGGAGAGCCAGGCGTTCCTCAGGCAGCGAAGACACGGCCACGGTGTGACGGCAGGAGGGACAGTAAGCAGCGGGTTTAGCCGAGACCTGCCACCCCGGCTCCGTGGCCAGGGAGAGAGCACCGCGAGGACCACGCCGATGACCAGGGGGATAGCCAGGGCCAGCTCTCGGGACAGCCAGCACCATCGCCGTGTCTGGACGGGGGACTGAGTGGCTCCCGGGAGCCGGTCCTCAGAGCACTCACCACGCCTACGGGCTGGTTGTCGATCAGAGGACAATCTGGTCCCTTCAGCAGGGAGAACCTCGTCAGGTTGCCACAAGCCGGGTCCAGAGGAACACAGTGTGGCCACATCCGCGGGACCGGGACAGCGTGTGCCGCGTCAGGTCCACACTGGCTCTTTGCAGACTACGGCAGCTCCTCAGGGGAGCTGAGAAAGAACCGACGGACCTCCCTCCAATGCTCTCCACGGACAGACGTCCTGCTGACACCTGGCCCCCTGTGGCCGCTCAAGGCAGGTCCTTGGGGTGATGGGGCCTGGACGGTGGGTCACTTGAGGACGGGGCAACTGAGGCCAGTGCCTTGGAGGAGGATGGAGGGGTCCCTCCAGTGCAGGCACCACTGTTGGTGTGAGGTGCCCTCACCCAAGGTCCCGGTCAGCAGGACTGCCCCACGCTGCTCGCCTCCACGCAGCCTCCACGCAGCCTCCAGGGCTGCATCCAGCCCCAGCTGACGGTGCTGGTTAGAGCAGCCAGGACTAAGACTGCAGAGAGCAAACAGAGTGAGAGCTGGAGGCAGGTGCCGAGGGTGGGCGCGAGGTGTGGGTACCCAGAGAGTCAGGAGAACGCTGCGGGCTCCATGAGCCAGCTGTGCTCAGCTGCAAACACGAACGCGTAGAAGACGCAGAGCGCACCGCATCCCACGGGAATGGCAGTAAGAGTCCAGGGCTTTATTCCAGGATGACATGGGCGCCACTGATCGCTGGTGGCCCTGGCGCCTGTGAGTGCAGCCAGTGCATCCCCTGAAGTGACAGTCGTGCTATATGCCTGCTTTTCACCACTGTCACAAAGTGCCTGAGGCTGGGCTGTTATAAAGAAAAGAGGTCTGCTTAACTCACAGTCCTGGAGGCTGGGAGTCCCCTCAACATGGTGCCAGCCTCTGGCAAGGGTCCCCACTGTGTGTCACACCGTGGCAGATGGCATTGTGGTGGGAGGGAGTGAGAGGGACACATCACGTGGGGCACGGAAGCCACGGGTGGGAGGAGCAGTAATGACTTCCGCTGGCCCTAGCGCCAAGGTCCCACCATTCCTCACGTCACCGAGAACCAGGCTCCAGCCCAGGAGCCCTTGGCACAGGCAGGCCACATCCAGACATGTCACTAAGCCCAATCACCACCTCCAGACGGCCCAGCAGCCGTCGCAGGGCTCGCAGCTCCACCGAGGCTCGATCCCTGCAGCGCGGAGCTGGGCTGAGGGGCCGTGCAGACCGCTGACGGCCCGGCAGCCCTGCCCCGCGATCCTGCCTCCCTTGACCTGATAAATGTAAAGTGAGCACAAAGCACAGCTCCGGCTGGTCACCAGGATGACGCGAGCACAGGGGTTTCCCAAAACAGAAGTGAGGAGAGAGCCTGGCGCCCACGGCGGCCTCTTACAGACGGGAGCAGAAGCAAGAGGCAACCTCGAGTGCAGAGGCCGGGCGGGAGGCCGGGGTGGACAGGCTGCCGGCCACAGATCCCGCCTGTGCCTCGCGCTGGGTGAAAACGCCTCTCCAGGTGGCCGTAAGACCAAACCACAGAGGTGACCAACGTCACCTTCAAACAGACCCCACGTCACCAAGAGCAGGAGGCAGCGGGTGAGCGCTGTGGGCAGCAGCCTGCTCTCCTGTCCAGCAGGGGCCTCGCGCCCATGCTGTGGGCCAGCCGCGGCTGGGCAGCTGAGGGCTTTGCCTGGCCACCAGGTTCGAGGCTGGAAACACGCTCCCGTTCCTGCATTTCACCCAGAGGGGCAGGGAGGCCAGCTGCCGGGCCAGGCTGGCTGGCCACGGGCAGTGGGAGAGCCACTGTGTCCACCCGGTGCCAGGGAACGAGGAGCCCCTCCTGGCCCCCGTGTGGCACAGTGGCCCAGAGAGCAGGGCAGCTGGTGACAGGTCACCTAAGGTGCAGGTCCTACTGAGCCCAGGGACAAGGCAGCTCCTCCAACCCAGGCCAGACGCTGCACAGAGGGCCAGGGCAGCTCGTCCAGCTGTGCCCACTCCCCTGCCCAGGGACTTGGCTTGGAAGGAAGCAGCCCAGGAGGCTCCCTGTCCTGCCTTCCCAGGACCTGTGCACCCCAGACAGGAGTGGCCAGGGCCCGGCCCCGGGTCTGCACAGACAGGGGGGAAACGACACTGGACACCACGAGAGAGGAGGGGTCACCTCCAGCACAGCCAGGGGCAGACATGAGTCATCAGTCCGGAGGAGGACATCTCCCGGGTTCCACTCCGGGCGCCTGGTGGTCAGATCACTTGGCCAATTATCTGCTGAAAGTACCAAGGTAAAAATGTCCCCAAGAGTAGCAGGAGGCTGAGAGGGTGGCTCAGAGCTGGGTCCAAGCGGGCCGTGGGTTCTGGCTGGACCTCCCGGGCCGCCTGGTGCAAGCTCTGGGGGCTTCTCAGGGGGTGAAGGCACCTGTGGGTCAGCCGAGGACCAGGGCATTCAGACGGCCCTTAACCCCAGCAAGCGACTCAGCGGGCAGCTGCCTGCCGAGTGAACACAGAGTCACGGGGTTCATTGGCTCTCACAGTGGCCCAGTGTGACCCCACGGGCCTGACCCATCAGTGGCCACAGTCCCCTGGACACGCCTCGGCTCCTCGGCCACTTCGTGACAGGCTGAAAAGCTGGACTCCACTGGAGGTGAGGGCAGGGCAGGCGCCTCTCAGCCCCTGGGCTCACCGGCCCTGGGTCAGGCTCTTCCTCCCTCGGACCCGAGCCCTGAGCCAACTCCAGAGCCGCCCGTCCCCCACGGCCTCGCTGACCTGGCAGATTAGCCAGGCCTGATGGGCGTGGTGGGAGGAAGGGACAGAACTCAAGGCCAGAGGCACCTGCCTGGAGGGTCAGGGAGACACTCGCCAAGTAAGGGCTTCCAGGGCTGTCCTCCCAGGCAGGGCCAGCCAGGACCCCCGCCTACCCGGTGGGGTCGGGGCCGCGGCCTCCCCCCTGCCAGGCACTCGCAGCTCAAGCCGGCATCTGTCGGGTGGTCCGCGAATCTCGTGGGAGCTGGTCCTGCTCCCTGAGCCCGCTGGGCACCCTGAGGCCTCTGAGGTGCCCCCTGACACCCTTCAGGGCAGGGACCGTTGCTCAGCCTCAAAGGAAGCACATGGGAAATAGAACCAGGAGGGGGAGGGCGCAGGGACCGAGTGGACAGAGGCCACGGTGAGGTCACCGCTCAGAACAGAAGGCAGCTTACGGGGAGGGTCAGGGCCGCGAGGTTTATTTGACTTAGGGAGAAAGGGCCACTCAGGAGACGGAGAGTGGGCAGAGGACCCAGGGGGAGAGTCCAGGGTGCGGGGGTCCTGGAGGAGGACACTCAGCAGGGCCAGGTGAGGACGGACGCAAAGAGCAGGAAGGGGAGGGGACAGCAGCCCTGCTGGTGCGGTCACCCTGGACACAGGCCAGGTTCCCAAGTCAGCCCACTCCACACCACGTCCAAGCTCCCACCATTGGCCAGATGTGCAAGCGGGTCTCCAGGGGGGACGCTGCTGACGGCCTTTGCTGACAGTCACTCCCTCCAGCGGGGCAAGAGGAGGGCAGGGCAGACCGGGCACGCCACACGGGGGGCCGCCAGGCTGCCCAGGCTCAACACTGCCCACCAGAGGGGCAGGGGCTCCAGGCAAAGAGGTCCAGAGTGGGCCAGGGCGCCGCGCGTCCTGTGGGAGTCAGGGTTGGCCCAGGGTTACTCTGGAGGGTGGGGCCTGAGCCCACTGGCCCTGTGGACACGGCTGGTCAGCAGCAGGACCTCTGGCCCAAGGAGACACCACGGCAGGCCGGGCGGGAGCAGGTGGGGCGGCAGAGCAGGGACACGCAGGAGGCCGGGCGGCAGCAGCTGGGCTGGCAGGAGGAGGCACAGCAGGAGGAGACAGGCACGCAGCAGGCGGGCCTGCACACGGGGCGGCAGAGCAGGGACACGCAGGAGGAGGGTCTGTAGCAGCAGACGGGCTTGCAGCAGACGGGCACGCAGCAGGACGGCTGGCAGGGGGAGGAGCTGCAGCAGTCCGACTGGCAGCTAGACTGCTGGCAGCAGGAGGAGG
>NW_025999968.1:62561794-62567756 GCF_001458135.2 Marmota marmota marmota
CGCAGCAGCTGGGCTGGCAGCAGCTGGGGGCGCAGCAGGGGGGCTCGCAGCAGCTCTCTGGGCAGTCGTCCACCTGCCAGGAGCAGTCGGGGCAGGAATCCCAGGAGCCGGGCTGGCAGACGCGGCTGCCATAGCTCAGGTCGCTGGAGCAGACGGACATGGTGGAGGCGGCCATGGTGGGTGTGCTGGAGGAGGGTGGGTGTGTGGGTGTGTGAGTGTGTGAGTGTGTGAGTGGCCGCGGTCTCCCTCCTTTATACCCCTGCTGTTTGTCCCCTGGCCAGGCTGGGGGAAGCCTTCCTGTTCCTGCTGTGGCCTGGCGCCAGGCTGCGTCTCTGCGTGCCCGGGCCAGCGTGTGCACGCTGTCCTGAGCTGTGTTTGTCCCTGGAGGAAACCAGCGAGATGCTTTGATGGCACCCAAGTGCCCTCGTGCAGGGACAGTGGCAGGCAGTGGCCCTCTGGAGCCCAGAGCCCTGTCCCTCAGGAGCGCTCGTTTTTGAGCACAGACGTCCCCCTCTGGGAGGGTGGGCTTGGGGCCCCAGCTCTGGGCCTGAGGTGCTGCGAGTGCCCTGCTCTGCACAGGTCCACTCGACGCCTGGCCCGGCCCACGCAGGAGCTGGTGCTGCTGGCGGTCAGGGAGCCTGGGGCGTGCTTACGCCTGCTGGTCCCCGGGGAAGGCCTGAGGGCAAGTCTTCCTGGGGCTGCGGGCAGCGGGCAGCAGGTGCAGGCCCAGCACATGAGGGGGACTCCTAGGGCTGGCCGCCCCACTTCTCCAGCCCCTCTCCTTGGGTCTGGACAGTCTCCCTGCAGCAGGGCTCAGGGCTCCTGCAGCCCCGTGCAGAGGACACGGCTCTTCTCCCCGAGCACCCTGACACCACAACACCAGGCGGGGCAGCTCCCGTCCCCTCGGGACGCACCCCGAGCATCTAGTGGCCGTGTCTGGGAGCACAGGGGCCTCTTCCTGTGGGCTGCTGCTGGCTGGGGTGGCCACCACGTCCAGTGCTCAGGACTGACGAGCACCCCGAGTTCTGGTCATGGGCCCCGTCTCTTCATGCCACTGTTGGTACTCTGCGCCACGTCTGAAGTGTCCAGGGCAGGCCCAGTGATGCCGGCCGCAGTCTGCCAATGCAGCCCAGGGCTCCACGGGCTGCAGGTCGGGCCTCTCTGCCTCCGCAGGTGCAGCTCTGCTGAGTCAGGTCAGAAGGCAGAGCTGGCGGGACCCACGGAAATGCCCACTACTCCCCTAGGACTCAAAGGGCCAAGTCGGTCACACACAGAAGACCCACAGACAAAACCAGAAAACGCCCAAAGTCAAGGCCCAGGGCCCCAGAGCAGCGGGAGGCATGGGGAGGGACCGCGGAGGGGAGTCGGGCTCCTCCCCAGGCTCGGGAGGCCGGAAGGCCAAGCTCTCAGGGTGTCACCCACCAAGAGCCCGGGCCCTCGGAGCCCTCCCTCAGACACGGCGGCAAAGTGAAGACCCCCAGGTCACTAAAGGCCACCAGCCGGCTTGTCACAGCCCCTGAAGGGACAGGCTGAGAGGTGACAGCAGGGAACCACCCCAGGTGAGAGTCAAGACGTGGTGACGGAGGCTGCTCCAGGTCACAAGGGGCGGACGGACACGCCTCCCCCTCCTCTCCCCACTTACTGAAAGGCCAGTGGACCAAAGCGTGGGCCGTGTTGGTGGCCTAAACACAGCGAGGACGTGTGTGACGCAAGGCTCAAGGAGGTGCGTGGGGCAGTGGAAGCCGTGCCGGGGCCAGCTCAAGTCCAGGGAAGAAGGGCCGAGCAGCCCCGACGGGACGCGGCCACAGGCACGTCCACCCTGGTCTCCTCAGGTTCCTCAGAAGTCACAGCTTTGGTAGAGCGAAGGCCGTGGCAGGGCTGGCAGGCGCAACACCAGCAGGCTGCCATGAGGGAAGGCGGGACCGTGTCACAGGGACGGCAGCTTGCGTGTCGTGGGGCCGGACCACTGCTGACCGGAGGCTGGCTCAGGTGAGTCAGAATGAGCAGGTGTGCGGCCACCACGAGGGCAAGTGGAGAGGCGCCGTGAGACTCTCAGCACGGACGTCAAGAGCCACACGAGGCTCATGGAGACAAGCAGCCACCCGTGGACACAGGGGAGCCAAGCTCTCAGGGTCAGTGCTGACCGACCGCATGCTGGCACTGCAGCGCCGAGTCCCAAACACTGGGCCACCGCACCAGGACCAGGCTGGGCCCTGCGAGCGTGGCCACACTGCGGCTGCCCAGGACGGGACCTTGCTGTACCCATCCCCAGGGACCCTCCAGGGCACGTGCCAGCCTAGAGGTAAGCACAGACCCTCCGGCAGATGCAGCCCTTCGCCTTGGAACCACCGGCTCCATTACCATGCCCCTGGCCATCGAGATAGCAAAACCACACGGAGGGAAATAAGTAAGAAAGACCTTCCAAAGGGCACGGAAAAGGGAGAATATGACGCTGAACAGACCACACAGAGGCCAGGGGCAGGCAGCCACCTTGCCCACCCCAGCTAGGACACGCATGCGGAAGGGCACCCGGACCACCAGGACAGCACCCCTGACAGATGGGGCTACAGAGCAGTTAGTAAGTAGGTGAATGTGTGAATACAGAACTGTGACTCGAACTCGCACCAATTGAAGAATCGAATCAAGTGAGAGACTGTCAGAGCAGATTTCTAAAAATCAGGATTCCACCAGATGCTTTCCACACGGGGGACTCAGACGTGAAGTCAAGTCAGACAAAGACAGCAAGGTGTGTCCATGTGTGTGTGCGCATGTGTGTGCATGTGAGTGTGTGTGTGCTTGTGCATGACTGTGCACGTGTGTGTTTGTGTGTGCATATGTGTGCGCATGTGTATGCTTGTGCTTGTGAGTGTGTGTGTGCATGTGTTTGAGTGCATGTGAGTGTGTGAGCTTATGTGTGTGTGCATGTGTGTGCTTATGCATGACTGTGCATGTGTGTGTGCATGAGCATGCTTGTGCTTGTAAGTGCATGTGAGTGTGTGAGCTTATGTGTGCATGTGAGTGTGTGCATGTGTGTTCATGTGTGTGTGAGTGTGTGAGTGTGTGCATGTGTGTTCGTGTGTGTGTGTGAGTGTGTGAGTGAGTGCATGTGTGTTCGTGTGTGTTCATGTGTGAGTGCGTGCATATACGTGTGTGAGCTTGTACGTGAGTGTTGTGAGTGTGAGTGAGTGTGAGTGTGTGATACAGACAGCACCTGCAGGGCAGCCACGGTGGCCGTGGACTGGCAGGAAGGGTCGACTCCCGAGGCGAGGTCTTGCTGGAGATGAAGAAGCGCCTCATAGGTCAGGAGAGCCTCAGGACAACAGAGCGAATGTCCACAAACAGGCAGTGACAACACGGTGACAGCAAGCAGGGCCGACAGGAAGGGCGCGAGGCAGCACCGGCTGAGGACTTGGACGCTCGGGCCTCGGCAGTGGCTGGGCCAGGCAGAGGGTCCACCAGGAAGAGGGCCTGAACGCAGGACGGCCTGGGTGCTCTGACGGGTTGTTAGCGTCCCCCCCTGCGGGAGGACACAGCTTCTGTCCTGGACAGACACTGTTGGGGACAGAAGATGGGCCAGGCTGAAGACAACCTCCTAGGCTCCAAAGGACAGAAGAAGACAAGCGTGTGCTCTGGCCACCGCAGGATGAAACTAAAACCAATAACAGAAAACCCGGGAAACTCGGGTCCAAGGAAACGGAGCCACACTCCTCAAGGGTGGCAGGACCTCAAGAGAGAGCAGGAGGGACCTTCAGATGTCGGGACCAAAGCTCAGGAAGCACCGGCCGGGAGAGTCACAGCAGCTCATCACGGCACTGAGGGTCGTGGGCCCAGCTCCCACCGTAAGGCTCCAGAGAAGGAGGAGCAAGCCACACTAAGCCACACCACTAAGCCACACTAAGCCACACTAAGCCACACCACTAAGCCACACTAAGCCACACTAAGCCGGGCAGGGACAGCGCACGGGTCCCAGGAGACCAACACCCACCGCGGCTCTGCGGGCCCTTCTGGAAACCAGAGGGACAGCCTTCCCAACCCTCCCTGGCCACCGCTGGCTCTCAAAGTCACCCCTGGAGTTGCCCAGACCCAAGGCTCCCACTTCAGCCTGTCCCCAGGGGAAAGGGACCATGCCCGCCACGCAGGGCCGTGACCACTCAGCAGCGTCCCCTTAACAGCTGAGGGGCGGGAAGACCAGAGGTTCCCAGCTGAGGAGCAGAAGACCCGGGGCGTCCATGACATGGCCACGTCCTGGAAGGTCACAGGCAGGGTGCAGAACATAACCCGCGACGGGGGACTCACGCGGGAAGAGAGGGAGCGAGTTGAAGGGCTGGGCGGCCCCACACGCCGACATGCAGGGGCCGTCCAGCAGGCGAGACAGAGCACGGCACAGGAGGGGAGGACTGGAGCCTGGGAGTCCCTGGGGGCCACGCCAGTGTCCCACTCTGCCGACGACCCAGAGCTGGGCTGCCGGCTTTGCTCCTTGACTGGCGATTTGGAAGTGCAAAGAGAAACCCACCTTTGTCTGCTGTGCATCGTCCAGAACCCCGGGTGTCCGTGTCAGTGTGTGTCCGAGTGGGTACGGCAGCGAGGGGCACCCCTGGCCTCCCTCCCTCCAGGCCGGGGTGGTGGGAAGGGGCCATGCTAGACCTGGGACAATGGCACCACGCACCACAGGAGAGCCCGCCACAAGCTGCACACTTTGAAGTGCCAAAGAACATCAGGATAAGACCCACGCACAACCTCGGGTGTCGCCAGCCGACCCCCAGCCAGGGGCAGGCCGACCCTGCCGCAGCTGCTGTGGGGGGCCTCACTCCCCAGCAGGACAGGCCACTCGATCCCAAGATGCCCCCAGAGGCCTGAGCAGCTGCCCTGCCCGCTAGAGGGGCCTGGCCAGCGCTGGCGTCGAAAACATGGAAGAGGAAGGAAGCTCTGCTTTTCCTGAAGCCAAGAACCAAATCGCACTGACCTTGGGAGGAAGGCGGGGGACTTTCAAGGTCACAACGATGGAAAATTCCTCGGGGAAGAGGTCACATCTGAAGAAAATCCTCGATGCAGGGAAGCTCCAGGCGTGGGGCGGGGCGGCCGAGAGCTGGAGGCCCCGGGCACCGAGGACCTGCACGGTCCTGACTCCGCCCGCGGCGCCATCCGAAGGGACCACCTCCGCAAGGACGTCCAGGGGCCGCAGGTCTGTGTCAAAGATGAAGCCAGATTTAAGGACAGGTAGTCAGTGTAGTTAGGTAAATCAGGTCTAATATCGAGTAAGATCCAAAATGGAGCCATGTTGAGAATGAATTCCGGGAAAGCAGAACAACTCATGAATGTTAACGTCCCCAAGGCCCAGAGCCCATCCCAAAGAAATGTTAACGAAACAGCTCCCAGCAAACTTGAAGATGCCCAGATTACTCCTTTGGCCCACCTGTGCCCCACCCTGAGGGCCTTCCACCTACCTCCATCACTGAAAGGTAACAGAACAAGGACAGGAATGGGGGACGCTGCATGAAGACCTTAGCTATAAGAAGGGAAGACAGCGCCCTTCCCCGGATTCCACCTCTTGGGTGGGAGAAGTCTTTTCTGCTGTCCTTTAATAAAGCCTCTACTGTCCACTCTGACCTTGCCTCGGTGTGCTTCTCTGGTGTCATACTTCAGCATTGGGGAAGCAAGGACTTGTCACCGGTCAACAGCGGTAATAGATTGGAGGTCCCACCGAGATCTACACCGAGGTAAGCTCCTCTCCATGCACCCCACGTCTGTCTGAGGTGCATCTTTCTCTCTCTTTCTTTCTGGAGGGTGAAGTGGGCACCTAACAGCTACTTAGATGCAGTTAGTGCAGCCGCCACTCTTCAAGACTCGGGTGAGAGGTTTCCCGGCCTAGGCAGCTCTCAATCACCTGTCCATACAGAGCAGGCTTGTTGGGTTCTGCCAAAGCCACTTCCAACTTTTCTGTCTGGGCCTGGAGAGCAATTGG
>NW_025999968.1:62568736-62576453 GCF_001458135.2 Marmota marmota marmota
GCCCTCAGGGGTATCTAGGGTGATCGGTAGATGAATGGCACTGAGGGAAAGCCCCAATCACATTTGCCTCCGTGTGGGCTACACAACACTCCCAACCCCGCATCCAACCCCTCCTGGATGCTCCCCTTCCTTCGCAGGTCAGAAATGTTAGCAATTCAGGTTGTAGGACTGAGAGAAAGGCATGGGATAATTAGTAAAATCTGCCCAGGTTCCCTTGGGTGCATAGGAAACTTTCACTAGTCTGCTTTACCGCCCCAATGTTAAAATGTGCTGTGTTCTCTTTAAGCTGCTAGAGAGGCATTTTTAGAATCAACTCCTCCCGTAATCTCTCTGATAGAAAGCGCTACCTTACAACCAGTAGATATCCCTCACCCTTAGGCGGCTCCTTTAGTCTACAGAGCAAAGGCAACAAAAGAGCGCATGTTTCTCTTTTGCAGTGGGTTTTTAGTGGCCGGGAGGATAAGCAGTAATGCCCTTAAGTCTGAATCCTCCCAGGGTCTCTGGCACAGGGCAAACTGAGACCCTAGCACTTTGCTAAAGGGGACCAGAAACCCCTTGGCAAAGCAAGGTGAGAGATGGGTTTTCTGGACCGTTTAGGAGGCTGAAGCTTAGGGAGACGTCCCTAATGAGAACAGTTTTCTCTGGCACGGCATGGGCGCCTGAGTCCTGTTTTCTTCTCACTCAGACGGGAGCTTCTCTCTCTCCAATACGCCAGGTGCACCACTAACCTGCATATTGAAAAACTGGGATAGATTTGACCCTCAGACGCTCAAGAAAAAGCGCCTCGTTTTCTTCTGCCACCAGGCCTGGCCTCAATACGAACTCCCTGATGGAGAAACCTGGCCACCAGAGGGAAGTATCAATTTTAATACAATTTTACAGCTTGATAAATTTTACAAAAGGAAGGGAGATGGTGTGAGGTGCCATATGTCCAGGTTTTCTTTGCCCTAAGGGAAAACCCCAAATTATGCCAACAGTGTAGACTTAGCCATGATATCTGCCATGAAGAGAGAAAATCTTAAAGAATCACCTACTGAGGAGAAAGAATCAGGAGGAGCCACAAAATCTCCATCTGCTGTTGGTGCGCAACAGCGACCCTCCTGTCCTCCATACCCTGGCCTCTCTGCATCTGCCCCAATAGACAGACCAAATATGTTACCAAATATGTATCAAAGTACATACCCCCTTCTCCCTTCAAGACCTAAGGCAGATAAAAACAGACTTGGGGAGATTTTTGGAGGACCCAAATAAATATATTGAGGTATTTCGAAACTTATGCCAGGTATTTGACCTCGCCTGGAAAGATGTTATGCTATTACTCAACCAGACCTTGACTTTCAATGAGAAGGAAGCAACTCTGAGAGCAGCCGAGGAATTTGGGGATGACCTACACCTCGCTCCTTCCCCAGCAGAACAGACTAAGAGCAAACCCCATCACCCATCTGGAGCACAGGGAGTTCCCAGAGATGATCCTGAGTGGGACCCAAATGACGAGCAAGAAGCTTGGAAAATCAGCCATTTCCAAGTGTTGGTCCTCGAGGCCCTCAGGAGAATCCAGCAGAAGCCCATTAACTATTGTAATGTTTCAGAAATTCTTCAGGGCCCCCCAGGAAAGCCCTGCTGTTTTCATGGAGAAACTCAGGGACGTATGAGAAAACACACCACCGTGGATCCTGAGTCCACAGAGGGCCACCTACTTTTAAAGGACAGATCTCTCACTCAGTCAGCCCCAGACATCCGGAGGAAGTTACACAAATTGGCACATGGCCCTGATCGATCTTTGGATGACATCCTCCGACTTGCTACTTCGGTTTTCTGTAATAGGGATAGAGAGAGGGAAAGAAGGAGAAAGAGCTCAGAGACAGAAGAAGGACTGCCAGCTCCCAGGGTGCAGGAGGAAGACGAAATGCTCCTCAGTCCACAATAGGGACGTGTTTCCATTGTGGAGAGGAAGGACATTTCAAACGGGATTGCCCAAAGGCCAAGTGACCACCTCCACGGCCCTGCCCTAGATGTCAAGGCAATCACTGGAAGAGTGACTGTCCTCAGGGGCGTGGATCCTTGAAGCCAGACCCCTCCACACAGGCCTGACGGGGCCGGGCTCAACTCCGGCCCCGGGTACGCTTCTCCATAGGGAGCCGAGAGGCCACCTTCCTCTTAGTTACTGTCACCAGTTATTCTGTGCTCACCTCCCACCCCGGACCTCTGTCCTCTAGTACTGTGACCATACAAGATCACCAGAAGGCTTACTCCCCCACTGAGTTGTGAGTGGGACGGGGTGATGTACTCTCATGCATCTCTGAGAGTCCCAGAATGTCCTACCCCTTTACTGGGAAGGGACTTAGTTTCAAAACTTCACGCGTCCATTACACTGAATTTAGGACCGAGAGGGCCATTATGTTGCCTTTATTAGAATGTGATATAAACCCTGAAGTGTGGGCTACTGAAGGCAAAATTGGATGGGCAGAAAGTACAGTTCCAATCAAAACAGTCTTAAAAGACCCTTCTGTCTTTCCACATCAAAGACAATGTCCCCTACGTCCAGAGGCAAAAAAGGGCTTATTAAAGATCACTCAGAACCTCAAAGTACAGAAACTCTTAGTGCCCTGCAACAGCCCATGTAACACGCCCATTTTAGGAATTCAGAAACCCAGTGGGGAATGGCGGCTAGTTCAGGACCTGAGAGTCATTAACAAGCAGCTGTTGCCCTCCACCCTGTGGTTCCTAACCCGTACACCCTGTTATCTGAGATTCCAGCAGCCGCTGCCTGGTTCACGGTGTTCGATTTAAAGGATGCCCCTTTCTGTATGCCCTTAGACTCCCAATACAAGATCTCAACTAACCTGGACAGTATTACCCCAAGGGTTCAGAGACAGCCCTCATCTGTTTGGCCAAACCCTAGCTAAGGATTTAACAGAGTTCAGAGATAAGACATCTCTGACTGTCCTGCAATATGTAGATGATATACTTTTGTGTGCCTCCACTGAAAGGGGATGTCAGGAAGCCACTAAAGAGCTTTTAAACTTCTTAGCTGATAAGGGTTATAAAGTCTCAAAGAAAAAAAGCTCAATTGTGCCAAGAACAAGTCCAATACTTAGGATTACAGCTGTCTCAAGGAACTCGCAAGCCAGCACCAGAAAGAATGACCCCCATAGGACAGTATCCTCTGCCTCAGACCATAAGACAACTTAGAGGCCTCCTAGGGATAACTGGATACTGAGGGCCTTGGACCCCTGGATATCCCTGGTTGTGGGGAGATAGCTAAGGCTCTCTACGGCCTCCTCAGAGAGACACTAGGCCAAGGAGCGCCTTCCCTCATGTGGGAACCAGAACAGATTAAGGCCTTTAAGGCATTGAAAGGGGCCCTACTCCAAGCCCTTGCCCTCAGCTTACCCACTGAACAAAAATTCAACCTATTTGTCACTGAGAGAGGAGGGATAGCCCTAAGAGTGGTCACACAAAAGAAGGGACCAGCTCAACAGCCAGTAGCTTATCTCAGTAAGGAGCTTGACCTAGTGTCTCAAGGATGGCCTCATTGTTTGAGGGCAGGAGCAGTGGTGGCCTTGCTAGTCCCTGAGGCAATTAAAATCACCCTGGGAAGAGACCTTATAGTCTACACCTCCCATGATCTCTCAGGAATTTTAAATACAAAAGGAGAACTGTGGCTCTCAGACAATCACCTTCTAAAATATCAAACGCTACTTTTAGAAGGATCTGTAACTCAAATAAGGACTTGTTCTAATTTAAACCCAGCTACCTTCCTCCCAGAGAAATTAGAGGGAAATCCTGAACATGACTGCCAACAAGTCCTAGCTATAAATTACTCAGCCTGGAAGGACCTTCAAAACCTTCCCCTGTCCAATCCTGACCTCACCATGTTCACAGATGGGAGTTCTTTATGGAACCAGGAGAACACAGAGCTGAATATGCTGTGGAGACCTTACATGACACCATAGAGGCACAATCTTTGCCCCCAGGCACAAGCTCTCAACTAGCTGAATTGATAGCCCTAACAAGACCATTAGAAATAGGGAAACAACAGAGAATTAATATTTACACTGACTCCAAATGCGCCTACCTGATCCTGCATGCACAGGCAGCGATCTGGAAGGAAAGAGGATTTCCAACGACTGGGGGAATGTCCATAAAGAGCTATGAGCAGATCTTAAGGCTGCTAGAGGCTGTCCATTTACCCAAAGAGGTAGCAGTAATTCATTGCCAGGGACATCAGAAAGGGATAGATGAGATAGCAGAAGGGAACAGACTAGCAGACCAACAAGCCAAGGAGGCTGCTAAGGGGAATTCACAGATAACTACTGTAGCCCCTTTATATGGACAGGCCCTCCCCCAGAGATAAGACCTCAGTACACCCAGGAGGAAACCCACAAGGCACAGCTAAAGGAGTATTCTTCTACCCTCTGGGCAGATTCAAATGGACGGTGACAAACTTTATTTACCTGCTAATTCCCAGTGGAAGATTTCACATACCTTACATCAATCTTTCCACCTAGGAGAAGAAAATGCTCTCAAATTAACCTAAGAGATATTTGAAGGAAAGGATCTTTCAAAGACTATCCACCAAATAGTCAAAGCCGGTAAAACATGCCAAAGAAATAATCCACTTAATTCTGCCAAAAGCCCCCAGGATTACAAAGGACGGGACAGTTCCCTGGGGAGGTCTGGCAACTTGGTTCTACCCACATGCCTAAGAGCAATGGATTCCAATATCTATTAGTTATGATAGAGACTTTTACTGGGTGGACTGAAGCCTACCCCTCCTGAACTGAACAGGCAGGAGAGGTAGTCAAGGCATTATTACAGGAAATAATCCCACGCTTTGGGTTGCCTCGAAGCCTGCAGAGTGACAATGGAGCAGTCTTTAAGGCAGCGGTCACTCAGGGATATCCAAAGCCTTAGGCATCAAATACCATCTCCACTGTGCATGGAGACCTCAATCCTCAGGAAGGGCAGAGAAAACTAACGATATTTTAAAAAGACATCTAAGAAAACTCACTCAAGAAACCACCACCCATGGCCTAAGGTGCTTCCTTTAGCACTGCTCAGAATCAGGAACACCCCAAAGACATTAGGGCTCAGCCCATTTCAGCTCTTATATGGGAGACCATTCCTAAGAAATGATATCCCTAAAGACCAAGAAACTGCAGATCTAGTGGCTCATATCACACAGTTGGCCAAATCTCAGGCTGAAATCCGCAAATATCCCATATCTGAGCCAGTTACCTCTCCACCTCTACATGAGCCTGGAGATCTATCTAGTTATGATTAAGACCATTCCTTCAAACTCCAAACCTAGACCCCATTTAGAAAGGACCTTTTATGTAATCTTATCCACCCCTTCTGTAGTAAAGGTGTTGGGACAGGAGAACTGGATCCACCACTCTCAGATTAAGGCCTGCCATCCTGAGCCGATACCCAAAGAGACTTCTCCTTCCCAAGAAACTGAGGCGTGATGCTCCTGCACTCCAGAAGAGGACCTAAAATATCTCTTCCACAGAGAAAATGACCACCCATCACTCAAATGGCCCTCCAGCCTTCTATCATGGACCACTCGATAGACCCGATTTTTAAAAGGGGGACTCCAAACTGCTTGCTTACATCGCCTCCTTTCAGCCTGAAGAAGCCAGAACGGTCTCCGCCCCCTTTCCTTACAGCAGTAAGGAGTTCCCAGAATCAGAGGGGGAATGAAGCCAGATTTAAGGACAGGTAGTCAGTGTAGTTAGGTAAATCAGGTCTAATATCGAGTAAGATCCAAAATGAAGCCGTGTTGAGAATGGAGTCCGGGAAAAGCAGAACAACTCATGAGTGTTAATGTCCCCAAGGCCCAGAGCCCATCCCCAAGAAATGTTAATGAAACAGCTCCCAGCAAACTTGAAGGTGCTGACCCAAAAGTCCTTCCTGCCCAGATTACTCCTTTGGCCCACCTGTGCCCCACCCTGAGGGCCTTCCACCTACCTCCATCACTGAAAGGTAACAGAACAAGGACAGGAATGGGGGAAGCTGGATGAAGACTTAGCTAGAAGAAGGGAAGACAGCGCCCTTCCCCGGATTCCACCTCTTGGGTGGGAGAAGTCTTTTCTGCTGTCCTTTAATAAAGCCTCTACTGTCCACTCTGACCTTGCCTCGGCGTGCTTCTCTGGTGTTGTACTTCAACATTACAGAAGCGAGGACTCGTCACCGTAAACAACAGTAACAAAGACATCGCAGGCTGGTTAGACTGGGCTCCCGTGAGGCGGTGACCATGAGGGGCACAGTGGGGACCCCAGCGTCTGAGGTACTGTACACCCAGAAGGCGTCAGAATCCAAACAGAGTCCCTTGTGCCAAGCCCTCACCAAACACCAGTGGTGACATGGGTAGTGTGAAGGAGGGGCTCCCACCATCACAGACGCTGCGGGGACCAGGGCCCTGCACCGAGGCCCCCGCCACCCTGTGCAGAAAACACCTCTCTGAGACGTCCCCGGGGTCTGCCCATCCAGCCTGAGTGGACCACCCTTATTACAGGCCCTGCAGCCACAAGCACTGCTCCAAAGCAATGTCCAGGCTCCTCGGTGAGCCTCCAGAAACATCCCTGGGGCAGCCTCCTGGGTGGCCGCGGTTGGCGGTGGCAAGCACAGGGTCCCCCTGCAGCCTCCGTTCCCTATTGTTTAAAGGGGTGTTGGGGACCAGAACTGTGCCCCTTCTGAAGCACTCCCTGGGGAAGCAGGCCATCAGGACAGAGGACAGCAGGCACTGGAGGCAAGTGGGGTGCCCCTGGGGGATCTGATCCAGAGTCACTATGCCCTGCAGAGCACCAGGCCTGCCCCATGCTGGGGACACACTGCAGGACAAGCAGTGGACAGCCAGCCACCTACCTGTGCTGGCTCCTGATGGGCGCTGCCTGGGGTGAGTGACATTGCAGACAGGAGGGCGAGGGAGGGCCCTGGAGCGAAGATCAAGGGCACTCGTTCCTCTTTCAGATCAAGGAAATAAAGGAAGAGAATGGCCTCCCCAAAAACAAGACTTGGAGGAGGGACACGGGGCTCAGAACGGAGCCCCGGAGACAGAAGGAGCAGAGAGGTCAGAGGGTGGCACAGAAAAGGACAGGACTGCAGGCCCACAAAGCCACGCGAGGAGGCCAGGCTGAGGGCACGGGCGTCCAGCGTGAGAAGTCAGGACATGTGTCCAGAGTGCACACCTCCACTGGCCAGTCCCCTGCTGGGCAGAGCCAAGGCAGAGCAACTACAGGAGGGCCTGGCACAGGGACGTGGGAGCTGCCCAGAGCTCACACGGCCTCCGCCCCTGTGCAAAACAGCACTGAGCCATGGGGAAAAAGGGACATGGACCCTCTGATGTCCCTGTGAGTGGCCACACTGTGCAGAGCCAGAGAACAGCACCATCCACCAAGCAGAACGCCCAGAGTGACCAAGGGCAGGTCTTTGTTCAGCAAAACTGGCCGTTGTCGGCTCTGTGTCGGTGCTGGACAGCGGCTGCTGGAAGTGGGCCAGCCAGAAGTAGAGCGCTCCAGCCCTGGGTGCTCACAGCTCCGCGGAGGGTGAGGCTGCAGTGCGCCCAGAACACTGGCCACTGGCCACCTACCATCCAGACCTCCATGGTAAGGTGCTGGCTCACCCTCCCAGAGTCCCGGTTCCTCTGCTGTAACTGGGCGTGGAGACACTCCCTGGAGAAGCTGGAGGCCAAGAAGGCTCCCCCCCCAGCCCC
>NW_025999968.1:62578316-62580857 GCF_001458135.2 Marmota marmota marmota
GGGCACTCCAGAAAGGTCAGGGGGGACACTCCAGAAAGGTCAGGGAGGGCACTCCAGATAGGTCAGGGAGGACACTCCAGAAAGGTCAGGGAGGACACTCCAGAAAGGTCAGGGGGGCACTCCAGAAAGGTCAGGGGGGACACTCCAGAAAGGTCAGGGAGGGCACTCCAGATAGGTCAGGGAGGACACTCCAGAAAGGTCAGGGAGGGCATTCCAGAAAGGTCAGGGGGGCACTCCAGAAAGGTCAGGGGGGACACTCCAGAAAGGTAAGCGGGGCACTCCAGAAAGGTCAGGGAGGGCACTCCAGAAAGGTCAGGGAGGGCACTCCAGAAAGGTCAGGGGGGACACTCCAGAAAGGTCAGGGAGGGCACTCCAGAAAGGTCAGAGGGGCATTCCAGAAATTCCAGGGGGTCACTCCAGAAAGGTCAGGGGGACACTCCAGAAAGGCTCAAGGGCAGGGTGAGGGGCTCAGAGGCCAACGCTGGGACAATCAGCACAGTGTAAATGGTGGTGACTGTCACTCAAACCAGGTGGGATCTCCGCTGTCCACACCAGAGTGCACGCGTAAGTGAACTGGACAAGTGGACAGTAGAGGTGGCAGCTCCCCACACACAAGAGTTCCAACCAGTAAGTGCAGTTGGGGTGGCAGCGGGGACTCGCAGGGGGACCCATGGTGATGACATGTGTCACAGGCCAGGTCTCCAAAGGGCTGTGAGCGCCAGTGAGGGGTGTCTGTGCACCCAGGGTGTCTGGGCATCTCAAAGAATCTCCCCAAATGTTGGCTGGTGACAGAGGGATGAGAGCAGCGCCTGGTGTGGGTGCAGGCCGGCCACCCCTCTCCCACACAGTGGTCTGCCCATGACGAGCTGCCCGATGGGCCACACTGAGGGGTGTCTGGAAATCCAGCACCATTGTCCAGAGTGGGGCCCAGGGACAGGGAGGCCAGCAAAGGCCAGGCAACGTCAGGCTGGCGGACACCAGGGAGGCCTTTCACCAGGTGCTGTGGGGTCCAGGACACGGGGACACTCGCACTGGGAAGTGAGCGCTGCGTGCAGGCAGGCTGGGCAGCTGGGCGGTGGGTCCCGTGTGATAACCAGGGGGAGCTGGCCACGGGAGCTCTCCACTCTAACATGCTGCATGAAATCAACCTGAAAATCGCCCACGAACTGGAGCCAGGTGATAGACCCAGCCTCATTTTCTTAAAATTGGGAGCCATCTCTCCACAAAGCCATGAAAAGCTAATTTCGGCTTTACTATGAGTGACTGCAGATTCTGAACCTGCTTGGAATGCCTGCCGTGCCTTGAACTCACCCATGCCTGGCTCTCCAACCAGTTAGCAGCCCTCTCTGAAACTTTAGTGACCTTCCCTGGCCAGATACCCACCCTCTCTGAGGCTCTAATAACCTTCATAAATTCTGATGCCGGGGCCAGCAAAAATGTCATGCTCGTCAGAGTTTTGTTATCTGTCACCCCCCTTTGTGTGACTTTCTGGGCTGTAAAGCTGGGCTGCAGGAAAGCTGCAGGGCTGTCTTGTTCCCGTGGTTTTGGGTGGGAGAGGCAGCCCGGCCGGTGGAAATGATAAGTTGCTTTAATTTGATTTAATTGGAGTCAGTGGTCTTTCTTGCGTCCTGGTCTAACACCAGGCCTACTACTGTGCTGCAAGGCCCCGCCCATCCCACCTGCTCCCCACTAGCAGCTCCAGACAGAGTCCGCAAGGGAGGCCGCCTGCCCTCCCGTCCCAGACCTCCACGGAGCCTGCCTCGCAGCAGGGGACCCTCGCGGTGGCGCCACACAGCCCAGAAGCCTTGGGCCCTGACCCTGGAGTCTGTCATGTGCCCTTGCCTGGAAGGAGGGTGTTTGCAGACAAGGGAGCAGGTGCAGTTGGCGGGGTGGGCTCTAGCCCAACGTGGCCAGTGTCCTTGTGAAACGGGGACACGCAGATGGACCGGAGAGGGAGAGTGCCTCGGGCACAGAGAGACGAAGTCAGCACCAGGCTCCTGCAGGTGGGCAGCACCAGCAGCTGGGGAGTCTGTGCCCAGCCTCTGTGCTTGCTACACCAGCCCAAGAAGGGTGCGTTAGGGCAGAGAAGTCCTGCCCAGGTCATCTCTACCCAGAATCCAAGTGAACTCCTCCCTTGGCCCTCTGACCACAGGGTGCAGGGTCCTGGTGGGCAGGGACCCTGGGACCCCACCATCCAGAGGCAGTGTGCCCCCACAGCTGTCACCACAATAGGCAAGAGCCACCTGGGCCGCAAATACGCTCGCTAGAAGCCCCCTGTCCACACGACCTCCGTCCACACGACCTCTGTCCACCTCCACTTTTCTCTCTGAGACTGAAAACAAGTTAGACCCTGAGCCGGGCGGAGTCAGCCACGCAGGAAGCTGGAGCTCAGGGTTGCTGCTCTCCAGGAACTGGCTCCAGGCCATCAGGAAGGGGAGACGAGGGGCCAGGATGGGACAACACAGGCCAGGAGGGAATAAAACCCAGAGCCCCGGGCCTCGCACACACACCCACCCACACACCCACCCTCCTCCAGCACAC
>NW_025999968.1:62583671-62591858 GCF_001458135.2 Marmota marmota marmota
CCTCCTCCTGCTGCCAGCAGTCTAGCTGCCAGTCTGACTGCTGCAGCTCCTCCCCCTGCCAGCCGTCCTGCTGCGTGCCCGTCTGCTGCAAGCCCGTGTGCTGCTACAGACCCTCCTCCTGCGTGTCCCTGCTCTGCCGCCCCGTGTGCAGGCCCGCCTGCTGCGTGCCCGTCTCCTCCTGCTGTGCCTCCTCCTGCCAGCCCAGCTGCTGCCGCCCGGCCTCCTGCGTGTCCCTGCTCTGCCGCCCCACCTGCTCCCGCCCGGCCTGCTGTGGTGTCTCCTTGGGCCAGAGGTCCTGCTGCTGACCAGCCGTGTCCCCAGGCCAGTGGGCTCAGGCCCCACTGGGAGGTGACAGCCATATCCTGAATTGCTCCCGTCCTCTGGCTATTTCCTGGTGTCTGCTGGTCCAGCTGCTGCTGAGCTGGACGATATAGAAACACTAAATGTCCATACTCAGCTTTTTGGAGGGCTCCTGGCAAGTCCCTGTCCCCTAGGTGGTCAGCAGTCCCAACCCCTGGCCCTCTGCCCCTTCTCTGGATGCACTTGAGCAAACCGACCCATAACGGCCCTCGACTCTGAACCTGCACTGGCCCCATATGTCCCCACTGCACTCCGGCCTGGGCCCCTGCGCACAGCTCTGCTGTCCCTCGGATCCTCTGAGCTCTCCTGGGCCCGGGGCACGTGGGAGAGGGTGGGGCTGGGCTTTCAGCCCTTCGGCGTCTGGTTGGGATCCTCTTGGGGTGTCCCACCCTGTGCCGTATTCACTGGGCTCCGTAGCTTTGCCCTGTGACCTCCCCTCCTTCCACACGGCACCTGTCAAGTCGGGAGCAGGATCTTCTAGGTCTGGTTTTCCAGCGCACCGTCAAAGGCCTCCTGCGAGAGTCCATCTGTGCTGGCCGCAACCCCACGCACCTGCTGACCTCACTGTGGTGTGGCCCCCCGACCGCTGGGCACCTGGCCAGGGCCGGGCCCTGAGAGTCGCTGCAGCCCCACTGGGTGTGGTGGGGAGTGGCTTGGCCTGAACAGACACCAGGTGCCTTCTGCATGTTTTAATAAACGTTTTAAAAAACACCTGGAACGAGCTGTGCGGGAGCTGCTGGGAAGCCCTGCTCCTTCCCGTGTCTCCAGTGAACTCCAGGCCGAGAGGCAGAGGGGCAGGTGTGGGGCCTGCCCGTCACAGGTGCCCATGCTCATGGGGGCCATGGGGCATAGGATAGAGGAGCCCTGCTCGGAGTGTGTGGGCCGAGCCGAGACAGCCACTCCCGGCCCAGAAGCTCAGGGTGTGCACCAAGCCAGCTCTGGTCGGGGGAGGAGTCTGCTGGGCGGCCCCTGGGGACACTGGACCCCCATTTCCCCTGGGGTTTGGCTGGGCCTCAGCTGGAACCCTCGTATAGCTGTTCCGCTTGCTGAAGCCGTCACCGCACGTGTCACTGAGTGAGGCCGTGACTGCAGGCCACTTCCGCCTCCTGTGGAGCTGGCAGGGTCCTGCTGGGAGATCAGGCCGTGGGTGGCCGGGGCAGCAGGAGTCTTGTGGGTTGGGAGGTGGCTGGAGGTCTCCCAGCGGGGAGGAGGCCGACTAGTCTCAGAGTCAGGGAAGGTCAGAACCAGAGGAAGGGGCGGGCCGGCGGCAGAGGGCAGGAGCCCTGCCACCAGGACTGACAGAGGCCACTTGTCCTCACCCAAACACCTGGACAATGGAGTGTGTGACTGTCTTCACACAGCGGGAGGCTGTGGGGACCTGGGGTCCCAGAGAAGGGACCCGCTGCAGCCCACCAGGAACCCGCACAGTGCTCTCCTGAGCTTTGGAAACCGGAGCTCGGGTCCAGGCAGCTGGGAGCGCTGGGTAGCACAGGAGCAGAGGGACCTACCCAGGAAAGTGCCGAGGGTCCCCGGACCCACTGCCAAGTTCCGCGGCTCTCGCGTGGGGCTCGGAGCTCGGGGCCTGGGCAGAGAGCCACCAGCGCCGTGGGAACGGTTCCCGGAGCAATGGAGCTCCAGGGACGCTGAGTCCCAGCAGCCAGCAGAGGAGATGCCGAGCACCCGCAGACCCCGGGGAGACCTCCTGGGCACAGGGCTGTGTAAACCCCCCGGGTGAAGGTGACCAACAGGAGGCCGAAGCCACACCTCCCACGGTCACGGATCTGCAGCCAGCGCAGGCGATCCCTGCAGACGAGCGCGAGGATCCGAGAGGAGCCGGGCTGGAAAGAGCATCAGCGAGAGACACCAAGGGGCCATCGGCAACCGGCAACCGACAGAGAGGGCCATCGGGAGAAAGGGCCAGCAAACAAGAAGAGAGAAGAGAAACTAAGCCAAAGGGCAGGAGGAGGAACAGCAGAGAACGTCACACAGCCGCGGGGGTTGAGGCTACAGACACATGAAACCGCCAGTATTCACCACCAAATGTGATCAAGTTGGTGATCATGCAGAAAACTTGACTCTCTAAGCCAGCCGCTAATCAACACGTCTGCACTGTCCCCCCACACGGGGGCACGCGCACGCTGTCAAGAGCAAAGTGAACCACATCCAAGCCTGGAAACCGGGCTGGTGGCATCCAGGAGGAGGCAAAGAGGCTGTTTTTTGCCACAACAGAAAGAAAGGTTGTTGCAGGAAAATAGTTGTGAAATCACCCAGCGTTTGAAATGAAACAGCACATTTAAAAATAGTGCATGAGCTGGGGCTGGGGTTGTGGCTCAGTGGTAGGGCGCTCGCCTAGCATGCACGAGGCACGGGGTTCGATCCTCATCACTGCAAAAATGTAAAATGAAGATATTGTGTCCACCTAAAGTCTAAGAATAAATATTAAAAAATAAATAAATAAAATGAAGATGATGCATGAGTCCACGAAGAAATCACAATGGAAATGAGCTCAAGTGAGGGGGAACTGAGACATTCTGAACGAAATGAAAATGGGATCACGACATGCGGGAATCTATGGGACACAGCGGCCAGCACCCCAAGGGGAGAGCGTGGCTTTCATTGCTGTTAGAAGAAGAGGAGGAACCCTGAGGTCAGTGACTTCTACCTGCAGCAGCAGGACAGGAAGAGGAGCCGAGCCCTGGAGTCGCGGGAGGGCATACCAGCCAGGCAGGGTGTGCCGGCAGAGAGGGCAAGCTGAGGGGACTGAGCCTGCTCTGGGAAGGTCGACGGGTGGACCATGCTCTAGTCTCACTGCAAGAAAAAGAAGAAATGCGTCACCAACATCAGAGTCGTGGACAGCACGCAGCACCTTCATGCCCACCCTCAGCCTCTTAGGTAAAATGGGCAAAGACACACATTGTAAAATCTAGCTCAAGAACAAACGGAAAACCTGAATAGCTCTGGACCAATTTGAGGGACTGAATGCATAATTAAAATGCTCACCCCAAAGAAAATGCCCACCCCAAAGGCTTGCCGCCGACACTCAGCATGGGTGGAAGACGTCACGCCAACAGCACCTGTGGAGAGCAGGGCTGAGACTGGGGGTCCCTGACTGTCCCACGGCTGTGGCACACCTGCTGCCTGCGAATGTCTCTGTGCAAGGGCGCAGGATGTCCAGGTGCTATGGTGAAGCCCCACCCCAAGCAGCTCTGTGCGTGAATCTTATCGACCTGATATCAGGCACATAGCTCGGGGAGAGGAATTCTGAGGGGAGAAGACAGCTACGTTGTTTCGCCGCTGCTGCTACTTTGGAGCCGGTGGGCTTCCTGAGTGCCTCAGGAAGCTCAGAGCATTGCAACAGTGAAGCAGCTACAGGATGTCTCAGGCCCTGTGACTTTCTAGTGCACAAAGAGTAATGCTCCACAGCCCTTGCCCCCTGACTGTGAGACCCTAGGTACACCTGCGGGGCCGGCTCTTCAGATGCTGCTTCCCTCTCAGAGCACAGAATCCCATCTGGCCTCAGGTGTCAATCTTCGTATCTGTGTGCGCGTGTGTGTGTGCGTGTGTGTGTGCGTGTGTGTGTGCGCGTGTGTGTGTGCATGTGTGTGTGTGTGTTTCTTCATCCCCCACCGCCCCTCACCAGTACCTTGGGTTTAGCTGTGCAAGTCGCAGCAGGTACCCAAAGGGATCAGAGAGCAGAACCAGAAGGGAAGCTCCAGCCCCTGTGTGAGAGTGGCCCAGCCCACACCAGGGGCCGGCGGGCAGCGAGAGAGGGGCGAGTGTAGACACCAGTGTTCTCAGCAAAGCCTCGGCCAGCCAAGTCCCGAGACACGGAAGGGTGAGTGTGAGTCAGGAACGTCAGGTGAGCTTCGCATCCAGAATCAACCCGTGTGTCATGTTAGGAAGTAAAAGGATCGGACCCCATGGCTGTGTTGATAGAGGCAAAAGAAGGCTCATTAAACCATGATGATAAGAGCTCCCAGCCAAGGGCACTGGCCGAGCCTGTGATCCCAGTGACTCGGGAGGCCAAGGCAGGAGGATGGCCAGTTCCAGGCCAGCCTCGCAACTTAATGAGACCTTGTCTCAAAATAAAAAAATAAAAAGGGCTGGGATGTGGCTGAGTAGTAGAGCACCCTGGTTCAATCCCCAAGACTGGATTTTTTCTAAGAGACCAACCCCCAGCAAAGCAGAATTGAAAGGGAGCCTCCAGCCTAAGGAGAGACAGAAAGCTTTCTCCCCAGAATCGGGACCGGGCAACGCTGCTCTGGCCACTGCGTCCGGCATCACGTCCAAGGCCCTTCCCAGCACAGAAGGTCAGGGAAGAGGCGAGAGGCCTGCGTGGGAGAGGAAGGGGAGGGGCCCCATCCACCCTCCACACGATGATGCGGCCAGAGGGTCCCAGGCGCATGCAGAACCCCCTGGATTGAGGAGGGGACCCAGACCACCCCACAAAGCCATGGTTCCCACGGGTAGCACTCAGCCACTGGACATGAACACGCACCACTGAAACCTACCAAGGAAACCACAGGTGAACTTAGAAGATGCACAGGATCTGTGCGCTCAAGGTGACAGGGTATCGCCGAAGAGACTGGACCGGCCGGCAAGACAGACCGTGTCCGTGGTGGGAGGCGCAGTTGTGTTAGACGTCAGACTTTCCCACCTCTCCAGATAGCCAAGGCCATCTCAGTCAGAATCCAAGTCAAAATCAGTGCGTTGGCTCTGAACTCTATGGGGAAACACGGGGCACCCAGAATGGTCAGCAACCTCCAGGAGTCGGCACCAATGGAGGACATGCCTCACTGCATTTCAAGATTCAATTTAAAGCTGCACTGATCGAGTCAGCGTGCGGCAGCGTGAGCGCGGGCTTGGCGCAGAGTGGAGAGCGCTGGGGGCCAGGCCTCAAGAGCAGTGTGCCCGGGTGCTCAAGGGCCGGTGGGCGCCCAAGGGCTCTCCACTCTGCAACAGAACAGCAGGAGGCCCTCCACCCGCAAAGTGACCAGGAGACTGCAGAACAGACACAGCACTGGGACCAGGAGACAGAGTGGGGCGTGGGAGGGAACTGGGGGCTTGAGCCAAGCAGGCTTCCAGGAGCATGGAGGGAAAAGGACAGACTGACCGGATCGCCACCAAGGAAACTGGTAAGAGCCAGGCACAGCGGAGCACTCCATAATCTCAGCAGCTCGGGAGGCTGAGGCAGGAGGACAGCAAGTTCAAAACCAGCCTCAGCAACTTAGCGAGGCCCTGAGCAACTCAGTCCTAAATTTAAAAATACCAAAAAAGCCTGGGAGTGTGGCTTAGTTGTTAAGTGCCTCTGAGTTCAATCCCCAGCACCAAAAAGAAAAAAGACTCCATTAAGATTAAAAGCCGAGCCACCAGCAGGGAGGAGGTTTGCAGAGTGCACACACACACACACACTCACACACAGTGCACACACATGCACACACACTCACATACAGAGCACACGCACACACAGCACATACACATACACACAAATACACATGCACACACACATGCACACACTCACACACACAGCACACATACACAGCATACACAGCCACACACAGCACACACACATGCACACACTCACACACACACATGCACACACACTCACATACACACATGCACACCACTCATACACAATGCACACATAGTGTACACACATACACCCACAGCACACACACACACATGCACACAGACTCACACACAGCACACACACATGTACACATTCACACACACATATACACACACTCTCACACACAGCACATACACACATGCACACACTCACACACACATGCACACACTCACACACACTCACACACACACACAGAATATGTAAAGAACACTGGCACATTAATCATAAGGACACTAACGACCTGATTGAAGAAACCCGGGCAGAAAGTGCGAATCGACTCTCACTGTAGAACACATGGTGTGACAGACAAGAGGGGACACCCCACGCTCAGCCGCTAGGGGACATGGGTGCCGCCATGTGCAAGCCCAGGTGTTGAGGGCACGGGGTGAAGGCCTGGCTCAGCCCTGGCTGAGGGGAGGGAGCACCACGCAGCCCTGGGCGGGCACTGACCCAGGGCACAGGACACCTGTTCCCACGCAACTCAGGCGCGCGGGTCCCTGGAGCGCTCTTGCTCGTCCCTGAGACCTGGAGAAGCCCAGGGGTGGCAGCAGGTGCCTGGGTCCACATTGGGTCCAGGCAACAGAGCCCCACTGGGCAGCGCAGAGGGTCGGCCACAGACGTGCACGACGGGGAGCCGGGAGCCACCAGGCACAGAGGACACCTGCCTCCTCCTGGTGTCTTTGGTAACAGGTGCCATGACAGCCCCCAGCAGCACAGCCAAGGGCACTAGGAAAGGGACCCCAGTGCTCCGTCCCAGACCCAGGTGGGCTGCAGGGCGGGCCCCCTTCAAACTCATCCGTCTGCCCCGAGAGGACCACTGAGCTCACACTAGCCTGTCCCCCCAAAGCCAATTCCAAACATGAGAGGACGGCAGAGGCCTGGTCAGGGGGTGGAGGGCATCGTGCGCAGCTGGTGGGCAGTGGGGCTCCCTCTGTAGGTTCCAGACCAGCCCCTGGGGTGCACGAGGGTCTCCAGAAGGAAGGCCCAATGGAGGCCATAGTGGGCGGGGAGCCCGAGGGGCAGCATGTCGTCTTGGACATGCTGGGGACAGTGCTGTATGAGCAGTGACAGTCCCAGCAGCTGCCACAGCCCCTCAACATACTTCTTCTGGAGAACTCTGGGTACTGGCCAGGTGCCTGTCCACAGTGCCCTCGTCTGATGTCCAATGTTGTCCCGGCAAGAGGAGGGGCTGCTATCCACAGAATGGCCTGTGCTGCCCTCAGGCAGAGCCCCAGGCTCCCGGGGGACAGAGTGCCCGGGCTGCAGGGGACCTGGTGTGTCACTACCCCACCCCAGCTCAGTAACATGCTGCGGCCACTGAGCAATGACCTCCCGGGAACATGCCAGTCAGCCCGCTCCCAGCGCACATCTGCCAGGCAGATAGGGCCCTGGGGCAGCTTCCCAGTGGGGGACTCTACAGGGTGGGCTGGCCTGGGGGGGCAGTGTGCGGGGACTGCCCAGGACCCCAGGGCACGTGTGGGGCGAGCAGCTCAGGAGGCCGCAGGCTTGGGGATGGGGCAGGACCCAGCCCTTCTGGCCTGGTGACCACCTCAGAGCAGCCAGACACCATCCCTCATTATCTCCAGCCCAAGTCACCCCTCTTAGGGACACTCCTAGAGCACGACGTCTGCTCCCACCCTGTGTCCACAAGCAGGAGAGGAAGACTTGGGTGATCAGGTGAGTTTATTGAGCCCAAGAGGAGCTGAGAGGGGGAGGACAAGGCAGGTGACCCAGACAGCAGGTGTGACTTGGGGAGGTCAGGTCAGTGCATGGACACAGGGAAGACCTGTCCTGGGCTGTCCAGTCACCTAACCCTGCTCAGGGGCAGACTGTGGGTGGTGAGGGGCCCAGCTATGGAGGGACCTGAGCCCACTGGCCTGGGGACACGGCTGGTCAGCAGCAGGACCTCTGGCCCAAGGAGACACCACAGCAGGCCGGGCGGGAGCAGGTGGGGCGGCAGAGCAGGGACACGCAGGAGGCCGGGCGGCAGCAGCTGGGCTGGCAGGAGGAGGCACAGCAGGAGGAGACGGGCACGCAGCAGGCGGGCCTGCACACGGGGCGGCAGAGCAGGGACACGCAGGAGGAGGGTCTGTAGCAGCAGACGGGCTTGCAGCAGACGGGCACGCAGCAGGACGGCTGGCAGGGGGAGGAGCTGCAGCAGTCAGACTGGCAGCTAGACTGCTGGCAGCAGGAGGAGG
>NW_025999968.1:62595879-62597875 GCF_001458135.2 Marmota marmota marmota
ACGCGGCCTGACCGGCGCTGCGAGCTCCTCGCCTGGACTCCGAGCATGAAAAGCAAGAGGGCCCCGTGCAGCCCAGGCCAGGACGTCTCCCTGCCATGCCAGGAGAAGGAGGCCGCTGGGCGCGACACCACTCACCCTATGACACTGGGGGGATACCTAGGTGCACCACGACCAGCACAAGGACAGGGCACCGCTCAGCGGGAGGGCACCGCTCGGCCTCCACAGGCCCTGGGTTCCGTTTCCAGGAGGGGAAGAATGCACGTGCACACGCGTGTGCCAGGTGTGCGGGGTGTGCGTGTGTCCAGGCCTGAACCCCACAGGCCTGAACCCCTCTGCACATGGGCAGAGACGGCTGGCAGCGATGGACGTCAGGGACAGGGACAGGCCCAGGTAACAGCAGCACAGCAGGGAGAGGCGTAAGTATGACAGATACGTGACAGACGGTCGGTGGCAACAGGCCGATGGCGGCTGAGTGGGTGGACCCGCGAGGACCGGGGGCGGCGGAGGAGCCGGCGGGCAGGACCACCAGGGGCTGCTGAGGCTTTCCCCTGACGTTTATTTGCAAGTCGGGTCAGTACTGAGCACTTCTGTGTCCTCTGTGGGTTTGGCGGAGCAGGGAGGACTCGAGGCTCCCGAGAGGCACGCCCCCGCAGGGGACAGGCCACACTGCCCTCCAGTTGGGTTCTCCTCCCGACGAGCGTCCTCCCCACGGACCCTTTAGGGCTCCTTCCTGCGGTACAAGGGACCTTCCTGTTTGCAATGCCCCGGCCACAAGCCCCCGCCACAAGCCGCAGCACAGCCGATGCCCCAGAGCCAGAGTGACCTACGGGAATACGAGGGCTGAGCCCAGCTACTGTGCTGCTGGCCACGAGACGACCACCAACGAGTCAGCAGCACGGTTCCACGGGCGTCTTCACAGAGAAACAGTCTCCAGGTTCCAGCTGCTCGCTGAGGGCAACGTGGCCAGAGGTGACAAGGACACCGGAGGTGGCAAGGACACCGGAGGGCACGCTCTCCCGGCATGCGGCAGGCCTCCTGCCCGTGCTCTGTGGAGCCAGGGACTTGCTTTAAGGTAGCAGCACTGGGGAGCCACCTAGCCCGGGCTGGGAGGCAGGCTTGGAAGGCCAGGTGGGAGAGGCTGGTGGAGGCCACTGGGCAGCCTGGGGGGCAGCGGAGCAGACAGAGAAGGCAGCAGAGGGGCAAAGGGGCAGGCTGTGGCAGCCCGGCACATTGGGCTCTGCAGGTTCAGAACCTGGACCCGCGGCCCAGGAGGCTGCCTGGTGCCCCAGCAGGGAGGGCACAGCCCACCATCCTGGCCTGAGGATGGAGGCCTGCTGCCCTCAGGCACAGGGACAGGATGGACAGGGCCACAGAGAGGAGGCAGGGAGAGGTGGAGGGATGAGGACCTGCGCAGGGCTCAGGGCAGGGCTCAGGCTGTCCAGCTCCACACAGCCATGAGGCCTCGGGCAGGGCACCAGGCGCCCTGGACTCTGGGTGCTCAGTACAGGTGCCAAGCATCCTGCAGTGGTGACGGGCCCTGGGGAGGGGTGTGAACCTCAGGTGACACCTCTGTGTCCAGGCTTCCCTCCAAGGGAGACGAGGCCCTGAGGCTGCTGTCCCATGGCTGGAGGGTGCCCCAGCAGCCCAGGGTGGCCAGGCTCCTCCCACACACAACACCCCAGCACTCACTGCTCCCGGAACCCACTCCCGCTCCAGGGGCCCCGACGCTGGCAGGACATTAACGAGCTGGACAGCCTCCCAGGTAAACAAGCATCCCCAATGACGGCCAGGAGCCGGCCCAGCAACCCGGAAGGAGAGGCTGTGGGCTGGGGACCAGAGGGACCAGGCAGGTATAAAAGCCAGAGCCCAGAGCTCCCCACACACACCCACACACTCACCCACCTCCTCCAGCACACCCACCATGGCCACCTCCACCATGTCCGTCTGCTCCAGCTCTTGCCCAGAGTCCTCCTGGCAGGTGGACGACTGCCCAGAG
>NW_025999968.1:62600204-62607038 GCF_001458135.2 Marmota marmota marmota
CGCCCGGCCTGCCGTGGTGTCTCCTTGGGCCAGAAGTCCTGCTGCTGAGGGCTCTTCCTGGGCCACCCAGAGTATGGGAGCCCGTTGCCTCCTGCACTCAGGCTTCTGTACTAGTGGCCCTGACAGCTGCCCGTGTCCCCCCCCTGAGCCTGTGCAGGGGCTGGTGGTCACCTGCCTCCTACTCCTGTTGAGGTAGCTCCATCCCTTAAGGACTGACTGTCCAGTCCCTCCATGGCCATCTCTGCACTACCAGGTGGGCGGCAGCCCCAGCAAGGCCATCCGGCTCCTGCTGGCCGGAAGCCGCCTGTGGCCTAAGGCTCCCCTGCAGCTGGCCGCTCAGCCCTCCCACCCCAGGCCTGCGAAGAGCCCCCGCTGCCCGTGCTGGGTCCGGCTGCTCCCCGGGCTCTGAGCCTCTTCCCCTCTGGCCGTCACTGTGGAAGCCTGTGGGACGCCCCAATAAAGTCTCCCACAAACACCCCGTCAGCCGTACTATCGTTCTCTGAGCGCCTCCTGCTGACCCACACGGGGCCACCCCCAGGTGCACCCACCCTTGCCCCCCTCAAGGCCCCTCTGTGAAGTCTGCACCACCCCAAGCCTGGTGCCCAGGGACAACCATGCATTCTGGGACACCAAGGGTGTTTCACCTGAGGGCACCTGCCCTGGGCAGGGTCCCCCCTTCAGGAGTGACCCCAAATCACCCCACCCCACTCCAGCAGGCAAGTGCCTCAGGCCCATGCCCGACAAGAGCCGGCAGGAGAGCCATCCTGGGCTGTTGGCACTGCTGACCCCTGGCTGGCCTCTGAGAACGTGAATTTGGGGAGGGTCCCCGCCTCTCTGCCCCCCTGGCCTGAACCATCCCCACAAATGACCTGGTTGGACGCTTGCTCCCCACTGAGTCTAGCAGCAGAGGGTCTGCGTCTCTAGAGGGCTCACCCAGGGACCACACCCTGCGGGCAGCACAACTCGGGCCGGGAGCTCGGACCCGTGGGGACCCAGCCCAGAGCTCTGTGTGCCAGGCCTGTCCTGCCTGCTCGGCCCCTCACCTTCCCCTCTAGGACACCGTCTCCCTGTTGGTCCGGCTTCCTGCCGTCACCCAGGGACGTCCGGCAGCAGAGGGACCTCGGATCCTGGACAGGAGGAAGGGCCTCGAGGCCTGGAGCCACTGAGATGCCAGCTCCTGTCAGTACAAGGTCCGACAAAGACCCCGGTTCAGAATCCACCATGAGGACGTGAAGACAGTTAGTGAACCCGGAGCGGGTCAGCGACTCACAGAAGCCATAAGCGATTCTTGCCCAACAGTCAAAACAGCCCCAGCGACGGTCAGCCTCACCAAGCTCAGAAAACACAATTAAACGTGGGCTGGACCCAGGGCAGCGGTGGGCACGGCTGCACAGGCCTGTGAGAGAGGCCCACTCCGGGGAAGGTGCTGCCATCTGGGAAGTGCCCTGGCGGGTCCCACGCTCTGGGGCTGCACTCCTAGGAAATCCTCCTGGTGTGCATCCAGTGCTTTGCCGGATTCCCCCCTGGACATGGAGAGGCCCAGCCCTTCTGCAGGGGAGAGTGTGTCACCACAGGGAGTGAGTGGGTGGGCGGTTAAGGGGCAGCACCTGGGCAGCCATCCGCTGGGCACATCTCAGCGCCAGGTGTCGCAGATGGAGACAGAGTGAGGCCTGTTCAAAGGTCACGAGACCCACCCAGAGCTCGGTCAACGCCATGGACGTCTGTATGACTATCAGAACAGCCGCGGGTGACCACCCGGCCCGGCGGTGCCCTCCAGGGCTCGGGGCCACAAGGGTGGAGACGGGCAAAGCTGGCTGGCAGGAGCACCCTGCGCAGGGCATCCCGGTTCTGTCTTCCTGTGGCTGAAACGTGGGAACACCGTCTAGGGAGGTGCAGGTGCCACGGGAGCCGCAGCCCAGGTCGCCCAGCAGGCTCCTGACCAGGAGCTGGGCGGGGCTCCGGGTTGAGGGGAATGAAATCATCGTGGCTCAGAATTGGGATGAATGGGGTCTGCGCTCAGCAGCTGGGCTGCAGTGGGTCCTGAAGACGCACAGAGACCAGCGAGCAAACAGGACGGAGTTAGAGACGGGGGAGAAGGTCCAGGAGGCGCCAAGAGACATTGACAAATGGAAAGAAAGATGCATAAAACCAGAGACTGCACTTTTAAAATCCTACCAAAATCAGAACAAGGGAAAATCTTAGAGAAATAGAGCAAATAAAATTAAATATTATGAAAATGAATAGTAACAAAATATCAAAACTATCATAGTCTGTAAATAGACAAAAATGTCTGATCATGAGAAAGAATCGTGTCTTTACGCCAACACAACTGGGATTTTAGATGAGAAGGTTCCCAGGAACCTACGGCCACTGAGATGACCACAAAGAAGAGTAGGAGTGTGGGCAGGCCAGGACCCGAGGCTCCACCTGGGCTGTCACTTCACCGCCATCAGGGCACCGCTGCCATCAGGAAGACAGTGACCGACCTGGGCATTTGTTCAGGAAAGAAAGCCCTGACGTCCACTCAGATGCACAGGGGCTGACCACGGGGAGCTCAGCGCCCAGTGTGAACAGTGAGGGCGACAAACAGCCCCTTTTGCTTCCTCCCTGAGTGGACGCCCCTCTCCCCTCCTGTCTCACTGCTCGGCCAGGAGTTCCAGCGCTGGGGGACAGACGTGGTGAGGCCTCCCGCCCTCTCCTGGCCCCACAGGGACAGCTGTTGGCTTGTCCTGAGGCCGGCTGTGAGTGGTTGCAGCTGCCTCTGAAAGGCTGAGGATCTTCCTTGCACACGGACTTCGTTAAAGTCTTCAGCAGGAGTGACGTTGGGTGGTTAGATGCTTCATGTGCATCTATGTGAATAAGGTGCGACCCACCTGGCCATTCCTACGGTGTGCACGGCCACCTCCCTGGAAGGAACTCCACGTGTCGTGTGGAGCTGCCTCTCTAACCTGTGGTCACCGTCAGCTCGCTCTGGGGGAACCTGCATCTAAACCATCAGGAAGACGGAACGTTTCTTTTCCTGTAAAGACTCCACCAAAACCTCACGAAGCCGGGTGTAGCTCCGTGGGAGAGCGCTTGCCAGGCCCTGGGCTCTGCCCCAGCACCACCGAGGGCACCCCACACATGCACACATGCGCGTGCGCACACGCACACACACACCTGCCATAGCTCATGAACAAAGCCAGTGAGGATACAGGTCCTGAAATCAACATTCAGAGACCTGAGGCATTTCTGCACACTCCCAATAAAACCATCCAAAAGCAGAATGAATAGTCCCCACGACAGCAAAAAAATACTTAGGAGGGCTGGGATGTGGCATTGGTGAGTGCTGGCCTGCGTGCCCAGGCCCTGGGTTCAATCCCCAGCACCACAAAAGAAAAAAACCTCAAGGATAAGTCTACCCAAGGAAATGGAAGATGTGGCACTGACGGGTGAAGGGACCTGAAGACACAGAAGAACAGAAAGGGAAACAGCAAACTCAAACGGGACGGTCGGCACCGGAGGGAGTCCATGTTGCCCAGGCAACCCACAGCTGGGCAGTCCCTGAGCTCCAATCTTACTTTAAGAAAATCAGGAAAACGTGGTTTTCCTTTCTTGTAAAGACTCTGCCAAGGGTGAAGCCGGGTGTAGCTCCGTGGGAGAGCGTCTGCCAGCCTTGCCCAGATCCTAAAACCCCATGGAACCCAGTCTCCCTGAGTCTCCCGAGGTCCAGAGCCCGAGCCGGTGGCACCACAGGTGACGCTACGATGATCCGAGGGACGCGCGGAGCATGAAGCAGAATAGGCACCAGACGTGAACCCCAGCCCTGGGTGAGGGCCGGCGGGGGGCACCCGAGCACGGGGGGAGGACTGTGCCGTCCATCGATGCACGGGGGACCACACCCAGCTTCGGCGGAGACCACTGAAGTCAAGAGGTGCCAGCAGCAGGGGCCTCTTCTGGGGAAGCTCGGGAACAGGCCACACGGCTGCCACCACAAGCACACAGGACGGGGCTAACGCCACCCTGCCCTGTGCCCAGGTGCCCGGCGTGGAGCCGCAGGACTGCCTGCCCAGCTGGGTTCTGGCGGCACTGGCCCGCCCCGTCCTTGGAGGCCCTGCTCCCTGTGGCTGGGGAGTGTCCCCTGCGCACCGTCCTCCACAGCAGACCCGCGGCTCACCTTTGGTCCTTGCAGGGCCCAGGCTGAGAGGTTGCCCTGAACCCCAGAAGACAGTCTGGACTTGTGCTCTCGCGAAATCCGGAACTGCTGGCCCCCGGGGACTCTGGCAAAAGGACTGAGGTGTTGTGCATGGCGAGGGGAGGTCAGCTTTGGGGGCTGGGCGGATGGTACGGTTCAGCTCATGTGGGAGATATCGCAAGAAAGTTTAAGGGCATCGACTGGGTTATGGGAGCCGTGAGCCAACCCTCGTGATGGTGCTCTGACAGGGACGATGGGTGGCAGCCGCAGGCAGGGGTGTGGCTGGAGGAGGGTCCCCGGGCCTGCCCGGGGCTGTGTATTTGGTGAGTGGAGCCCCTTCCCCAGCTGCTCTCCTGCCCAGTGTCCTGCCTCCCCTCAAGCCCCGAGGAGTGGTCAGCCGGCCGTGCTCGGAGGCCTCGGAAACCACGAGCCCCAACAATCCTTTCCTCCTCTAAAGTTGTCCTCGTCGGGCCTTTGGGTCACAGTGGCAGGAGAGCTGACCAGCACAGCTGGAAATGAACGTGTCCATCTTGGCTTTGCTGAAGGACGGTTCCTAAAGGGTCACCACCCCACTGTCCTACAACACGGCGGGACCCCGGAGTCAGACAGACAACACACTTCCACACGTCCACAGGAACATGAGTGACTGTTTTTAGTAAACAGCCCCTCTCAAGAACACGTGCCCAGAGGGACAGTGACCAGTTTCACTCACCAACATGCAGATGACACAAAAGGAAGCCTCCCCACACACTTTCCCTCATTTGTAGAAGCAGAGTTTAGTGGGACTCATGGAGGTGGGAGGGGCTTAGACTTCTCTAGAAGTCAGGGGCGGCAGGGTGTCTGGTGGAGAGATGAGTAACTGCACTCACCGGAAAACACCAGGAGCATCTTGGGTGGCGGGATCACTCCCAGCCCACACCTGGAAGGACCCAGGTCCCCGATTTTGGAAGATAATGGATAGAGAACACGCAGCAGGCTGCACTGTCACAGTTCACAACACAGGACAAAAGGGGTGACTGTGATGTCACAGCCAGAGGGGGCTTCCCAGGCAGTCCTGGAGAGAAGAGCTGAAGACAGAGGGCCAGGCGGACCAGGCCACGCTGACCAGGGGCAGAGAAGGAGGAACAGCAAGTGCTTCTTGGAGGAGGAAGGTTGGAACTCGTCACTCAGGATCCTCAGAAAGTTCTGCAGCCTCAACCAGACACTCAGAGACAGAGCCTCCCCAAGCCCCAGATCATACCCAGCTGGACTATCCACCGAGCACAAGGGCAGAAAAAGGCGTTGAAGGTCATGCTACTGCTCAGACACACGTCGCTGTGTGCACAGCATGACACCCACGTTGACAAAGCTGCGGGAGGACGTGCTCCACTAAATCAGGGGCATGAGTCCAGAGAGAAGAAGACGAGGCCTTCAGGAATTAACTGTCCCCCACTGGAGAGGGACGCAGAGGATCCCACAGGACAGGGTGGGGAGCTCCAGGGGATGCCTGCGCCCAGGCCACGGGAACAGCCCACAGAGACAAGTGCAGCTGGCCGCCCCCCGGGTGTGTGCACACCTCTCCGCCGAGGAGTGTGCAGAGGGTTTAGTGACAGGTGCACAGGAGAACAAGCAAACCACAGAAGCCACCACTGTCCCCTCCAGGAAGGGAAGGCAAACCAGAGCCGAGCCGCCCACGAGGGAGGACACTGAGCCCCCACTGACCCTGGTCACGACCAACTTTCACCTGGAAGTCCCACGGATGCCAAGCTCTGAGGTGACCAGCACCAAGGCAGCGCTGCCATTGGGGGTGGGGACGGGGACTCCCCCCGAGGCTCATGGCGAACAGAGGAGGAAGCTGGATCATATCAAGAATGGAAACTCAAGGACAGGCAGACCGCACAGGCCCTTCAGTAAGTGGGAGAAGCAGGAGGTGTTGGGGTGGACGTGCAGCAGGAGAGCTGGCCACCCCAGAGCTCGCAGACAGACCAGCAGGAGAGCACAGAGGGGCGCTCCTGGCCAGGGCACCCTCGTCCCCTGGAAGAGCCGTAGGCTGGGGTGGCACAGCAAGTGCAAGCACCACAAAGTGAAAAGTCACACCAAAGGACAGACAGGGCAGAGGAGAAGCCGTGATTCCCAGACCCGACTCCCCAGCAGCCAACCTCAGCCAGCCCAGGCACGCGCGGTGACACCGGCTTTCACAGCAGGAACACTCCCGCCAGTGACCGCCAGCACCAGCCACACTCGGACCTGGCGCTGCCCCAGGCCATGCCCACAGTGAACTGTTGTCAGCTGTGTTGACACAAACCCCGACACCAACAAGGAAAGGGAGGCCGTGCGACTCCTACAGGAAACACTCCGCGAGTATAAAACCCGCCCAGAGCTCCCAACCCCAGCTGGGCCTCAGCATGGCGCACACCTGCTGCACCAGAGCCTGTGTCATTGCTGCGTCCACCATGTCCATCTGCTCCAGCCACCGGGGCGGAGGCACCAGGGTCTGCTCACCCAGCCTGGGCCCCGACTGCTCCTGGCAGGTGGACGACTGCCAGGAGAGCTGCTGCGAGCCCCCCTGCTGCGCCCCCAGCTGCTGCCAGCCCAGCTGCTGCGCCCCAGCCCCCTGCCTGACCCTCCTCTGCACCCCAGTGACCTGTGTGTCCAGACCCTGCTGCCAATCAGTCTGCACC
>NW_025999968.1:62610528-62615642 GCF_001458135.2 Marmota marmota marmota
CTCGACCAGGCCAGCAGGGCTGCAAGAGTGTCCCTGCCCTGTCCCTTGTGCCCAGGGCCAGCCTTCACATTGTCCACAGTCCCAGGAGGCTCTTCCAGAAGGCAGGACGTGAAGCGCGAGCAGGACGTGGAGGAGATGGCCGAGCAGACCGCCCAGGCTGGCCCAGGCGCCCAGCACAGGGCACAGACACCTGCAGAGCCCGGCGGGGGGACATCTTTTGACTCCAGTGTCCCAGGAGCTCAGGTCACTCTCTGGACACTAACTCGGTGGAACCGTGGCCCAGCTGAGGAAGAATGCAGTCATGACAATGCTACTTCAGAAAATGGTCACAACAACCCACTGCAAGCTGGTGAATCGCGCTTGTGTTTATTAAATAGGAAATTTTAAAACATTTGAAGAAACACTCGGTGAAATGTGTCCACGTCGGATGGGACACAGAATCTACTCCTCAAGGAAATTCAATGAGCTCCACGGAGGACAGACTCAGCAGGATCCACACGGAGACGCATCAGGACCGCGTCACTGAAAGACGGAGAGGAAACCGGGGGGTGGCCAGACTCACAGCCGACCTGCCACCTGGGCCGGGGACCCCAGGGCGATGGAACGGCGGGTCAGGGTGCCGAGGGCCAGCATGGCCATGACGCCTCCGTCCAGCCACCTGCAGAACTGAGGGAAGGCAAGACGTCAGGGACAAATGGAAGCCAGAGTCCTCCACCAGGAGACCTGACCTGTGGTCAGTGCTATTCCAGGCTGAGATAAAGGGGCCTAGAGATCACTGGCCCCCAGAGGAAGACATGGTGGTCAGCTGCGGGTCTGTGGGCACCCGGCCGCTCAGGAGCCCCTGGGAGCCCTCTCCTGACCCCAGGGCAGCAGGGCTGCCTTCTTAGGTACGACTCGCTATTCTGAGCCTTCCCTCCCCCGGTCAGTCTGGCTCCAGGCCGGGCCTCCTTATCGCGCTTTTCTAGGGCCTTTTCGCTTCGCTGATTCTCACTGCGTCTCCTGTCCTCGATTTCCTCGATCTGGGCCCCTCTTTATGCCTCTCTCCCCACTAGCTTCAGGGTCAGTTTGGACTCACTTTTTCTGGCTCGTTGAGGTGTGAACTTGGGATCTGGATTGAGACCCTGGGTCCTGGTGGACATTCACGGCCGCGGATCGCCCTCGGCACACAGCCCTGGCCGCCGCCCTCGGGTGGCTTCTGCTCCTTTCACCCCTCAGGAGTCTCCTGACTTCTCTCTTACTTCCTCTTCGACCCCTGGCTGTTTGAGTGTCTGCTGTGGGATTCCCACATATTCCTGGATTTCCTGCTTTCCTTCTGTTTGGATTCCAGTGTCCTTCCACCGTGGTCAGAGAAGGTGCTTTGTCAGATCTCAGTCACGTCACACTCACTGAGGCAGCGCTGTGGCCTGACCCGTCTCCCCGGGGCGAGGGGGCGCAGGCTGTGGGAGGCCATCCTCGCCCGTGGTCTGAGTCACCTCCCGGACTGGGTGACAGGCGCCTAGACACAGCCGTGTCAGAGCCTTCCCCACCCTTCTCCAGGTCCAGGGGTGTCCGTGCAGAGGCGTGCCAGGCCACTGCCCCGAAGACCCATCGTCGCCCCTGACCTTGGGGTGCTGCCCCCCTTAACCTTCATTGGATGGGTTTTCCCTGGAATTTTTTGTTCCCCGATAAAAGCCCACTCCCTGGCGTGCTCTCCCCCTCTCTCGCTGGCCTCTTCTGTGACCTCACCAGGGTGTTAGGTGGCTGGAGGCGGGAGCTAGGAGGAGCGTCTGGAGCTGTGAGAAGGTGATGAGAGTCTGTCTCTTTGACTCAAACTCACTAGCAGTTTCTATGCACGGAACCTTCTTCCAGGAAGCCCGCGCGGGCCGCGTGGCAGCAGTCTGCGTGCTGCTGCTGGACGGAGAGTCTGCCGGGGCTCTGGGTCCCCCAGTTGCCTGTTTCTCAATGCGCTCCCCTGCCCTGGTTCGGTGCCGCCCCTTCTTGTTGGTGGAGATGGCCGTTGGAGTCCCCAGGTTGTGTGGAATCAGAACTGGCCTTTCTGCTCTGTATCTCCTGGGGCTTTCAGGTTGGGTACATAAATGTTTGCGGTCATCATATCAACAGGAGAGACGGAGCCTCGTATTGATATTCAAAGTCCTCATTTGTCTCCTAACAATTTTTGACTCGAATTACACTTTGTCTGGCTTTGTTATTGACAGTTGGCCCTCTTTGGGTTTCTGTAGACAAGTGCGCGGCCTGCAGTAGGTAAAGATGCTAAATAGGGGTCAAAAGCACCCCTCAGAGGAAGAGCCCAGGACTTGCTGCCCTCAATGCTAAGTGTTCATTAAAGAGATATTTGAGTCCTTTAAAACTCTTCCCAAGAAATGGAACAGGAAGGAACACATTCTAACTCAGTTTATGAAGTCGGCATGGTCTCAACACCAAAACCAGAAAAACAACAAAAGAAAACCACGGACCCAACCCAATGAACATGGATTCAGAGACCCTCCACCAAACACCGCAAACCAAGCCCAGGGCAAAGCAGGGCCGGCGCCACCAAGCGGGCTTCCCCCGGGATCCAGAGCCTCCGACACGTGCAGACCCGTCCCGCACAGACCCTCTGACGGAGCGGCTGGAAGCCCCGGGTTCTCGCAGGATGCAGAGAGGCCAACGGAGCCACCTCCTCGGCAAGCACGGGCAGGAGAAGGTCCCCAACAGGAGGAGGGCATGGACGGAGAGCTCCAGCACACCCAGGGCGAGAGGCAGCTCAGCCCAGGAGCAGGACCAGGCCGCCTCCTGCCCCCTCCAGCGAATGTGCACCAAAGTGACCGGCAAAGCAAACAGGCAGAAAAGGAATGGAAGCCTCCAGGTTGGGAAGTCAGAATCGTGGCGCTCAAGACCACCGCGGGGCAGGTGGCTGCAGAGCCACAGGACAAGACCCTCAGGGATGCCCCTGGAAGCCACAGCGAGACACCAACTCCTGCCCCCCGTGGTCACCGTGACCAAACACACAGCAGCTGGTGCTGACGAGGACGTGGAGAAGCAGAACCCTGCACGGTGCTGGTGGGGACGGAACAGCGCAGGTGCCACAGAAAATGGTCTGGCAGTCCCTCAGAAGGGCAGCATGGAATGACCATATGACCCAGCAATTCCAGATATACATCCAAACAACGGAAAAGAGACATTTAAACAAAGCTTGTACAAGAAGTTAGAGCAGCACCATTCACCCAGCCAAACAGTGAAGAGAACCAGGACCTGAACACTCATGAATAGATCCAAAGTGATTGTCCATGGTGTGGAATAGCACTCATCCAAGAAAAGGAAATGCGGCCTGACACAGGCTACCACACTGGATAAACCTTGAAAACATACATAAAGTGCCAAGAGCCAGACACAGAAGGCTCCATGTTCTATGATTCCACTGACATGAAATGGGCAGAGTAGGAGGGTCCACAGGGACAGATGAGTGGCCACCAGGAGCTGGGTAGTGATTGCCTACGAGGGCAGGGTTTCTTGGGCAGGAGGAGAATGTTCCAGAACTAGATAGTGGCAACATTCTACACTTTACAGGGACAAAGTGGTAGACATCATGGTCAAGTCACCCCAGCTGAGGCTCCGGGAGGGGGCCGCACCCAGCGGTACTGGACACACGAGCCTTTTCCACCCCGCGGTCTTGCAGGCAGGACCTGCGAGACGGGTCATTGGCCACTCAGGGAGAAATTCCTTGCCCGAGGAACTGGGTGCTCTGAGTCCTGGGTCCGGCTCCTCTGCAGCTGCCCCGTCCAGGTGGGTGGTCAGGGCCTTGGGCTGCCACCAGCTTCGCCCCTCGAGCCCTGGGCAGGTGTTTTCTGGTGGCTCGACGTGTTCCTTGGTGCCTCAGGAAGGCTCTTGGTGAACTGGTCACAGCAGTGTGGCCAACAGCAGCTCCTGCCCATGTCCAGTGCCTGGCCAGTGGCCAGGCCTCCAGGGTCCCTCAGCCGTGGTTGGATCTCCGCGAGCCCCGAGCCTTGCCGCCTGGCGCTGTGTGTGGCCGCAGCATCCAGGGCTCACGCTCCCTTTCCTTTCCCACCTGAGGGAGGCAGGTGCCCGGGGAGGGCTGGGGCTGAGTGTCCACGGCAGGCCCTCTGGGAGCAGGCTGTGCCCAGGTCTCCGCGAGGCCCTTGTCAGCCAGAGAGGGTTCTCGGTGGAAGAGCCAAGCATCTTCACCAGATGGAGCTGCTCAGGATCCATCTTCCCCTGGGGTCACCAGGGGTCAGCGGCGGCCCAGAGCCCCTGGCAGCCCATGCTGGCCAGGCTGCCCCTGCTGCCCACGGGAGTGGTGGGCCGGGCTGGGCGTCACCTCCACATCCTGGGCCCGCGGATCTCACCTCAGCGGCTCCGAGGCAGGTCCCGTCGTGGGGCAGGGTCCTCAGGGGACTTCTGAGCTCTGGTCTCCCCAGGTTTGTCCCAGGGTCCACTCTTAGTCTCTGCCTGCCTTTGCATGGTCCTTGTGTCCCCAGCCCTGTCCTGTCTGCTGACCACTGCTGACTCCACAGACGGGGCCTGGCCCATGCGTGTCCTAACCATCTGACCCCTTCTCCTCAGCTGCAGACATCTTGAAACACTGGCCCTGGGAGGAACTGTCCACTGCCTGTGCTGGGCCCAGGATCTGGGAGGGGGCATGCTGACTGTCCCCACCCTGGGTCAGGGCTACTCTGCCAGGCTGACCCCCTGGGCACAGGCCTGGGCCACAACACGCCCCTCCAGCTCCTCCACCCACCTCGCTCCACACCACCTCCTGCTGGTCACCTCCATCCTCAGGTGCTGACCCAGGACCACCATGCCATGACAGTGACCACAGGCTCTGGGGAGGCTCAAGGGCCAGACGGACAGACTGGTCTGTGCCCAGGTCTCACTGTCCTGATGCAGTGATGTCCAAGGAGCCCTGGCCTCCCTGGAATGTCCATCTCCACGGGGACGAGGTCTCCCTGTCCTTGCTGCCCACAGCAGCATCAGATCACAGAGACCAGCCACAGGGAGGGCCACCCTCGCTCCACAGGCCAGGCTGGTCCACTGCGCACAGAGGCCAAGGACACACAGAACGTGTCCCCGGGGCCAGGAGCCAACACCAGATGCCCTGGCAGGGGCCCACGAGGGGC
>NW_025999968.1:62619356-62634601 GCF_001458135.2 Marmota marmota marmota
TGCTGCTACAGACCCTCCTCCTGCGTGTCCCTGCTCTGCCGCCCCGTGTGCAGGCCCGCCTGCTGCGTGCCCGTCTCCTCCTGCTGTGCCTCCTCCTGCCAGCCCAGCTGCTGCCGCCCGGCCTCCTGCGTGTCCCTGCTCTGCCGCCCCACCTGCTCCCGCCCGGCCTGCCGTGGTGTCTCCTTGGGCCAGAGGTCCTGCTGCTGACCAGCTCAACATCCTGCTTCTGCAAGTCCCCCTTGTTCTCCTAAGCAGGATTCTTCTCTCAGGAATCTCTGATACTGGGAGCCACCACAAACTCCCCTCTCCTGCTTGGTGGTCATGCGGCTGCTGCCTGAAGGAGTTACTCCCTCCCTCCCTGGGGAGAGAGCACCCTCAAGTCCCTCTACCCGTAGATGGCACCCCGGAGCCTCTTGTCAGCATTGCTCTCTTGCGTCCACGGTGACCAAGGTCAAAGCCTGAATCAATAAAGCCTTTCTCTAGGAAACATGGCCTCTGTGCATTTCTGTCTCTCCTGAGCCCGGTGCCTGCTCCACGTCTGGGCTGTGGGTCCACTGTCCTCTACGAGCTGCGCAGCTCTCAAACTCAGATTCACAGCACTTTAGAGACAAAGATCTGGAAGCAGAAGTACCGTGCCCACTTCCTTCCTCTGCCCCGGCGGCCACTAACAGGGTCACAGATGAGCTGCGAGAAGCAGGATGTCGGCAGGCTGGGGACCTGAGAGCGCTGGGCAGTGCCCCGGGCCTCCAGAGGTGACCAGGACAGCAGCCAGGGAGGGAGGCACCTGCCTAGGGAGTGCCTACAGACTGCCCCCCACAGAAGTGTGAAGAATTCCTGCTCAGAAACTTCCAGAGGGCCCAGGGGCCACCTGGACTCCATTCATCCACGTGAGGTCCAGGCCTGGCTGAGGAGGCACAAACCCTCAGGAAGGCAACAGGTGGGGGTAGGAGGGATTGGGGCGAGGCCGTGGTCTCAGTGGACCTGTAGCCTGGAGAGCCAGGGGGGCAACAGTCAGACTAGCCAGGTCAGCAGGGGGACCCCATTTGGCCCCTGTGACACAGATGGGAGGAGTCCTGGGAACCAGGGAAGAGTGGAGTCGGGTGGATGGGACCAGGAACAGAGGCCCCCGGGACAGGGTTCTGCAAGGTGCTCCCCAGCTGAGCTCACCCCCAGGAAGAGGGGCAGCAAACCCTAAGAGGTCCCCCGCAAAGTGGCTGAATTGGAGGTGCCTGGCTGCTCTCCAGGGTCCATTGCTGTGTGAACTCACACTGGGTCTGCACACCTAAATCAATGTATTTTTCTCATCGATCTTATTTAATCTAACTATAGAGGTTTTACACTCTGTTCAGAGGCCAAGTTTTCAAGGGTTAGCTCTCAAATACATTGGAAAATCTCCTTTTACAAAATCCTAAAAAGGACATAGTCGTGGTGATGTTGGGAATAAATCTGATAGCCATTGAGGGCAATGGCCAGCCAAACCTCTGATTTCAGCGCCCACCATGATCGTCAGACCTACACCTGACGTTTCCAGGTGTACAGCCTCTGTGTTTCAGTCACCAAGCAAAAGTCTGGGGGACTCTACTTCAGTCTAACAGGTGAGATCCATAGAGGCTTCATAACCATCTGTAGTGTCGCCTCCCACCTGGGGAGGTCACCTGCAAACAGCCACAGAGCCTCGTTCCTGTCTGTGCATGTGGACCCCGGGGGTGGCGCTGAGTCTGCATGTGTGCTGCACCCACAGGTCAGGTGCATGGCGTCAAAATTGCAGGTAGATAAAGGAGCTCTCATAAATCAAAGTTTAAATGAAAAATGGATCCAAATACCTTTAGTTCATGTGACTTTAAAAAAAAAGTTCAAGTTAGGTTATCAGATGAGAGTAAAGTTGTCTTTAAAATTACTAACTCACAAGGTTTTCTAGGGGTCAGACAATTAACAGAGTGTTGCTTTCTATAAAACGTCTAGAAGGTAATACCCAGAGCTTCTAGGATTTTTCTTCAACAGGAACGAGATGCTAGTACTGTTGATTACACTTGTCTGAGATCCTGGTTTGTCTGGTTGGGGTTTTTTATATTTATTTTTTTAGTTGTAGTTGGACGCAATACCTTTATTTTATTTATTTATTTTTATGTGAAGCTGAGGATCGTACCCTGGGCCTCACACATGCCAGGCAAGTGCTCTACCACTGAGCCACAGCCCAGCCCAACATCCTGGTTTTTACAGTTAAAAAATGATTAAATTAGATTTGCTATGAATGGTATCAATCTTCATAAACGTCTGTTTAAAAAATCTGATTAACTTACAAAGTACTAAAGCATCAACTGCTAAATATAAAATCAAACTTTTGACTTCTTAAATTCCATAAGGTAATATATTTAAACATTAAATGTGTTTTCATAAATTGGCAAATGGAAAAAAATTGAGATTGCTTTGTTTCTGTGTCTTCACTAAAAACAAGGTTACTAAGAGTTATAATTCTATCAGATGTAATTATATTTTTTTTTAAAGTCTGGTTCTTCATAGTCTTGGTCATAGTCACCCGAACAGATTTTAAATGTTGTAGTCAATCAATCACAGTTCCATAGCTGTGTTAACAAGCAAACCTCAGAATTTTTTTTTAAAGATAGATAGAGAGAGAGAATTTTAATATTTATTTTTTAGTTTTCGCAGACACAACATCTTTGTTTGTATGTGGTGCTGAGGATCGAACCCGGGCCGCACACATGCCAGGCGAGCGCGCTACTGCTTGAGCCACATCCCCAGCCCCAGATGTAATTCTATATACAAAGAATACAAGAAATTTCAGTTGAGTTTCAATTAAAGTACTACTAAAACAAAGTATTTTATCTTATGAAAGTGGAGTAATTTGTCTAAATTCAACATTTCATAAGGATTTTTTCAGAATATAAATTTGAATAGGAGTGAAAGGCTAGGAAAGAGATATAAGAAGGTTCTAGGTATGAAAATATATTTAAATATGGAAAGTAAAAGAAAAAAGTTTTCTGGATTAAAAAGAAAAAGTCTTTTGTGTAGTAAGGTAAAAATTGTAGAATTAGTAACTTAAAGAAGGTTTGTAGTAGGGAAATCTCAAAAGCCTTTATGTGTAACTCTCTTGGCTACATGTAATAAGCACAATCAGTTAAAGTCACTTACGGCCTTTTCCTAAGGTCAAATATAAACATACTGATATAAACCAAAGTTTAATCCTCTATAGGTTGAAGTAACAAGAATTTCTTAAAACATGAACCTGCTCTTATCTATAAAGATAATTTCTTATGTCTGTTATGTTTTATTATTTAGAGGAACTAGTCTGAAAGGAATTAGGGTTTGTACAACTCTGGTTAAATAACAAATTTTATTATTTTGTTATTTTAAAGTATTACACTACATTCCAGATTCCAATGTTTTCTTTAAAGGCTAAACTTGATTAACATAAAAACATCAGTATCATTGTGGTGCTGTTACTGGCTTCTTTGTACACTGGATATATTCATATCTTCCAAGTATAGAAGTCTTTAAAATATAAGGTTTAGAAGAACATCTTACCAACCTGGTGTTCTTCAAACTAAAATTTAAAGTCAAAATTGGGGATCATAAAAATTATGTTTCTTGGTTCATACCTATTATAAAAAAACTCAATATGTTTTTACTCTTGTTAATTTCATTTTATATTTTTCTTGTAAACTTTATAACTATTGTCAGATCATGCCTTACAAAAGTACAACTTTCAGTAGAAGAGCCTGAGTTAATTAGAGATAACAGGCATTAGCTACAGGACAGATAGGATGTAAGGCTAACTTCCAGTACTAATGCTGACCCCAATTAAATAGAAGGGGTAAATGACTTAAAATCACAGACATTAAAGTTAAAACCCAGTGCTTTTACTTTGAGACTGATGAAACTGCTTGCTGGATGTTTAAGACCAAAATTTGGAGACTAAATTTAAGGAAGTTAAAGGTCCAAGAAAGAAAATAGCCAATACTTGGCTCTTGCCCCCTGAGGTCAGCTCAGACCCAGGAACAAGGGGACTTCTCCAAGGGCTTTGTGACTCTGGGCCACATGACTTCCCAAACAGGGGGATCAATGAGACCCTGGAGGACAGAAAGCTGACCAGTGCCCATGCTGCAAAAGAAGGAGCATTGGGGAAGGAGATGTCCCTGCTACTTCCAAGAAAATCCACGTGGTCAACGAGACCCAGACCCATCCTGGAAGCTGGCATTAAAGGAACAAAGAGGCTTCTCTCAAGTTCCCAAGAGTGACCCCTGAGGAAACTCAGCTGAGTCTTAATAATAGATAGGAACAATGTCAATTTGAGCAACTTGATCTTAAACACCTAGCAAAGCAGTTATAACCAAAACAGAGCCATGCCTGAGCATTTAAAAGAAAACACAACAGTTCTTTTAATGTAACTTAAGATGTACACTTGTGTCAGCCACAGCAAGAGTAAGTAAGATGGAGGCTACAAAAGAGGGAGTCTTAGGACTGCCCCTACTGGCAATGTAAAAGATTTACATTCCCAAATAGAGGCCATGTCCTCACTGGCCCTATTATGGGACCAACTTCTTAGCTCCTGGTGAAAGATTAGTGGTTTCCATCGTCTTCCTGATATTCACTGACATATTCCAGATGCTGCAACATTTATTTTGTATTAATCTTGTTCCAGTACTCATGTATTTTTGTTTCTTTTCTCTCATAGAAGCACCCACACCCAGATCACTTTACAACCTATTCTTTCCAAACCACAGACCCCTCAACTAACCCAAAACATTCCTAAAGGGAAACCCAAACTGCTTGGCCACATTGCTCCCTCTCAGTCTAAAGCAGCCAGAGCGGTCATCGCCCATTTCCCCTACGAGCAGCAAAGATTCCCTTAATTAGAGGGGGGAATGAGACAGGGCAAAGGACAAGTAGCTGGTTATCAAAAGAAAAGGAAATGGGCAATAGCACTCCCCATCACCAATGCTGTGGCTCAAAATACTTCAAGAGCCCTCTGAGATCAGGGGGCTATTAATAATAAACTTGAAGCTAAGCTGAATGCCTTAGAGGCATTGTAGTGGGCCTAGGTGATCAGATGCAAAGTTTTAAGGTCAGGCAACACTTACTATGCCATGTCACTCTCTGTTTGTTTGTGTAACACCTGTTCCACACAATAGCTGCCAATGGGATTGGGGGAAGAGGCATCTATTAGGAATTTGGAATTATAACAATGTGAGTTGAGATTTCTGCAACTGCACCATCCCATCCAAGCCAAGCAGGAAATCCAGACCCATGTTATTTCCTTCCAGTTTTGCAGAAAAGCTCTGGGATGCCTAAATGGTTTTAGTCCTTGGAAAATGTTTAAAAATACTGTATGGTATCTCTTAAGACTTATTTCCTTGCTCTCAATTCCATGCTTTTTTTCTCACAGTGAACTGCCAGCTTGTCCAATTCCAGTTCCAACACCTCCAAGTAGACATACATCGTTACAATAATAATTAAAAGTGGGGTGATGTGGGGAGTGGATGAGCTGCAATCATCAGCTGATCTGTGGTGTTCGCAAAGCCACACCTGGGAAACCCTCCTTGCCAAAGGCAGGATGTGTGAAAAGCCTCCACCCTTGGCTCTGAAGCCAACAGTTATCAGATGTTCCAGTTCAATGGGTTTCTGGGTACAGCAGGACGGCCACAGACGTCCCCAAACCACAACTTCTTAGTGCACAAACATGTCTCTGGATAACTCACAGGCTCTGAACCATTAGCAGATCATCTGTAGTTTTACCTCCTGATAATGTGACCCCATATAATAAACTTGTGAAGCTAGTTCTGGGTCCCTGTTCCTCTGTCAGAGTGCAGTGTCCCTCCTGTCCCCAGCTTCACTTAAAAACGTCTCATGTTTTTCTTCATCAGCGTCTTTCCTCACTTCCTGTCACCCTCCCTGAGACCCTCTGTTGCTGCTGCACAGGTCACAACAGACTCCAGTGACACGAAACTTGCAGGGAGTTGGAGACACAGTCCAGCTGATGGACAGAGTGCCACCGCTGTGGCCTCCCATCCCAGGGGCACCTGATGGGACACCAGTGACAGCTATGGGTGGGTGCAGCCCCTCAACAATGGCACGTGTCCAGCAGCCCTGTGCTGACCAGCAGCTGACCATGCTTGCATGTCCTCAGGGCCACACCAGCCCACTTGGAAGAGGAGGTGAGGGTTGGAGAGGAGGGCAGGCTTCCTTGCACTCAACCACACAAGGCAGTGTGTTCAGAGGTCACAGTTCTCAGTGCCGGGACCCCCAGACCCAGTGAGGGAGATGCATGTCCCCACCACCCTCATCACAGAACAGGGACAGTCTCCACCTTCAAAGGCTTCCTCCAAACAGGAGGCAATGACAGAGCCACACTTTGCTGCCTGGGGGCCAGAGTCAAGGGCCCTGGGTTGTCTGGGGGACAGCCAGGATGTGATGGGAGGTCTCCCCACTGGGGCACACCTGGCAGAAGCTGTCACACATCCCCCACCTGGAGGCTGCCCAGGTACACACAGGTGAGCTGTTCTGGTCAGTAAGAATTCACATGAGCAAGGTGCCCTAGGGATCCCTCCTGCACATCACACCCTCGTCACACAGGGCATCACAACAGTAGGACTGGCCAGTGGGAGTCTGCAGAGGGACGCGCTGGCTGCCACCCTCCTGAGGACTCCTTGGTTCCCAAGCAGCTCCCTGGGAGACCCGGGTGAGCCATGGCCTCCTTCCCAGGCACAAACATGCCCCCTCCAGGCAGAGGCTGGGCACACACACAGGGCGGCACAGCAGAGTCACACAGGGGCTGGCCAGCAGGAGGAGGGGACCCAGCACAGGGAGGCAGGACAGGCTGGGGGCAGCCCAAGGAGCAGCTGGTGTGGCTGAACGAGGCCAATGCCCTGTCCCTGGTGAGGCTTCCTGCTCTGCCCACTCTGCTGACCTCCCTCTGCTCCCTCAGCCCAGGAAGCCCTTTCTCAGCTGCAGGCGCCCGAGACGAGCTGGCTGTGTGCTTTCTGAACTCGGAGGCCAGTTAGGTGGAGGCCAGGGGATGCCACCTCGTGGGTTCCCAAGGTCCCCCATTGCAGATGCCTTATCTGGTGTCCCCACAGCACAGCACGCTCCTCATCCCAGGGCCCCACTAAGATCTGAAGCCCCCTCACCCACGTGGTGCTCCCCACCAGAGCCGGGCTTCGTGGAGTGAGGACAGGCTGGAAGGAGCCCCGCTGTGACCACACCCCATGGAGCAGTCTCATGGCCATGACCCGTCGGGGGGCAGCCCGTGTGCACAGACAGGCAGGTGGGAGTCCAGCAGGCTGCACTGCGTGTGATCCACGCCACCGCGGGCACAGGAGCAGCAGGTGGACGCTGCTCCAGATCCACCATCTCTCCAGGGTGCAGATTAAAGTGGGCTTTAGGGGCTCACAGAGTGACAGTCCCAAAGTCCCAAATCAGCAGGGACAGACAGGGATGATGGTGGAAAGGTGAAAACGTCAGCCTAATTGGGCCTGGGGTCCGTGTCTTGGGTGTGTGACCACATGGGCCTCAAAATGTCACTGCTGGACCAGTGGCCTCCCACAGCCCGGAGGGGAGCCCAGGAGGAGCGGGCCTGGAGGGGCTGTGCCAGACCCCCTCACAGCCCATGGTGCCCTCATCCTCGCCCTTCAGTGGAGGCCGGGGCAGAGCCAAGAGCTGGCATGGCTCTGGGCACTGTCCCTGTGGCCACGGCAGCCACGGTGGTGGGCTCCCTGCCTCACGGCCCCAGGACTCCTCCTCCACGTGCTCCGGCCACAGCTGTGTCCTGTGCTGTTCTCCTGCTGGGCTGCACCAGGGAGCCTTCTGTCCTTGTGGGCAGCTGGTAGTGGACAAGGGGGACTTTGTCCAAGAAGACCTGGGACCAGCCAGACCCCACAGTAATGAAAACCCGCGGGGCTGGAGACCACCCTGTCTCTGGGAGGCCAAAGCTGTAGCCAGGACTCAAAGCTGGCGCACCAGAGCCAGTCTGTGTCCACGGGGAGGGAATGACCCTGGAGGCCGGAGGAGAAGCCACAGTGGCCACGGGTCCTGCCCTTCCACAGGCTCTTCTGCTGCTGTCCACAGCACCACCACGGGAACCCAGTGTGACCACGGAGACCGACTCGTACTGAGCGTGAGAAGGCCCCTCAGTGGGCCACCTGTCGAGGACGGGAACCGTGTCTGTGCCACCTGAGCCACCGCCTTGCAACCTCCTCCCTCCTGCGGCTCCTGCGTCCACCTCTCGTTGGCCTGGAGCACGTCCCCCTGCAGCTCTGTGTAGAGGGTCACCTGCTTCTGCTGTTTGGAGGCGTGCTCCTGGCTCCCGGGTGCTGGGTTTCAGAGTCCCACGGCCCTTCCCGTCCCCTGAGTTGATGATGCCGGCCTGCGCCCTCCTCTCTGCAGGGGCCATGGACTTCACCTTCTCTGAATCCGCGCTCCAGTGCGCGCTTCGCTGGGGCTTTCTCTGCCTGCTGGGGTCCCTTGAGACTCTGGAGCCATAACTGGCTTTGTCCACTGTGGGAATCTTGTGTCATCTCCACACCTGTTTATGGCTGGTCGGTCCCCCCCTTCCCCTCTGCCTGTGTGGGACGGTGTGAGGCATCGCCAGGTGCTTCTCACTTCTCCTACCTCTTCCTCCCTCTTCTCAGGGTTGATGACCTGCCGAGGGACCTCGCCTTGCTGACTCTGTCCCACCAGGCGTCTCCCGGCTCCCACCCCAGTCCCCAGTGTGGGGCTATCAGGCCTGGTCCTTGGTCTACACAGGCTGAACCCTCCACCTGCCCCACACTCGGCACCCGGGGAGCCCCACCTCCCTGCAGCTTGGCCCCAAGGCCACCTCTAACTGCTCTTTAGAAACAACCTCCCTGAGCCCCAGAGCTCCAGGAAGGGGTCATTAGTCACGGGGCCCAGCAGAGCAGCCACAGCTACAGCAGCCATGTGAGCATGGCCCAGGCAGAGGAAGCAAGCCAGGAAGACCCGGCCGAGCTTCCGTGTTGCCCGGACGCCCGGCCGGCATATAAGGGCTGCCAGGGGAGGAGGCGCCAGACCTCACCACCTCCTCCCCAGCGCCAGCCAGCCTCAGCCACCATGTGCCACACCAGCTGCTCCTCAGGCTGCCAGCCGGCCTGCTGCCTGCCCAGCCCCTGCCAGGCGACCTGCTGCGTGCCCGTGAGCTGCAGGCCCACTGTGTGTGTGCCCGTGAGGTGCCAGGTGGCCTGCTGTGCGCCCGTGAGCTGCAGGCCCATCGTGTGTGTGGCCCCCTCCTGCCAGTCCTCCGGGTGCCTTCCCGTGAGCTGCCGTCCTTCCGTGTGTGTGGCCCCCTGCTGCCAGTCCTCGGGGTGCTGCCAGCCCCCCTGCCCCACCCTCCTCTGCAGACCCGTCTCCTGTAGCACCCCCGCCTGCTGCTGACCACACGCCACAGACCAGCGGCTCCCAGGGCAGGCGGCCACCCCTGCACCCTGCCAGCACTGGGGACGGTGGAAAGCACGGCAGTGGCCCCTCTGCACTGGGGGAGAGGGCGGGAGGACGCTGCTGATGCCCCTGCCCTGCCTGTCCCCCGGGCAGTCCTGCTCCCAGGGGCCTTCTCTAAGCCCACGTGAGCTAATAAACCAGCCTCCCGTTCACGGCTGTAGCTCTGTCCTTCCTCTGAGCTGGCCTGGCCATCTATCCTGGTGACCTCTCTTCACATGGTTGATGGGGAGCCCTGGGTGGGGAAACGGCCTGAGGCCCAGTGTCCAGGTGGCGCGGGTTGGGGACGAGCCTCTGGCCTGCGGCCTGCTTCCCAGCAGAGTTCCTTCCCGCTGCTGGGCGCGGCCTGGAGGCCTGAGGCCTGGTGCCTCCCCTCAGGGACGTCCTGGTTCCCCAGGTCGGCCCCATGTGTCTGTGCCTCACGTTCTCAGGGCTGGACCAGCTGTGATTGTCCCCCCACCGCTGTCCACATCCGGTTTGGGTTGATTAAGGAACACTGTCACAGCATAAGCAGGAGTGCGCCAGGTCCCAGCACAGAAACCAGACGCACCAACAGCTCACCAGCAACGTCTCGGGGCACCAGGCGGCAGTTCTTACTCGTTATTCTGTCCCCCAAAACTACAGCTGGGGGCTGGGGAGGTGGCTCAAGTGGTGGCGTGCTCGCCTGGCATGCGTGGGGCGCTGGGTTCGATCCTCAGCACCACGTAAAAATAAGATAAAGATGTCATGTCTACCTAAAACTGAAAATAAATTAAAAGAAGAACTACAGTGGACTCACGCTTCTCTGTTGGCCTGGAGTGTGAGCTTTTGAGTCGAGGGCCTTTGAGGACGTGGGTCTCTGGAGTAAGCTCTTCTCCGCAGGGTGCTGGAGAGAGTCCTCTGCTTTGTGGGTGAGCTTCCTCCCTCTTGCCCCGTGGTTCTCAGGTGACCATTAGGTTACATTTCCCGGGAGACGGGCAGCTTCCTCAGGAGCTGGTTCCAAGTTCTGGTGCTCCAGGGGTCAGCCTGGGACCTGACTTCCTGGGCTCCACGCTGGCCGCCCCGGGCTCCACCTTTTCATTTATGCCCTAGAGGCCTGTGGTGAGGTTGGAGTTTCGTCATTGCCCGGTGGCCTGGGTCCTGTCGGGTTGTCTACATGGGGGCTTTGGATGAACCTGAGTCAGAGGCGACGGTCAGCCTGAGGGCACACGCGGCTGCATTGCCCGCGCACAGAACCACTCTGTGTGAGCACGCGTGACACGCAGTGTCATGCACCACCCTGGCACACGCCTGCTTCCCACTGTCCTGCACCCCAGCGTCCACAGCCCAGGGCTGTGGTGCAGTGGGCTAGGTTGCCAGGTGACCACAGCGGCTGCTCAGAGGGAATGCTCACCGTCCCTCCAGGGGCGTGGCTGGACCAGGAGCACTGATGTTTCTCACCAGAAGACCTCCCCCAGCGCTTGGTCTGGTGGTGGCCGGCTGGACGAGGACTAGCCCGGCCAGTGCTCTCACACTGGGCACCGGGGAGGGGTCCTNACGGGAGGCCTGCCCCCAACGTCAGAGGACAGACTCGACCGAGACCGAGGCTGGCGAGCCCGCTTCCCAGCTAGACCCCGGGGGCTCCTGCAGCGTGGGTGGGCTGGCCGGGAGCCCGTGGCCTTGAGCTGGACGACACTCTGTCACCCTGTCCCCTCAAGCTGCCTAGCTGGCACTGTGGGCTTCTCCATGTGCATGCCACGTCTTAATAAAGTCCTGAACACTTCTGCGGGCGTCTCTCTCACTTGGACTGCACACCTGCCTGCGCTGCTGTGGCTTGTAGCGTCACATAAAATGCAGATGACAGGACTCGGGGAATATCATGGTTTGGATGTGGGGTCCCCCAGAAGCTCAGGTGTGAGATAATGCGAGAAGTTCGGAGGGCAAAGGACTGGGTTAGGAGCGCCTTAACCCAGCCCGGGAATTCGTCCCCCGGTAGGGGCTACTGAGTGGCGGCTGGAGGCAGGTGTGGCTTAGGGGTCTCCATTTGTATTTCTGCTTCCTGGTCACCAGGTGAGCTCCTTCCCTCTGCCACACTCTGCCACCACGATGCTCACATCGCCTTGAGCCCGGGTATGGACCTGGCCTTCCTCGGGATGAGACCTCGGAATCTGAAGCCTCCAAGGGGACTTTCCTGCTCTGCAGTTGCTCTGTCGGGCCTTGGCACAGCTGAGAGGCAGTGGCCCGGACCCTGGGTCACTGGGACGCGAGTGTGTCGGCAGGAGCGTGGAGTCCTTCTGCTGTCAGGGTCAATGGCTCCACGGTCCCCAGGGAGATAGGGAGCACTGTCAGGGAGGGAGCTTTAGCCCAGGTGCGGGTCACGGCTTTCTGGGGCAGGTGCCCGCCATCTCTCACTGTGGGGTGTGCTCGGACGGGGCTGTTTGCCTGGGTAGAGCTCAGGCCTTCCCGGCTGTCCTGAGCTGTCTGTCTGTCTGTCCTGCTGCAGCTGAAGTCCAGTGGTCAACGTGATTTCTGTTTCTCCTCTCTGTCCATCAGTTGGAACTGTTGGTGTGGAGCTGGCTGTGAGGTGCTGACGTGTTCAGGGTGCAGTTCTTGAGTGGACCCCTGTACGGTCTTGCATTCTCCCCTCTAGCCCTGCAATACCTCCTCCGTGTTCTGTGGGCGCACTTTCCACCTGAGTCCTCTCCGTCTGTCTGAGTCCATTTGAGCTGGGTTTCTGGGAGGTAGACAGCATACTGTTGGACTCTGGTTTTTATCCCATATGAGAATCTGTCTCTTGATTTCGGTGTCAGACCTTTTGCTTTGGAGGTGCTTGTTGGTGGGTTTACATGAACAGGCCACCTGGGTACTTTAGGGGTGAACACACTCCACCCGCCTCCTTTCTCTCTTTCCCTCCGTGCCTCTTTGGGGCTCTGTCTCTCCAGCACCCCGTTCCGTCTCTGTGGGGCTGGTTGGCCAGAGGCCTTCGCAGGCTCCTTTGGCCTCGAGTCTACGACACACCTCAACAGCACTGAGCTTGGGGGCCTGACGAGGTCACCTCCTCTTGCCTCCTGCTGTCGGAGGGTGACCATTGTGGTTTAAACCATGATAATCCCGCCACACATCACTGTTTTTGCTCTGGGGGGCGGGCTATCTTGTCGTCCTTGTACATCCACTTTCTCTTTTTTAATATCGGCTTCTTAGTTGTAGGTGACACGATGTCTTTATTTTTCTGTGGTGCTGAGGATGGAACCCAGGGCCTCACGCGTGCCAGGCGAGTGCTCCATCTTCCCTTTAAAGCGCTCTCTGGAGCCGTCTTTTCCTCCGCTGTCCGGCCCTTGGCCTGGAGGGGCTCTCGGACACCCTGCACCGACTCCTGTGAGCGGGCTCTCGGGGTTTCCATGAAAGGTCCTCATTCCACTTTCACTTTGGAAACACGGTTTGCTTCCTGCCCAGGGTGTTAGGTTCATTGTCTCTTCTCAGCAGAAACCTACAACGGGACGCAGAGACCACAAACGGCAGCAAGCTCCTTCCGACTCGCAGCCATAGCCGTCTCCTAGAAGGGCCTGGAGCAGGAGTCGTGGGGTTGGCCTGGGAGTTTTGGTCCCTGGACTTTCCTCCCCGCCTTCTCTCCTCCCTGTCCACGCACCCCTCATTCTTACTGAGGGTGCTCCCCGTGTCCCCGTTAGTCTCTCTGTTGGAAGGCGGCGTAGGGCATGGGCGCGCGGTGCCTGCTGATTGGGCCCCCTGTGTCCTCGAAGACCCCCCCCTCCCTGGTCCGGCCCTGCCCGACCCCTCCCTCGCCCCTGGCCAGGCTGCCTGCCCTCTGCGTCTCCCCACCCTCAGCTCCACAGGTCAGCAGTTAAAGATGCCCTTGGATCGTTGCAGTTCTCAGAAGCCGCTGTGACTGCCTCTGTCTCCTCTTTGGATTTAGCAGTTGGGGCTGGAGAGCGTCTGCTCCTCCTCTGGGAGGGCATCACCGGGGCTCTCTGGGCTTTGGGACGTGGGGTTTTGTGTTCCATTGTTTCTAGAATGTTCCCAGCTGTCAGCTCCTCACATGCTGCTTCTGCCCAAGTCTGTCCTCTTTCTGGGGCCATGGTACACAGGGCAGTGTGGCTCACCGTTGTCCTGAGGTCTTGACATCTTGTCCTTGTTTCCCCCTCCTCCGTCTTCTCTGTGTTTTAGTCTTCAATCCAACGAAGCCGCACTTGGCTGCATCGAGTGTGAGGGCCGTTGAAGGGATTCTCCGTGTGCTGTGTCCATTTGACTCTAATCCCCCTCGCTGCTGGACCTTCGTCGGTTCATACGAGATGACCCCTTAGTGCTCTAGTCGCAGTGTCCGGTGCCTGTGGGTGGCCGCCGTCTGGCTGTTTATGATCCGCGTCTGCTGGTTGCTCTGTCTTAGACCTCGGAGGGTCTTCCCCTTGCTGACTTGTGTCTTATGATTTGTGGGTATCAGACCCCAGCATTGTTACTGGGGTGCGCGTGTCCCTGGGCCGTTGTGTTCTCACAAGATTTCAGGCAAGACGTGAGACGTGCGGAAAGAAGAGCCAAGGTTCATTAGAGGAGAGAGGAAGCCAGCACCCTCAGGGAGGGTGTGGCTGGTCTCAGAAGGAGAGCGACAGCCCCCGTCCTGTGTCCCAGCTTTTATTGGGAATTTCCCAAAGGGTCTCGCGTGAGCACCACATCAAAGTTCTTGCTGGCGGTTGTATCGCAGCGCGTTGCAAACTCCCTAGTATGTCATGTTCATTCGTAGGTATCCGACCCGGACTGTGGGGGTGACAGGTCACAGTCCCAGTGAGATCCTGGGAAGGACCGAAAGGCAACTTTTGGGGTGGTCCTGGCTTTGCTGCAGGTTTTATCTGGAGCTTGTTTTTACAGATTTTGTGCCAGCATCTGGCCAGGACGATCTGTCTCTCTGAGGAGGTGCCACCCCACTTGCCTAACTGCTGGGTTGCCCGATGCCCACTGCCTTGGGTCTGGGCTGGCCCAGGGCAACTTTGAATGAATGATTTTACAAAACACAACTGGGGACGGCAGGGTTGCCCCGCACATGACAGTAGCCCGATCCCCAGTGAGAAGCCTTCTCAGACTTCCTGCCCCTCCTCCAGAGAGCCGCCCTGCCCTGCTTTGGTTTCGTGGGCAGAGGAGGTGGCTTGCCCTCTGTTGGAGGGTCCTTTAGGCCTGTTTCCCACCCACCCCTCAGGGGACAGGGTGTTTTCCACCGTCCCCCACCCTCAGTGAGCCCCAGGAAGGGGGTGGGACACAGATTCAGGTCTCTCCCCCACCAGGGACCCTCCTCATCAGCTCAGCCAATGGGACGAAGGCTCTTTGGGGAGTGGCCACTGCCCTTCCCTTGCTCTGCACCTTTGAGGAAAGAACTTTGGAAATATACGGAGACAGGGAGCAGACGGGAGGCAGGTTTATTAGCTCACGTGGGCTTAGAGAAGGCCCCTGGGAGCAGGACTGCCCGGGGGACAGGCAGGGCAGGGGCATCAGCAGCGTCCTCCCGCCCTCTCCCCCAGTGCAGAGGGGCCACTGCCGTGCTTTCCACCGTCCCCAGTGCTGGCAGGGTGCAGGGGTGGCCGCCTGCCCTGGGAGCCGCTGGTCTGTGGCGTGTGGTCAGCAGCAGGCGGGGGTGCTACAGGAGACGGGTCTGCAGAGGAGGGTGGGGCAGGGGGGCTGGCAGCACCCCGAGGACTGGCAGCAGGGGGCCACACACACGGAAGGACGGCAGCTCACGGGAAGGCACCCGGAGGACTGGCAGGAGGGGGCCACACACACGATGGGCCTGCAGCTCACGGGCGCACAGCAGGCCTCCTGGC
>NW_025999968.1:62637546-62646726 GCF_001458135.2 Marmota marmota marmota
ACTCCTCCCGCAGCACCGGGAGCCCAGCACGAAGACCCTGCCCCATGGTGGAAGGCTTTCCAGGACAGCCGCCATGGACGGGGGTCGCCTCAGCGGCTCTGAAGCCTCAGCCCTGGCCGACCCCGACCCCCGTCAGCGGGGAGCAGGGGCTCGGCTCCGTGCCTGTCAGCCCCTCTCCACTGGGTCCATACCGAAGCCGAGTGAGGGTCTCCCAGCGCCTCCTCAGCATCTACTGCCTGGACCAGGACCCCCTGGGACAGACAGGAGCTACTCTGGAAGGCCACTGGGCACCTAGATGGCCGGCGGCCAGCAGAGCGCTCCACTAACTGTGCCCCAGAGACCAGGCGGGAGACAGCCACCACGGTGAGCAGCCACAGCAGCGCAGGCCGTGCTCCCAAGGCTGCGGCCACTGTCCCAGCTGCCGTGCCATCAGCAAAAAACGAGCAAAACATGAAAGCCCTGGCCCTCTGCACGGGGCGGGCAGCAGGGGGACAGCAGAAGCCCAGGACCTGAGCAGGGGGGGCCCAGCAATGGAGCAGGCGCACAGGAGCCCAGGAGACGCCTGGAACCTGTGGAGGGGGTGGGCTGCAACTGCTGGGGAAGGCCACCAGGAGGAGGTGCAGCAGGGTGGACAGTGGACGCCCACAGCATCCAGTGCAGCCACACTCCTGGCCCAGGGCCTGGGGAGATCGACCGTAGCCGAGCGAAGCCCAAGCCCACCCACATCAGGACTTCCTTGGAAGCAGGTGGACGTGGAGACCCTGGGGTTAGAGAGCTGAGGACCCCTCCCACATGGCCCACCGCACGCCGTCTCCCGGGCCAGGACCAGCAGTCAGAACCCGGAGGCCGGAGTCGCAGCCTGGGACCCCCACGGTTTAGTCCCAATGGCCAGACGGGAAAGGCGACCAGGAACGTCGTCCCCAGAGCACTTAGACGGGCACCAGGGAGCAGCAGCTGCCGCAGGGGAGCGGCCAGCGGAGAGCTGCTGCCGCGTGAGCAGGGACTCGCAGGGAGAGTGAAGCTTATGAAACAGGAATCCCAGAAAAGTCAGCAGCCGACATGTAACTCCACACGGACGGGCCTCACGGAGCCACATCGTGGAGGGACCCTGAGCTCGAAGATGGCAGCAGCGGTCACCCAGTCAGAACAGGGGACAAGAATTCAGATGGGCAAACAGACTGTGGGTCACTGTCCGTCACAGGCGAGGATGACATGTCTGTGACATGGAGGATCTGAGCGGGGCCCTGGGGCGAGGAGCGTGCGGTGCTGTGGGGACACCAGACAGGGCATCTGCAGTGGGGGACCTTGGGAACCCACGAGGTGGCATCCCCTGGCCTCCACAGTCGGCCTCCAGCTGACTGGCCTCCGAGTTCAGAAAGCACACAGCCAGCTCGTCTCGGGCGCCTGCAGCTGAGAAAGGGCTTCCTGGGCTGAGGGAGCAGAGGGAGGTCAGCAGAGTGGGCAGAGCAGGAAGCCATGCCAGAGACAGGGCGTCGGCCTCATTGGGCCACACCAGCTGCTCCTTGGGCTGCCCCCAGCCTGTCCTGCCTCCCTGTGCTGGGTCCCCTCCTCCTGCTGGCCAGCCCCTGTGTGACTCTCTGTGCTGCTCTGTGTGTGTGCCCAGCCCCTGCCAGGGGGCCTGCTGAGTGCCCTGAGCTGCCCACCCTCTGTGTGCTGCCAGCCCTCCTGCCCACCCTGGTCTGCAGGCCCCTCCCCTGCAGCACCCCCTCCCGCTGCTGATGAATTATGTGAGGACCACCTCTCCCCTGGTGACCACCGAAAACTTTCTCTTTGTCCAGACACCAGATTCCTCCACTTAGTCCCACGTCTGTGACGGACTCACGTCCCCTGTGGCAATGGTGTCCTGGTCCCGATCCCTGAATCTTAGTCACCCATAAGCAATGAGGCATCTGCTCCTCAGCTCAGGTTGGTCTTTCTTCCCCCGAGCGCTTCCTCGTGGTCCTGTGCTGTCCTGTCCTGTGCCGTCCTGTCCTGTGCTGTCCTGCCCTGTGCTGGCTGCAGGTCCTACCCCGCTGGTCTCTCCGACAGCCACTGCCAGGGCGAGGGGCCTGGGCTCAGGGCCCCTCTGGAGGGAGTGGGTGCATGTTGTTGAGTCCCAGGGCACCTCCGTCCCCTGGTTTCACCCTGGGGCCTCTGTCCAGGGCTCTTGTGGATCCTGGAAACCGAGGGAGGTGGAGGAGGAGGAGCCTGGGAGGCTCGGTGGCCACTGTCTGTTGTGGGAAGAGCTTTCACACCAAAAAGAGGCCCGTCGCCCATGGCCCCAGAGACTGGATCGCGGCCAGCAGGACAGGCAGGGGCCTCCTGCCCAGCGGAAGGGCGTGCCCTAAGTCGGCCACAGCCAGCACACAGCGGGCACCAGGTGTGGCTGCAGCCCTGGCCAGCAGGCTGTGAGGCCAGGAAACTGCCGGGTCGGGAGGGTCTGCAGAGAGGGTCGGGCCAGGCGTCCAGTCCGTCCACTGATCTCACACACAGAAATAGGAGGACTGGGCCCTGGTTCGCGCCCTGGCTGAAGGCCCAGGGAAGCTGCTGTGTTTGCACTGACCCTGAAATGCATCGAGGTGCACTGGCCGAGGTGGCTGCTGGGGTCATCTGGTGGAGAGCCCAGTGTGCAGTATGAAACCAGCGCTCCCCGGGCGGATACTCACCAGTTAAGTCTCCCAACTTTGCTGTGTTTAAAATATTTTATAACTAAACAAAAACCAAAATACAGGAAAATAAAAGTAGCTAAGTAGAAAAACAGTGAGATTTTTCACTGAAACTACAAAGCACAATGGAATGCTGCTCTTGACAAGTCACAACAGTGACCCGGACTGCGGCAGCCCACTGTTCAGAGGGAACTGGGCTGCGGTCAGGGGCTGGGGACACTCGGAGAACCAGGTGTCCAGCCTGCAGGCGGACAAGGTGAGTCCACCGAACACCCAAAAGCAGCATTGGCCATGAGAAGCCACCTCTGAGACAGTCCTACGTCCCCCGCAGCCCGGGGCCTGAGCCCACTGTCCCTGCTGCAGCCCCCAAGACCTGCTCCCAGGAGGGGAACGTGGCCAGGAAGAGGCCTGTGGCAGGAAGCAGTGGGGACCACAAGAGCTGGGTGCTGCCCCGGCCAGAGCTCCAGCCGCCCTGCCCCCTCAGCAGGCCCAGCAGCAGGAGCGTTCAGAATATCATACGCCATGACTAAGTGGGGTTTGTCCAAGGAGGCCGATGGTCAGCCCAAAAAGATCAACCAATGCAACACGCCAAGTTACCAGACTGAAGGGGAAAACAGGTGGCCCTCTCAGCCCACGTGGAAAGGCTTTGACGAAATCTAACACATGGCGGAAAAGAAAAAGAAAACACTAAGAAGATCAGGAAGACGAAGGAGCTTCCTGAATGTATGGAGGGCATTTAGGAAAACCTGCCGCTGCCTCACACCGACTGGGAAGAACTGGACCCCCCCAGACCAGGAGCACACAAGAGGTAGAACAAGCCCAGAAACAGAGGAAGAAATCCCTCTACTGCAGAGACACGGGCAGCACCGAGAAACTCCCAGAGACGCCCCAGAGAGCCACTGATCCTTTACTAAAGAATTGAGCAATGTCTCAGGACATAACATCAACGTGTTTCTGTACACGAGCACTGTACCACACAAAAAGGAAATTAAGCAAAAAAGGCTCCATTTGCAATGGCGCTGAAAAGGAGAGAGCACCTAGGGACAAACCTGACCAACAGACAAGATCTGCACGTTGATAGCTACAAAAGGATGCTAAAGAATTAAAGAACAGGCTGGGGTTGGGACTTGGTGGCAGAGCGCTGGCCTAACGTGTGTGAGGCCCTGGGTCGGGTCCTCAGCACCTCACAAAATTGATTAATTAATGGTATTGTATCTTCTAAAGAAATATCCATCTAAACAACCAAAACAGATATTTTTAAAAGAATTAAAGAAGACCTGATAAATGGAAAGACATCCCATGTTCCTGGATTAAAAGACCCTCTCAGCCCACGTAGAAAGCTTTGGTAAAATCTAACACATGACCCAATCTAACACTGGACTAAAGCAGGCAGAGCACCAGTGGACGTCTCACCCACAGACACACCAATGTCCACAAGCACACAAGGCACACTCCTTGCTGGTGGTCACTGGGGAAAGCAAACCAAAACCTCTGTGAGATGCTGCCACACCCCAGCTACAGCTGCCTTTTTAAGAAAACCAGCCAGGCACAGTGGGTGCCTGTGTACAACTGCAATCCTAGCAGCTCAGGAGGCTGAGGCAGGAGGACGGAAAGTTCAAGGCCAGCAATGCACTGGGGCCCTAAGTAACTTAGTGAGAGCCCTGTCTCAAAATAAAAAGAAAGAAAGGGCTGGGGATGTGGCTCACAGGTTAAGCACCCCAAAAAAGTGTAACCGCAGCATTGCCAAACAAGCCAGCAGTTGTGCCCCCAGGAAGTGAGGGGTACCTTAAAGAAACTCTCTACAGAGTCTCAATCAGATAATTGGATGCCAGTGTCTTTTGCAGCACCATTCACAATCGCCAAAGGGTAGAAATGACTGACTGCATCGGCAGATGAATGGGTTGACACCGCGAGGTACAGCTACGTTGGAAGACTATTCAGCCATGAACATGAAAGAAGCCCTGGCACCTGCTGTGGCAGGCAGGGCCACCAAAGGACAAAGGTGGGAGTCCACCTGCATGAAAGAGCTGTGACGGCACCTTCAGAGGAGCAGGGTGCAGACTGGGGGGCCGGGCAGGCAGGGGACAGTGAGGAGGCAGTGTTTATGGGGGAGAAGGCCACATCACATTGCTGAACTACACCCTGAAACACTGATGCAGAGGTCACTCCCGTTCCCTGTGTCGCACCACGGTGTTGGCGAGGTGCTGGGGTCGAGGGGGGCCCAGGCCGCGCGCAAAAGCCCGCGCTCTGCGGCTGCGCGGTGTCACCAGCCCGCACACAGTTCTTAGGGTATAAATGGTCCCACTGGCCATCTGTCATAGACGCCCAGACAGTGAGGACAAAGCAGTGACGTGGTCACCACATGCACCCGGCTTCTGAGACCCTGCAGCCACCGGCCCCGACCAGGAGGTGGCTTTGCCTGCAGGTGAGGGGAGTGGGACCTCGCTGGCTGGGCACCTCCTGTGCTCCGTGTCGAGGGGCACCGGGGAGCGAGGGGGCTCGGAGGCCACATCGCGATCCTCACCCCAAGGGGGCGACGAGGCCTGTCTCTGTGGGCTCCTCCGCGGACAGGCCACCGAGCTGCCCGCCTTCCCACTCAGTGACCCCTGAGCACCACCCGTGTCCCTGCTGTCGCACACGGAGAGACCAGAGCTGACCCCATGGCCGCTGACAGCCAGGCTGCGTCCCCAGGACCGGCTTCCTCCAGGACCTGGCATCCCTTCGGGTGCCACCATCAGGAGGGTGGGGCCTGGCGCGGTCTCCGTGGGAGGCTGGGGCCTCACCTCCACGAGGGCAGGAGGCAAGCCCCGGCGGCTCCTCACCTGACCATGCCCTCGCCTCCTCTGCTCTCCGCTTCCCTGACCTCCTGGGCCCCAGGTCCTCCTCCTCCACCCGGAGCCGGCCGGGCCCTGCCTGTCCAGCCCGCTGCAGGCCGAGTGAGTCTCGCTACGCCCACGTCCAGCTTTGTCGTCTATACAGTGGCCTGCATGGTGGCCTCCCCACCCTGAGGACCGTGGGTCCTGTGGAGAGGCTGAGTCTGCCTCTGTCCTCTCAGGACAGTGGCCTCTCGGGGACCAGCACACCCTGTCCTCAGGGCTGGAACTGGCCAGCAGGCAGCTTGAACGCATCCTTTCCAAAATGCACTTGGAGACCTGGCCCTCCGCAGGGCGTGACAGGGGAGTCTGACGGGGACTAAGTCCCGAGGCCTCTGCCTTTCATGTAGGAGCTGGGGGGCTTCTGCTTCCCACCCCTCACCTTGTGGACACACAGCAAGGGGCACCACCTTAGGACAGAACAGTCCCCAGACCCAAACCACCTGGGCCAGTGCTCCCCAGACTCCAGAACTGTGGACATAAAGAGCCGTTCCTTGGTGTCTTGTCACAGCAGCACAAATGGACCAGGTTGTCACCACTGCCCGCCACACATGCACCCTGGCCCTGCCACCTGGCTAGCTGGGAGGCCTCCACCGTCCCCAGATGCCCATCACCAAACACAAGGGCCCCCAGGTTGTCCTCACCCTCTCACCCTCTCCCTGCGCCTCTGCCTGATCCGCATCCACTGACCCCGTCACGCTGCCACACTTCCGTCTCTCCCGTCCCCTGTGTGCTGGTCCAAGTTCCAGGGCTGTGCCTCCCACTGACCCCTCCTGCCCGCCCTGGAGGAGTGTCTGACCTCCCTGGAATCCTCTGGCTGTCTCCCTAGAAGGTGTCCCAAGTCCTCTGGCCTCTGCAGTCACCAGTATCCAAATAAAAGGGTGAGAGGCCCCTCCATCCACTCACCAAACCCCCGGGCACTCACACGCTTCTGCTGCCTGCACCCCTTCCTGCTGGACTGGACAGTGCTGCCCCTTGGGCAGCGCCTGCAGACTGCCCCCCACCACGGCCTGCACGGCCGCTCTTCTGTTTCTCCCCGAGGGTGGAGGCAGGGCGGCCCTGGGGCCCAGCAGGAGACCCACAGCAGGACAGAGCCACAGGCCTGTCCTCACCCCAGATCTGCCTCTGCTGTGCCCACCTGCCAGGCTCCCCAGGTGTCCAGCGGCCTGCGTCCTACAGCCCTGGCCCTGGAGCTGTGCCAGGTGTGCAGCAGAGTCACTCTACATGCAGACATCCAAACACAAGTCAGCTTTTCATCTGGAGAGCCGCTCACAGCCCGCCACTGACCGGACCTCTCACACCTCTGCCTGTGGACACGGGCTCCCCCGGTGCCCCAGCTCCTCTCCACACCTTGAAATCGGCTTCCAGGAAGTCCCGCAGCCTCCCGGGAAACTCCCTGGCTCTGAGCTCGGCCCGTCCAGCAAGGCCCTCCCCTGCCTAGGGTCACTCAACCCCGGTTCTCTTGTGCAGAAGGAAGCAGCTCTGCCTTCCAGGCAGGCCTCCAGCACCCAGGGCTGTCCACTCCAAGTCCTCTGCGTCCGGCCCAGCTGGCTGCTCCGGCAGAAGCTGCCCTTCTCAGGCTGACCTCCTATGTCCCTCCCCCCCCCAACCTGGGGACAGCGGAGCCTGACAGTTAAGGACAAGGCCCACAGGACTCCCCTGAGGCCCCCCTGCTGGCTCGTGTGGGCTCTGGGGACCCCCATCTGGGATCACGACAGCACCATCTCAAGCTCACAAGGTTGATGGATACTTATCACCTGCCCAGAATAGCTCCCGCACACAGCACACAGGAGACCTATCATCATCGGGTGTTTGCCGTGTGTGATCCGCGGCATACGGCAAACACAATCCCGACAAAATCAAAACAATCGTAAAACAAGCGCTGCCCCTGAGGCCGCCAACCTCCAGGGCAAGGGTGCCCAGTCCCCGGCCCCCAGCTTCCAGCCAGTGGAGAGCCCACCACTCACCATGCCACGCTTCCTGACAGGGCCTCCCTGCCTCCCAGGACCTGGCATCTCCACCGCCCACCTGTGCCCCTTCCCAGGCCCACGGAGCCTCCCTGACCGCCCAGGGTGGCCAGCTCTGCCCAACCCAGGCCCAGGCAGCCTGACACAGCGACGTGAGTGCTCTCAGACCTGAAAGGGAGTCTCCCCGGCCGTAGCCAAACCTGAGGGCCAGAGCCTGCCCGCACGCTGCCCAGGCCACCACCCCACACAGAGAAGCCCTCTTCACAGCGTCTCCCGCAACGGCCCATCCAGCCTACGCAGAGGGCACCTGGTCGCAGGGCCGGCAGCTGCGATCACCAAGGCCCCTCGCTGAGCCCCCTAAAGCCCCCACCCTGGTCCCCCTAAGCACACGGTCCACAGCAGCTGCCGCACTTGATCAGGAATGTCCCCAAAGGCTCCTGAGTGGAGGCCTGTCCCCCAACCCGGAGCAGCATTCAGAGAGCCACTGGAGTTCGAGGGCCCTGGCATCTGAGTGGACGACTGGGAGGTCACACTACAGGCTGGGGGCACGGGGGAAGAGGCCCACCCTCTCACTTCTCCTCCCTGTCCCTCCTCGCCCCACACCCCCTGGAGGCTCTGCCTCACCGCAGGCCCACAGCAGTGGGGCCATTACCTCTGGACCCAGCCGTTGCTCATTTGGACATCACCTGTCCACCTCTCCACCCGAGGCGTCCTCCTGGAGAGTGGACACCCTGACTCATTTAGCCACTGTTTCCTGGACCCCCACCCAGGCGTCCCCAGGCCTGTGGACATGGCTCTTGGGCTCAGCCCCAGGACACAGGCAGTGGTCAGGAGGACAAAAGACGCAGAAGGGTCCCAAGGCTGCCACGAGCGGGGCCCCACCCCAACCTGCCCAGGCAGAGCCTCGTCGCGGCCACCAAAGCCAGAGCCGAGGTGCAGCGAGAGCAGGGACTCACGGCACAGTGGCCACTGTCCAGCCAGACATGGCTCCTGCGTCCCTGCCACAAAGGCAACTCGCCACCAAGGCCAAGATGTCCAGCTGCCCAAGGAAGAGTGCACGGGCCACCCGTCTCCCGGGCGGCGTGCTTCTGTCAGAGCCACAGTGGGGCAGGACAGCTCTGGAGCGCCACCCTCCCGTCTCTGCAGGCCTGGGGGAGGGCAAAGAAAGGGGCACATGCCCAGGGAGGGGCTCTCACACAGTGCCCAGCCAGTCATCAGCCCAAGGCCAGTGGAGAGCCCACCACTCACCATGCCACGCTCCTGCCTGGTGCCCCTCCCCCAGGGGGCTCTGACCAGGGCCAGCCAGCCAGGTCCGAGTGCAGCCCACACTTTTTTTTTAAAATATTTATTTTATTTCTTAGTTTTAGGTGGACACAATATCTTTATTCTACATTTATGTGGTTCTGAGGATCAAACCCAGTGCCTCATGCATGCTAGGCGAGCACTCCACCACTGAGCCACCACCCCAGCCTGCAGCCCACACTTTTACGAGCTGGGTGGCCTCTCCCAGGAAAGTAAGCCAGCCCTAATGAGGGCTGTCCTCAGCCAGCCCCAACACCAACACGGAAAGAGCAACACTGAGGAGCCTCCTTTGGGACAACACGCCACGCAGACGGGTATAAAAGCCCAGTAGTCCAGCTCCTCACTCACACACTCACCCACCCACCCACACAC